>NC_056731.1:1757468974-1757563974 GCF_019279795.1 Protopterus annectens | reverse complement strand
CTAGGGTATGGAGTCACATTAATTTTGGTGATCCATGTTATACGTTGCAGTCCCCTTCTTTCAGAAGCCTTACTTGTTTAGTTTTATAATCTGGTAAGTATTATTGTAATGGGTGAACGTACTGGCTCCCTGTTTTTCATGGATCAATAAGTGGTTGAGATTTTCATTACCACGTCCGGAAATCAAATGTAAGAAAACCATGGAAGGCGGACCTACTGATATTCAAAGACACACAAATTATGCAATTTCTTAGGTACTTTGTTAGCAAATATATGACCACCCCCGCCGTCACCACCAGATATATGTCCCCATTTGTACACTGTGAATACCCAAAGTTCCAGCTGCAAGTTTGTTGTAACACAGAAAAGTGAATGCTCTATACTGATAGGGAGCTAAACATTAGGTAGTTAGACAAGAAAGCTGAGAGGAACTTCATTGAATGTAGGCTTGCCAGGTTTAATAATGAATAGTTATTAGTGGATTGGAGATCTATGGAAAGAGGGCTAGGACACAATTCTGTCTAGAGAGTGAGAGAGAGAATGATCACCAGATTTATTAAAGACACACAGGACATATAGGATTGTAAACCTAATATGAATCAAGGACGGTGTGATAATGAATCCAAAGTACACTAAGGCTACACTTTAGGCTTTCTTTAATAAAAACATGTACACCCCCATGACTCATACCACTTGTTCAGAATATGGGAATCTATTCATCTTCCTGAACTTTCTAGAACTCACATCAGTCTCTTAAAAATACATGTCGTCCCTTTGTCCTCCTTGAACTGCAGGTAGGGATCATCCCTCCTTCGAATTCAGTAATTATTTGTCTCAATCCATTACTAGTCCCTTGCTAAACCTGATCTGAGAAATGCTAAAAAGTGGAGATCTACCCCATTGGACAAGTTTTCATTAATCGTAGTGCTTGTGAGATTTGCTAAAGATTCCTTACAAGTTGGTAACTATAGGCCAATATCCTTGCTTAACCTCAGAATGAAACTGTATGTGGCAATATGTGCAGAACATTTGAAAGCCATCATAATCAGTTATAGATGAAGCTTCATTAAAGGTAAGTCCATCACTGACCACTTATACTTATACTTTAATAAAGATATTCTAAAGCTCAAGGTGCCCCAGACCTCTGACTATGGTCCTGATGAACTTCAATAAAGCATTTGATTCAGTAAGATGGAAGTACTTGTAGGGGAAATTGTCAGTATTTGACTAGCCAGTTAAAACTAGTGAAAGTGGTCAGTATATTGTCTCAGAAGGCAAGGCAAAAAGAAATAACTCATTTCCATGCTCACAAAAGTTTATTGTAACTGTTTGATAAAAAAAGAAAACAAGATCCAGAACTGCAGAAAGTGTTAGGCTGCAATTTGGTGAACCAATAGCTTTAGACATACATGCTTCCTTGCAAAGCATTTTTCTTGTTAGGATAGATTGTTTCCATCTAATATTTTTAAAGAGACAGTTTACTTTAAATTTGTATAGTTGAATAAAAGGACTAGTATAAAGATGACTTTGTTATCTAAAACAGAGTTCAGACTGGTGTGCCATCATAAAACTGAATATAGTTCTTGTCATTGCATTATCTCTCAGAAGTACAAACATTAACTCTCAGAATCACAAATAATATGGTTGGATGCAGGAGTTTATATCATAACATCGACTCTGCATAACATTGAACGGCCATAACCTCGAATGTGCCATTCATCGAATCTGTTCATGTGGGGGGGTGCCCCCCACACCCCCCGCTAATTATTTATACCAATTCCAAAGTTGCACTACAGTGAGGAAAGGGCATATTTACTGATCCTCACTGTACTGCGATCCCACAAGTACAGATTCGATGAACGGCACATTCGAGGTTATGGCCGTTCGATGTTATGCAAATTTGATGTTATGATATACACCCAGATGCAACACTACAAAGAGCAGCTAAAGCATTTTCAATAAGGTAACATGCTTGACGATGTTTCACTTTCTTCTTTTTTCTCTCAGGTCTTATTTGGTCAATAATCCAAAGAATGTTGCATTTTTTTCCTCCGGCAGATTTTGTTGTACTGAATTTGCCAAACTTTCTTCCTTACATTGGTATAAGAATTGTGTGGCTTTTAGCCATACCTTGTTCTACTCAAGACAAATAGAAGATTCTAGAAGAATGCAATCATTCTCAAACCCCTCAATGCACAAAAAGCTCACCACAAGTGTAAGGGATACCCTTTGTCTTACCCTCCTTAGGAAGTAATAATGAACATGCATAATTATTTATCACCACTGTAAGTACATTGTAATTTTTCTATGAAAACATGATTGTTTTATTTGGTTTGACTTTTATTTGCTCGAGAATGCAATGAGATAACTTGCAATCATTCTCCATTTTGCTCTCATGCCATTATGAGTTGCTTATTTTTGATATCCAATTGTCTATTTCATATTCATATTTATAAAGCACACCCTGTTGTGGATCTTTGAGGCAGCATCCATTTTATTAATGCTCTGTTTTGTAGTAATCACTCTCTTTACCTTTCTAGCCTGAGTTTAGCTGGATGTTGCTGTTGTAGCACTCTGTTCTTCACTATGAGCCTCTTAGGTTACTTGTGAGACATATTTGGAGCACTTTGATCCTTGCCGGTTCAGGTTTGTAGTTGTATCAGAATCACCATCAAGTCTTTTGTTGCACTGCTTTCATACAACCCCACTAGTTAAGATACAAGCACTTCTTGGCATCTTTTTTTTCCCCTGTGAACAGTGTTGATACTTTGTCAAAGATTTGTTAACTTAAAAACAAGGCACTTGTGTTCACCCAAAGGGCTATTATTTTCTAAATTGAGATCAAATGTTAAAATTGTATCTGCTATTGCAATGAAATTTGAAGGAAATGTAGTTCCTGAAGTCAGACTCTGTTTACTCTATGGGCGGCCATGGTGGTGTAGCGGTTAACGTTGCCACCTCACAGCAAGATGTTCTCCGGTTCAATCTTCGGCTGGGGTGCCTTCTGTGCGGAGTCTGCATGTCCTCCCTGTGGTCGGGTGGGTTCCCTCCAGGTGCTCCTGTTTTCTCCCACATCCCAAAGACATGCTCTAGGTGGATTGGGCACTCTAAATTGGCCTTAGGCATGAGTGTGTGCATGTGTGTGCCTTCTGTGGAAGGTTGGGCGCCAGGCTGGCAACTCGACACCATAAAACTCCACTGCCAATCATGAGTGGACAGGTGATCCTCTGTGGCGATTCCTAACTGGGAAAAGCTGAAAGAAGAAGACTCTGTTTACTCTAAGAGCTTTATCTTTCATGATGACCTAACCACTCTGTCAGCTTTACATGGATATGCTGCATTTCTTAATCTGTCTGGTAAGTGACACAAGTCAGATCTCTTCTGCTATGGCTAACTATACAAGTACATCTGTAATTTCATTAACATTATAAACATTGAGACATTACTGAAACATTTCTGCCAGGAGAAGACACCACTAGTATTTAAAAGTATTGCGCAACTAATTGCTTCTGTGGTACATCTATTCTTAATGAAACTGCTCTGAATTAAAACCCATAAATTAATTAGAAAGGGAAAACCCACTACTTGCAAATACAGCTTGCTCTTAGTGTTTAGGACCTGTAGAAATTTGCTTTATTGAATTGTTATGCACTCTCTGCTATGCTGCTATAATACTGAGTTATGAATTCTAGCCAACATTTGATATATTCAGATAAACCTCAAGACATCATCTGTTCATAAATTACTAGCTACTGAGTGTAGACATAACATTATGTTACACACCGTATGTTACACACTCTTACTAGTTTTATAATTCTCATTATATTTTCCCTTTGTATGTAATAATTTAAACCATAGACTGTTCTTTTTATTAGGTTATAGACGTCTTGATAATAATAATAATAATTATTATTATTATTATTATTAATGCCTTATTTTCTTTGTAATCATTTGACTTCACCTACTAATTATTTTCTTTTATAATCAGTAATCACAGATTTTTAAACTGAACATTCATAATGGATAATCATTATGCATAAAGAATTTGCTTAATGTTTGTATTTTGCATTGTATTTCTGAGAATAATCAGTAGGTTCTGACATGAATTTCAGCTGAAGCACTGCTAAAAGGATGTTTAGAAAGCTCACTGCAGTCTCGTTTGGTGAAAAGATAACTAGTTAACTGACCGTGTCTGATAATTCTGATGTGATTTCCCTGTCTATAGTCTAATTTGTTAAATTCTTTCTCACCCATTTTACTGCCATTGGCTTTGGTCTCCTAAAAGTGTGGCTGTTGTCACGCTCTTTAGTTTGTCTTTAAAAAGTTAGTAGTTTATACTTGTTGGTTTTACAACTCATTTCATTTGTGGTTACAATGTTCTGAATACTTGTCCATCTACCTACTTAACTGAATAAACTACTTGAAACTTCAACAAGGCGTCTGTATTCCCTCCTCAGGGAGAGCATCAGAGGAGAAGTCTCCTGGCTCGGCTAGCTGAAGTAATGTTATCTGGCCTAATACTTTGTTCTCTGTTTCTTGATAATCCTGTCACCCTCTGGGTCACAGGTGGGATACCAGACCTGACTCGAGCTTTCTGGATTACGTTTGTCAATATAAAGTATTAACATATATTGGTCCTACTGTTATATAAGCAAGTAACTTACACTTTAGTTTTTGACTACTATTTCTTAAACATTTTTTAAAATAGGGTCACTGGTTCTGACCCCTCCAATGAAAATAAAACATAATTAAAAATGTAAAACAAGTGAACCTTCTGTAACTGCACAAAGGAGTTTGAGAATTAATAATGCTGTACTGAAACTAAAAGTTATCTTTAAAGTAAGAATTGCTGTGTTGCACTGGAATATTAATTGCCTCAAGAGAGTCCAATGTGGCCTTATCCACCTGAAGGATGGGGAACTAATACATTTAATGCAGTCATTTTTTTTAATTTCTCAACAAGTTGTTACATACCCTCTCTTAAACATGACTCAGCCTTGTACACATATTAAGAGAGGAAATTACAACTGCTCCACCTTTCTAATAGTTTTACATACTTATAATATTTCATATGGTTGTTTATGTTATTTTTCTAACCATATACTTGCCCAGTTCTGCTACCTACTTGGCTTGGCAACCTGTGCTGTTTTCAGAAGTCACAGATTTTTTATTGCATTCTGGTACTTTGCAGAACTAATTCTGCTACCCTTTCTTTGCTACACAGCATCTCTTTGCACCTCATCCTGCCCCATTTCCACCCACCCCATATAACTAGCAAACTATACCCATTTCTACTATCACCTCTTATCTCTCATTGCGCATCTCTCTTATTCTCAGCAAACCACACTTTGTGCTACAATAAATTGATCGACAGTCGCCTGTCATCTCTCATTATTCATCTCCTTTATTCTTTTCTCATCTCATGATAGCAGCAAATGCTGTCCTCCTCTTCCCTCTAAGTTACTACAACTTAAATATTTCATATATCAACCCTTGATGGCAAAAAGGTCCTTCCCTATTGTATACTACTGCACTCTTCATCCTTTGATGGCAGCAAACATTCTCACCAAATTTACTGTCTCGGTCATCTCAAGCACACCTCATACAGACATTACTTAGTCTATTCCTAGATGATCCTTTTGCTGGTACGCGCACGTTTTCTTACCAATATTCCTACCTCTTTCTCTCCTCCTCTGTCTGTTTTGATCTTGCCTTTGTTCATTGTTCAGTCTTTAGTGGCAGCAGAGATCCTCTTTCTTCAACTCACCGCTTTAGTGTCAGCAAAGGTTACACATAACCCTTCAAATTTTATAAAGCGTAGTCAAAGGTAACAGCTAAGGTAATAGATAACCCTTCAAATTATATAAAGCATAATCATAGTTGACAGCTAAAGTAACATATAACCCTTCAAATTATATAAAGCATAGTCATAGGTGACAACTAAGGTAACATATTCCCTCTGCCCTTTAAATATAAACTGTTATCCTCAGCATTTAGTTGCAGAAATATTCATATTACTCTCTGTACAAAAAGCAATAATAGCCTGTGAAAAAGCTAACTAATGTTAGTAAAAAGTAAACTAGATATATTGGTGCTGCATCAAATTAAAAAATGTGTATAAATGCTTCTTTAGCGGACCATTGTAAAGGAAGTTCCATATTATCTGACTTTTCAGTAAATATGTAATATTTAAGAGGCATGTGTAAAGTGTAATGTAACTGCATTTACTAGTGCAGAAATTTATAGTGGCTTGACTATGTCTTGCTGCTTTTTTGACTGTGCAAATGTGTTACTGCAGTCTTCTGCGTGGAGGTTGCTGAAGTCGATCACATGATGATAATCTTATTTGGACTCTGGCTTGCTGAATGTTACCCTAGGTGTGAATTAGTAAAAGCATGTTCTGAATTCCTGTTTGAGAATTTAATGTATAAAGAGAGACTGCTAATCCTCAATGGTTAACAGTTACTGCTGAAAGATAGTCATATAACAGAGCTATTGGCTGTAAGTCCTTTAAGCATTCTATTTTGACTTCAATGCCAGGAACAGGGAGCCCCAGTGGATTTCCGTCAGATGCAGACAGAATTTTTATTTAATGTTAATGTTTTCTGATCATTAACTATCTCTTCGAATGCTTTATTTTTACTTTCTCGTGCAAGTCATTCACTGCATATTTACTTGGAAAATAAATTATTTATCTTATTTATTTCAAGTAATGAATTTTACTATTTAGCCATAAATGTCTGTTGTTGATGGTTTAATTATTGGTAAGGGCTTATGTAGTTCACCTGTGCACCAAGCTCTTTGGAATCCATTGTTGGAATGATGTTCTTGTTTTGCTTATCTTGACTGACTGGTGACAGCATGCCTTAAACCATGGGGAGGTGTTAGTTGTACAGTTACCATTTACCCACCCTCTTTCTTAAAACATAGAGTGTGTGTATGTTGGTGGGTGCGTGTACAAAATAATTTTGTTTGAGTCTCAATTACTGTTGTTAAAGTTGTACTAAAAAGACTGGGCCCAAGGTAAGGTGTGTGAAATGTTGGGGAGCCAGTGTCTATAATTCTGATCTGTGGCAGGGGTATGTGTTGAATATCTGGGTTTCACAAGATTTTGCTATTACACAAGGCAGCAGCACATTTACCATATACCCTTAAGACCAACAAATCCATGTTGATTTACTAAAGGTAATCTCAGAATGTGCCAATATTGCATATATAGACCATTAAACACCACTTTCAGTGATAAGCATACAATATGTTTTGCAGTTGGTAAGTCTGCTGCACATTCCATATGAGTGCCGACTTCTTTACCACCAACTTGTATATTGTAAGATCCCAGTTGCGGAAGGAAGAAAGCAACAACCTCAATAATCAATGAAAATCATTTTCAGCATTTTGAATGAAGAGTTATCAGTACTCAGTGATATTAACAGCAGAGTGATGACTGACTGTCAGGCATTTTAATTGGTGGCAGTGATGGGAGTCAATCTTTATACTGCTGATTCAATTACTTATTCAAATAGCGACTGCAGCAGTCTGGAAATTGGAACCCAGTAGTCTGGAAATTGGAACCCATAGCCCCTGTCTGTCACATTCTCATTGGTGACAATGGTGACATTATTTTACTATTTGTACATGTTGTTTAGTAGACAGTGGCTGTATCTTGTTAAAGGGACTTGTGTAGCCTAACAAAAGGAATCCAGAGACAGCGCACACAATCCGCACTTTATTCAAAGTATAAAACGTCCAAAACTAGATCACAGAGTTCGTAATGTTCCATATGAGGTGTTATTAAGGCATGCCCTCTCCAAGTAGTGATGAGGATCTTTTGTGAGATTGTTCTCTAAAACTTTTTATTTTATATACCATTTTTGGTGTTTTTCCTTTTATGTTCGGTATATCTGAGAAAGAGATGAATTTTTCCCACTCATTGAGGATCATGCTTTTTATCTTGGAGTTGAAGCCATTAAATTCCAAGATAAGTGCTGATTGATAGTCAGATTCAACTGGGGTATGATTTATGTTGATGTTTGTCTGACTCTTAGTGGTCTGCTCACTTAAGGCTTTGTCATTTAGACATCCTTTTATGGGTTTAAATTTGGTCTTTCTGTGTTGTTCAACTTCCGTTCTAATGTTTTTTATGAACTCGAGTGGGTATCCTCTAGCGAGGAACATGGCTTCTAGCGTGTTACATTCCACATAAAAATCTTCGTCCTTGTGTAGCCTGTAAACATTGTGAATACCAAAAAATTGTACATATCTTTACGGTCATAAAGTAAATATAAATCAGTATATCTTGCAATGCAGTTATTTTCTTTTCTAGTTACGGTAGTTAAGAAGCAGGCAAAATGGGCTCTGTGAAGAAGGAAACTGCCAGTGTTACAACTGACTATGGTCTGCAAAACCGAGGGCATGTAGTATGTTGGTGTACCCAAGAGAAGCAGGATAACAACATAAATACAGCCCACTGAAACTGGCGGCAGCCAGGCAATGAGTACAAATGCAAAGTTTGCAGCGATGCAACTCTGTTCATCCCCAAATGATCCCAAAATCCAGTTTAATTTAAAAAGGCAGCTGCTGGAGATAAATGGACCATGAAGCAGTTTAGATAATAAAACAGCTTGTGGTTCAAAGGGAGTGAGAGCAAGCTACAAACAAGGAAAATAATCAACTAAATTACCTGGTCACAGTACAAGAAAAGGAAAAGGTGTTAGGAAAAATAAAAGAATCAACTGCAACATGAGAGGAAGATGCTGTCCCCTCATCAAAAGAACATAAATACTGGAGAGAAAACTGAACCTTAGGTGTCAAGGATAGTATCAAATTGCTTCCTCAGTATAAATAGGGAGAAGCAACTCCAATAGTTTTATTCAGGCATTTGGAATAGCGTGTAAGCAACACCACATTGACCTGGGGCACAGGTAAGGATTTTAATACATCTGCTCATGATTAAGGCAATGTATGTTGCATCAAAAATAATGTTGAGTACTTGCAACAACAGATTCTATAGTTCAGTTCTTGGCTCAGATGCTTTCTGTGCAGAGTGTTCATGTCTTCCCTGTGTTCGTGTGGGTTTCCTCCAGGTGCTCCAGTTTCCTCCTACATTCCAAAGATGTAGTAGGTGGATGGACACAATGAATTGTCCATAGTTGACAGTGTACATGTGAGTGTGTGGCATGGAAGACCAGCCATGGCAGGGATAGCCATTCAGTCGATTGTCACAGTTGAAATGACACCCTGACTCCAAGTGTAAAAATGGGAAAAGGGTTTGTGGATGGATGGATGGATGGATGGATGGATAGATTAAATATTGCTTATTTGAATATTTCAGCCTGACTTCTAAAGCTTATAGGAAGAATTTCAAGGAGCATAAAAGAAAGGAAGATGATGGTGCCACATCACTATATTTGAAATTCTAAGAGATCTTTTTATAAATAATCATGCAGTCAATACTTTACCAGAGGCATGGGAATTTGGTTAACAGATCAGGTTTGTGACATGGCTGAGGAACTATGAATAAGCATTAACCGCTACGCAGCTAGCAGAGCACAACTGCATGAGAAGGAATACCCAGCACCACACACGGGTATAAGGGATCCTATGAAGACAGTCTGCTTCTTTTCACTAGGTTATACAGGCAAAGGGAGATAATACTGTCTCATTTATGTGACAAAAATGTTCCCCATGTGACAAGATGACACAAATGGTTAAGCTGGAGAGTGAAATTCATGTAATGCAGTTAATAAATGTACCGACATGCTTGTGGGATGTTGTTTAGAAACTCCCAATTCACCAATTTATCTTAAAGACCTGTTGCCCATACTGGTATAGGGTAAAAAAAACTTTGCTTAGAGGGATACTGCATCAGATTCCTAATTCTCAAGGACAGAGGACATTCTACATCCTGAAAAAGGTGGGTGTTGTATAGAGGCTGGAATTTTAAAGTGAGGCTAGAGAAAAATAAGTGATGCAATTGTTGCTAGTGTCCATGACCTGTCATCAGTCAATACTATTCATGTCCATTAATATTCCTTTTTCAAATTCTATGAACAAAAAATGTAGGGAAAAAGAGGGCCATATGCAATTTTTTTATTGGCAAAGCATTACAAAAAGTATAAAGTGATACTGAAAAGTTTGTGATCAGTGTCAAAATAATATTATGACAGAATAAAAAAAACAGGCTGTGCCCAAATGAAAGAGCATCATGATGACAATGTGACCCAAGGGGATAATCAAAAGGGCAGGATTATCGCCAATAATGGAGAACATTGGACCATGCATAAGTGCAGATCCAGACTAGTGAGTAATGTCCAGAATTCATTATCACCTCAAACAGGTGATTTAGGGAGGAAAAGGAGGTGGATTGTACTTAATAAATAATGACAATAATTAGAGTTAGAAAAGATTTGCTAATTTGTATTCTCTTAGTATCAACTTCTCATGTCTTTGTAGTAATATTTTAGAAAGTGTTCCTAACTCTGGAGGTAAGAAAAGATGAGAGCTACGCTGCCAAGCGATCTGCCTGACAGTTTGGTGCATAATTCCCAGATGCCCCTGATTTTGCCTAATTACTTTTTGTGCATCCCTCATAAAATGCTCGTTTTTCCCCTGATAAATCATTAAAGTACAGTCAGTCAGCAATGGCACATACTAAGAGTTTCATTAGAAAAGTACATATTTATGTGAAACTTATTGTTCTTTTTATTTTATTTTATTTTATTTTATTTTATTTATATGGCATAAGACTAACAGTTAAAAAAAAACAACTGTCCCTAAGTTGGGCCTTTTTCTATTCCTTATGTTTAACTTTGTCCATGTTTCTTAAGCAGAGATGTTAAACAGAAAGGTTTGGTAATTTGTATACCACTGTGGCTACCAGCTACTGAATTAATTTACACTAGCAATGCTGGATGTAAGAATTTGCAAAAAATGTGGAATGAATATGAAATGATATGTAGAACACAATTAAAGTAGCATTCTGAGAGCTACACAAAATCACTGGTGTGGTCCATTTTTCTCCATTCTCATTAGATCATTTACCAGGACAATGGAATATCAGGTAAAATGGCAAAAGTATATCCAAACAAGAATCTCAGTAAGTGTATTATGCATCATTTCTTTTACATCAGACTTCATTTCTTTATGGTCTCTCAGCAAATTCTCTTCAACCTTGGAAGGAGTAAGATGTGTGATGAAGACTAGATAAAATGGGAGGAAGTAAACTGTCTTTCAACTAGAAGGTGCATTAAAAGTAAACTATCTGAATTGGAGCTATATCAGAATTAAAAAAATGTGTGTAAATACTTCTGTACCAAACACAATATAAGTTGCATTGTATTTACCTTTTCTGTAAATAAGGAATCTTTAAGAGAAATGTATAAAGTGGAATGCAACTATATTTGCTACTCAGGAAATGTATTATGGCTTAACTAAGTATTGTTTCTTTCCTGACTATAGACATATGTGTTGCATTGCATAGTCTCTGATTGATTTCCTTATTTGGAATGTGGCTTGCTGAATCTTACCTGTGGAAACAGAAAAGGCATCTTCTGAAGTCAAACTAAAGTGACAGGAATCCCTGTTTTGGAATTTAGGGACTGTGCATTAATCCTTGTCAGTTAACAGTTACAACTAGTAGCGACCCTTGGGACAGAGCTACTGTCTGTAAGAACTCAATGCATTCTATTTTGAACTTAAAACACAAAAACACAGAGAACCAGTGCATCCTTAGCCATAAGCACATATATTTTAGTTGAATTTTAAATTTAAATCCTCTGACACTTATTTTGCTGCATATAACACACTTCAGTTGTACCTTCTTTCTAAATGCTGTCACTATACTTTGTTTACTACCTACATATACCAATTCTCCAAATTTCTACTTCAGATATGATTGTTACTATCTTGTACATGTCTAAGACTAACTGCATTAATTGCTCATTCAAACCCACCCTATACAAACCCATGTTTTTCCATAATCTGTGTCTCAAAAGATTGTACATTTTTATTTTGTAATATATGGATTTATGATTCTAGTTATTGTACTACTTTAACTTTTTCTATCATTATTATTATTATTATTATTATTATTATTATTATTATTATTATTACACTTTTGTGTATAATTGTGGAGCTTTTCTTCTTGGGCCTCTGCTGAAAAGGGGCAACAGCCCAGTTGGACTATCCCAATCAACAAAAGTCAAATAAATAAACAAATAAAAATAAATAAATAAATAAATAAAAATGAGCTGTATCACACCACCAGAGAAAAGTACAAAACCAAGAAAACCACTGGAATGGCGCCAAGGAAAGATGAGAACCCAAAAATGTCTTTAGCGTAGTAAAGGTTTAATAGTCACTATTGATCCACAGACTTCTTCAGAAACAAAAAAACACAACCATAAAATGATTTATATACAAATGAACACCAAATAACAAAACAGTAGCAATCAATTAGTTAATTGATTAATTAACTACTTCAAATTGTAAAAACAGTACATGTTCAAAAATCATGTTTTAAATCATTAATTTCTTGGAAATTAATACAAATGTTTGATAGAATTTTCCCCTGACCATTACTATCTTTTTGAATAATTTATTTTTACTTTCTGGTGCATGCCTTTCACCATCTGCATATTGATGTGGACCATAAATGTTTTAACTTGTTTACTTGAAATAAAGAAGTTTATTGTTTCAACCAAATTGACAAACTGTGAAAAAAAAAACAAAAAATGAGAGCTCATAGACTTCTACAGTCCTTCCAAAAAAGGTGTACACATATATTTGTATTATTTATTTATTTATTTATTTATTTATTTATTTTACATTCGTTAACCGGGAGGGCCTGACTGGACACAGGTCCATTTTCAGCGGAGGCCCGGGGAGAAAAGCTCCATGTTACACTATTAGCATTTATACAATTCTAAGCAATTCTTAAGAATAAATTTAGGTGTTACAATATTTAAAGTAGTACAAAAATGAACATTTACACAGTAGTAAAACGAACAATTAGTAGTAAACTAAAAAGTTTTTTTTTTCCATATACATTCTCATTCACAATATATTTATACATTTACATTTGTAGAGACATATATATATATATATATATATATGCTAGCACACATCATTTATATATACAAAATTAATTAATAAAACAATAATTCAATTAATCATTTGACAATGTAACATAATTTAAATAAATACTCTCCAATTCCAGTCTTCATTAAGACCCTGTGGATACATAGTATTACATTTTAGAATATACATAGCTTCCTTGTGTAACAAAGCTTGTTTGATGTACAAAATATTATGCCAGGAACAATTTATTTTTTCTAAAACTGTGGCTTGAAGTTCTTCATTTTTACTATTATGAAAATCTTTAAAATGTACAGCTACAGAACTTTCTTTATATTATTAATAATGTCCCTAGCATGTTCCATCAACCTAACCTTAAATGCCCGTTTGGTCTCACCAATATAAAATTTATTACATGGGCATTTAAGGGCATAAATCACCCCTTCAGAATTACAACTGAAAACACCACAAGTGTTAAACCTAACATTATTAATATAAGAAAAGTTATTAACCACAAAACCACAAGCTTTACATTTCCCACACTTTACAGTTACATTGTCAATTGATTAATTGAATTATTGTTTTATTAATTAATTTTGTATATATAAATGATGTGTGCTACTATGTGTTTTACTCCTTGAAGGCTACGGCCGAGACATCAGAGGAATAAATTTGTTTTCATTGTTCTTCATTTGTGGATTTGTGGATTTGCTAGAGTTGTTTTTCCTATTTTTCATTTGCTGGTATCTTGGTTGTTCACACATATATATATGCTCACATCCACACATCAAAAGTATAGGTATTGAAGTAAGACCAAGATGAGAATATGAAGAGCTCTGATAAGGTTTATATCTTTCTCAGATACAGATTATATCCTTTATCAGGTACAGATTTTAATAGTGTAGTATACAGGTGTTAGTATGTTTTATCCTATCGTACTGATGCTGAGTTTGGAGGAATAAGCAAGGATATTAGCAGGGCTATGTAAGGAAAATGTTAGAGAGTAGCAGAATCCTTGCAACTGTGCATAGTTATTGTTTACCCTGGGGAGTAGCAAGAGCAGAGCCAATTGTTTGAATAATGGGATTTCAGGAGGTGTTTGAATTGGGTACTAGAGGTAATGGTAGTTATATGGCTTGGGAATGAGTTCCAGTTTTGGGCTATTGTGCAGGCAAAGAGAGATTTTCCTGCTTCATTTTTATGTCTAATTACATGAATGAGGTTTTGGCTGCTAGATCTTAGGGCTCTAGTGGTGGTGTGGGGCTGAATTATCTGCTGACGTGCAGGCGTTTTCTTAGGGTAGTAGTAGAGTTTATGTGCTACTGAGGCTTGATTAAGTCGTAGTAGCTGAGGAAGCTCCAGCCACTTGAGTTGCATTAGTGAATGACAATGATGGGACCTATTTGTGGAGTCTGTAGCAAACTTGGCAATCTTGTTGTAACACGATTCCAGTTTGCGAAGTTCGGTAAGGTGAAGATTAGTTAGGATAGGGGAGGCATAAAGAAGGATGGAGAGGAGGTGGGTTCTTGCAATAGTGGCTTTGGTCTGTTTAGTCATGAACTTTTTGTTTCTATAGAGGAGTCCTAATTTTCTGTTCACCTTTTTGATGGTTTGTGCTATGTGGATATCAAATTTCAGGTGATTATCAATCTCTACTCCTAGTAGTTTTGTGTTCTTGGTTGGTGTGATTTGAATATTATTTTTGGAGTTTATGATGAGGCTATAGTTTAAGTTAGATGATCTGCCAGGGGTAAATAGGATTAGTTTTGTTTTCTTGGGATTGAGAAGTAGTTGTATGTTAGAAAACCAGGTTTCAGCTAGAGTAAAGTTATTTTGGGTAAGGGCATGTAGTTCCATTGTGCTGGGGGCAGCACATATTATGGTGGTGTCGTCAGCATATTGTATGACTGAGGCAGAGGGCAGGGAAGAGGAGATGTCATTAGTGAAAAGAGAGAACAACAGTGGGCCAAGGATTGATCCTTGAGGGACTCCTATGGATACTGGTAAGAGGGGGGACAGCTTTTCTTGCCAGAGAACTGCTTGTTGGTGTTCTGATAGGTAGCTGTTGAACCATAGTATAGTGGAGGAGCATATGTTTAGACTAGATAGAGCATTGAGGAGCATATTGTGATTATCCATGTCAAAGGCTTTTGATAAGTCCAGGAAAATGGATGATACAAAAAGACCTTTGTTTCTGTAGTGGTTGACTGTGTTGGTGTAAGATAGAAGAGTGGTGGTCGTACTATGGGAGGGTCTAAAGCCATGTTGGAAACTGGATAGTAGTTTGTTTTGTTGGAGATACTGCATTAGTTGCAAGTGAACAACTCTTTCTAAAATGTTTGATAAGGGTGATAGTATGGCTATAGGGCGATAGTTGGTCAGTTCTAAGGAGTTGCCTCCTTTGTGCAGAGGAACAATGTGGGATCTTTTCCAGAGGGTAGGTACTTTGTGTTCTGAAATTGACCTATTTATGAGAATTGACACTGGATATGCTATGGCCTTGTATTTTATTACACTTATTCTAAAACTAAAAGTATTACAAAGACGAACATTTTCAAGTATGGCATGGTCTGTATTTTTAGTCATGATATTCCTGTAATTTAGTATTAGCATGCTTTGTTTCACAGGTGGGGATTACAAGTATTTATATATAGTTAAATGTTTTATTGTTTTTTAAAAACATATGTACATTTGTATATACATATATAAGTATATTAGTAAGCTTATTTATAAGAATTCATATTGATATAAATTTGGGTTGTTTTTTAGATTTTTGAATGAATATTAACTTTCCTGTAAGATATTTTTACATTGAAGATTATGTACAATGTTTTTGTAGAGTACATGTGAACTTTCTATTGGTGTTGCTATCACTTTAAAGTTTTGAATTTCATGGTTAATTTGGGTTGATAATTTTGAATATTTAAACTCTTGGTGTTTTTTGATGATTATCTGATGAAGTCTTACATTTTGTAAAACAAAAGTGCTTATCATGTTTTGCTTTTTCACAGTTCGCCCTTTTAACTTTACATGATCGGCACTGGTTGCTAATTTATTGGTAAAGGATTATGCATTTTACATGTGTAAAAAATTGCTTGACATCTGTCCTTGGAAGAGTTTCTGCTTTGATCTAATTTCTACCATTTAAACGAAAAGCCTTCCCTCACCTGGAGTTTAACTCATCCCTGTAGTTTTACTGTGAGGCGACAACGCTACAGCAGCACCACCAGCTGCAAATTCAGTTATCCTTCAACCATAAAGTATGACTACTTATCAAGGGCCTACATATCTGTACTGTGTGTGTGTGTGTGTGTGTGTGTGTGTGTGTGTGTGTGTGTGTGTGTGTGTGTGTATGAATTGTGTGTGTGTGTGTGTGTGTGTGTGTGTGTGTGTGTGTGTGTGTGTGTGTGTGTGTGTGTGTGTGTGTGTGTGTAGTATTTTGACTGTCTTCTTGGATTCCCCTGGCCCACCACTGAAAGGGGGCCTGAAACTGGTTCAGTCAGTCTGCATCAGTTAGTTAAGAATAAATAAATAAATAAATAAATAAATACATAAAGCAGGCAGCTGACTTGATAAAGCACCTGGTGCATGAAACCACATGTTTTATGTACAGCTCTGTTTAAATAAAAAGTTATGGTATTGGTTTCATAGCTTTGTTGATTTGTGATAAAGCAGACATTTTCCCATTGCAGACAATGGAAAATACCAACAGTCTTGTCTCTTACAAGTTCCTGTAATTAACACCTGTTGGTTAAAGCTTCTGGTTTGCAGTGATGACTTTGATGCCATGTGGAGTAGTGGTTGCCAATACCTGAAGGACTGCAAACTGATAGGTGCAAAACTACAATTAAGTTATGTTTTTTTTTTTTTTGAGGATTTGTATGACTACTGCATATAGCTTAGAGCAGCTCTGAGAACAAAGGAAATCAGGGTAATTCAGGTAAAAAGTTCATAGGTTCAAAGCCTAGCCATAGCAATTCCCTGGCTATTTCTTCCCACAGTATTTACTTCCTTGGATGCCTGTCTAGCAGGGCAACTGACATGATCCCCAGGGTGAATTTCCTATCTCCCATCCAATCATCAAGGTTCCTTTTGAAAAGGGCCAAAGAGGCGCTCTGCTAGACATGTATGGGCAGTCTATTCCAGAGTCTGGGGAATCTCTGGGTCAGGAACCTATCCCTCCAGCATGTTTTGTTCATGGTGATGATAAGGGTTAGATCCCTGGAGCATGTGGCTCTGAGGGATTTGGGATTTCTTTAAGTGTAGCATGTCCAACAGCTCTGGGTTTGACATGGCCTTGTATGTTAAGCAGAGATTGCCTCTGCGTAGACGATATGCAACAGAGTATAGGTGGAGTTTTTTTAGATGGTCAACATAGGGCATCTGCTTTAGGTCTGTGATTCTTTTAGTGAGGTATTTCTGTGGCATTTCCAGTTGTTGTAGATGTTTTGAGAGGTACATACCAAACGGGGCATTGTATTCTATAATGGGTCTAATGAGTACAGTGGGACAATGGCCTCCTTTTTATCTGCATGAAAAGCCCTTAGGGATGAGGCATGCCACATAGAAGGATTTCCTGACTGTTGTGACGATGTGGTTATCAAAGGTGAGACCACTGTCCACCTGTGTTCCTAAGTCTCTTATCACACTTTCGGTGTTTAGTGTACTGCCACCTATGTGGTAATTCACAGGTACATGTTTTTTTCCCAAAGGGGATAACTATACATTTCTTGGCATTGAGCTTGAGCCCATGCCACTGGCACAAAGCATCTGTTTCTGTAAGGCCCTTTTGTAGAATATTTACATCATTTGGGATTCAATAATGGCTCCCAGTTTGCAGTCATCTGCAAACTTTGTTAGCCAGAGTCCCTTAGTGTTAGCTTGTACTTCAGAGAAGTAGATGCCAAGCAAGAGCGGTCCCAGGACTGAACCCTGAGGTACTCCACTTGTCACTTGTCTGGAGATGGATATGGAGTCGGCTACTTTTACATTGTGGGTTCTGTCAGTAAGCCAGTTGGCAATCCATCGAGTGACATAGGGATTAATGCTCAGCTTAGTAAGTTTATCTATGATTCCAGAGTGGGGGATGGTGTTGAAGGTCTTGACGAGGTCCAGATAGGCTGTGTGGACTACCTTACCCTTGTCCACGGCTCTGGAGTGAAAAGTTGTCAGGTTCCAGAAGCTGTGTAAGATGCCTGTGACTTGCACTGCTGTCATTCGAGATACATGTGAGGAAAAGAAAGCTCACCTATGTATATCTATCATCAGAAGTGTGGCTGGCTCAACCAGTGCCATGTACCATTTCCACACATCAGTGTAACACCCCTCTTAGCTCTTCATGTAAAGAGTAAAAAAAAAAAAATGACTTCAGAAAAAGTTGCTTCCTGTAAACAGTACCCAGTCCGCACTACACAACACCCCAAGCTCTTCAAGTAAAGAACAAAAAAAGTCCATTACTTTTACTGGCACTCCAACCAGGTGGCCTGATACAGGACACACCTCCTCTCCTTCCTGAGACATTCAGGTCCTGTTTCCATCCCTGCTGAGCCTGCTGCCAACCTTCCTTCCTTACATTATCATAAAAATAATCATAAAAAAAAATATTTAAACTGTAGCAAACTGTTTACTATAAATGTAGGAAACAGTTGCTACAGGTTATGCCCTGCCTGCATGGAGTATTAGGGTGCTCACGTTTCAGTTAAAAAAAGTTTTTTTTTTTTTTTTTTACATTTAAACTGTAGCAAATTGCTTGCTACAAATGTATCAAACAGTTGCTACAGTTCATACCCTGCACAGAGCTCTACGGCACTCAAGTTTTAGTTAAAAAACTTTCGCTTTAAACTGCAGCAAACTGGTTGTTACAAATGTAGCAAGCAGTTGTTATAGTTTATATCCTGCATGGAGCACTACAGTACTCAGGTTTTATTTAAAAACAAAGTTTTTTTTACATTTAAACTGTACTGAACTGCTTGCTACAATGTAGCAAGCAGTTTGGTACAGTTAAACCACACATGGAGCACTACAGTGATCTGATTTCACCACAAATGCAATATAATTTTTTTTTAAAAAACATTATTGCACTAAGTCCGATTGGAATGATAGCTAGCCAATTGAATTGTGCCCTCTAACACTTTGCACCCAGGCAGTTGCCCCTTTCACCCCACCCTAGCTATGCTACTGCTTATCATGACTCATATAAATGGGACTGAAATGAAATCTAGGAACCAGAAGACAAAGCAGTAAAACAAGATCACATTAATATGGCAGGTCCCATGATGGTCATTTTGTGGCAAAACTATTGCACTGTAATAAAAACACTTAGAATAATTTTGATGCATTAAAATATTACAAAACACCAAGATACAGTCAAAAGAAACACTCTTCTGAGTTCAAAACAGAGTTTTCTGTTTTAACATTTGAAGTCTGACATTTTTTAGAGATAAATAGTAAGGCATATTCTTGTTTTGCTCTGGTTTATTTCCAGGGTTATACAGTGAACGTGTGATTTAATTTAATTAATTTATTTAAACATTTATTCTTTATCGACCAGGTTAGTCTGAGTAGGTTAACAGACTCTTTTCAGGGGAGACCCAAGGTGGTCTTTATACTACCAGGGGAAATTTTGCCAGGGCATTGGGGAACTTCCCCTACTCTTTGGAGCTACTTGATTACACTGGAGGACTCCTACAGCAGCAAGGAAGAGGCCTAAGGGAAGAAGCAGCATTAAGGAGGAGAGAAAAGCTGTGAAGAGTGTAAAGGTGGAAAAAGATGACTTGGAGAAAGATTTGTTTGATATGGAGTATCAGAGTGCAGATATTGATTCCTGCATGGTGGATGATACAAATGAGCAGCATTTAGCTGTCTCAATGTAGAATGAAATGTGAGTCCATTGCAGTGATGCAGCTATAGATCTGGCATTGTAAGGGCTTGCAGATGATGTTCTGTTGAAAATAATTGATCAGGATGATACAGGAGACAGTTCTGCTATTTTGTGGTGTGAGATGTCAGATAACATTTTCAGAAGTGCTGAGCATGGTAATGTGAAGAAGGAACCAGATGATGTGGCAGCAGAGAATGCAGCAGTTAAAATGTATGTAGCAGTGGCAGAAAGTGAAAGATGAAAGCAGCAACAAACTGAGAAGGAGTCTGGTTTTGCTACAGCAAAGAATTCAGTAGTTAAAACATACAGCAGTAACAGCAGTCAAAAAAAGAGAGCAGTAAAAAACTGTAAGTAAAACTGTTTTTGAAAAGAAGAGAAATCCTACTGTGAGAAGAAGAACAAAAATGACATTCTAATATGCAGATATTATGTGTGGGACAATTTGGTAATTGTTCTGAGATATAAGGCTCAAGAAATTTGGTCTTTTATACATATAAGAACAGAGACTTTTTGTGACATCTCGAACTGTGCAACAAAAACGGACATTTATCCATGGAACAATTATTTGTCTTCTGGTAGTAACTTAAATGTTCAAAAAATGCTGCTTTACAGTTTACAACTGATGAACTGTACTAAGAAGATGTTAAACAATACATGCAGGGTTTGTGTGAAATTATTGATAACAGTGTAAAAGTTAGAGATGAGAGAAACTTATGGAAATGAGGCTGGAGGTTGGAATCTGTTTTGAAATGTGAAAAAAATGGTGAAACATTTGCCAAGTGTTATTTTTGTAGCTGGTCAAAGAACAACATTAAGATATGCTGGTCAGTCTAAATCATGCTTCTTTTCTGGGACCTTTTCTAATGTAATTAATGATTCTGACAAGATACAATATAACCAGTGTGGATGAAAAAGGACATACAGCAGGAAGGTATGTGGCTGAATGCAGGTTGTGTCAAGAGCCAATAGTAAATAACGAAAAAGAAAAAAAAAGAGAAGAAAATATACATGAGGAAGGACAACAAGATGCTGAGAGAGAGAGAGAGAGTGAACTAAAGAAGAAACTGTACAAGAAGGAGAAAAAATATGAAGGGGAAAAGGAGGAGAGAGTTTGCATGCAGGAACAGATGTCAGGAGAAGAAATTAACACTGAGAATTTTTGAAGTTCTATCCAGGGAAAATTTTGATTCTGAAGATAAAGGATTATTTGTACATAAACACAGGAAAATATTCAGTAGGGGAAAGAGTAAAAATAAGGAAACGAAAATCTAAAAATATTTCCCCTAAATTTAAAAAGAAGGAAAATTGACAAATCTAGAGTACTTTCAGTAAATGTGAGCAGTGTTATTAACACTGTAAGAAGGAGTGGGATACAGGAATGGTGTGATATGTGTATGCAGCTGTTATTTAGATTCCTGACAAGAGAAGAAGTATTGCAAATAGAATAATATAGCAATAACCCACGCCTGGGTGTGGGTAATGCGGGATTTGCCCACGGTTGGCGTGGTTTGGTCCCGAGGTCAAAACAAAGACAACCGTGGGTAAATTGCATTACCAACACCCAGAAGTGGGTTATTGCTATTATACTATGACATTATTTAAGAAAAGAAATAATTACTTAAATAATGGCATTGTATAATGCCTCTTCGCTGCCCTTCCGCAGCTGGCTGGTATCCGCGGCAGTTCTGATGTACTGCGCATGCCTACACAGTACATCAGAGCTGTGGCCAAAAGCAAAGGAGAAAGCAAGATCTCTGTTGCTTTTTACTGTTTCGCTATGTTAAATGGGTTTAACATAGCGAGACAGCTTTAAAATAAGCAATGGAGATGCCATTTAACATAGCGAGACAGGTTTAAAAAAAAAAAAAGCAACGGAGAAAGCAAGATCTCCGTTGCTTTTTACACACTGTGTCGCTATGTTAAAGGAGTTTAACATAGCGGGACAGCTTTAAAAAAAGCAATGGAGATCTCCGTTGCTTTTTTTAGACGTGTCACTATGTTAAACTCTTTTAACATAGCAAGACAGTGTTTTAAAAGAGACTTATACTAATGGAAAAAGTCCAGGCGACCGGACCTTTTTCCATTAGTATAAGTCGATTTACAACGTGCACGCTGGCCAATCAGCGTGCACGTTTTGGAATATTAATGGGGGATCATGGTATAATTGTGGTGTGGAAATACAATAAGGAACTCAGAAAGTGAAAATTGTTCTGTGGCTATGTTGTGTAAAAAACAGTGAAAATACTAAATAAAATGTTAGGGAATGTTAACTGCTGTGGATGTGAGGTGGAGTGAACATGTTTATATAATTATAGCATTATATGGATGTACAACTAGCAAGGCAAGAGAGAATTTGTTTCATCAAATATTAGACTGTGCAGTGGTTAACATGAAAATTATAACTGAGCAGGACTTTAACTGTGATTTAAGGGGACAATGAAAAAAGCAAGGGAAAACTATAAAAAATACAGGAAGTTATAAAATGTGGTAAGTTAGCTGAGTGGAACAAAAGTCAATGGACTTACAGAAGAGAGATACTCAGATCTAAAATTGATTATTTTGTATTATTGGAAGACTTGGAGATAATAGATGGTGATACAATTGTGACAGTTTTTTTAGACCATTTAGCAATATGGATGAAGGTGATGGAAGAAAGGGGGTATATTAAAATAGAAAAGGAAATAAAAAGAATAAATGAGAATTTGTGGGGTGAAATTAAAGATCAGGAAGTACTGCAGTTATGGAATGATCCTATAATTATGAAGAACTTCTATAAATCTGGTCTGACTGGTGGACTGGTGGACTGAATTTTAAAAAGAAGTATAAAGAATGTTTTTTTTTCCCAGTAGCAAGATGATGTAAACAAGGAAGAGGAAGTGAAGCATGGGAAAATTTGCAGACGTATTAGAAAATTTAGAGAATAATACAAGAGAGTTTTGTGATATGGAAAAAGAAATATGTAAAAGAAAAAAAATCGGCATTACTGTTTAGGCAGAGATATTATTTACAAGGGTAAATGAGGATGTATCTACATATCTGGGTAAAATAGAAAAGCAGGATATTGGTACAATGAGAGAAATGAAAAATATAAAAGGAGAGGTAAAAAGAATACAAGAGTAAATCATGTGCATTGTAGTACAACATGTGGAAACATGTATAAGAGCATAGGGTGGGAAAATAAGAGACAGAAAAGTAAAAGAATTTCCCAGAATGAGTTAAGGAGGAATTAAAAAAGAAATTAATATTGATGAATTGAATGAAGTCCTTAAGAGATTAAATGTTGATTCAGTATCGAGCCCAGATGTTACAGGGTATGAGATGCATAAGAAATGAATGGACTGGTAAACAGCATATTTTGTAAGTGTACTGTATGAATAATTGAAGGAAGGTCTTGTTTACAATGAGTTATGTAGTGGGATATTTAAATTTATATGGATGCATGAAACAAACAATTGGAAACCTGTCACGCCAAATAACACAAGGTTATAACATTGTTATGGCAACAATACAAAGGAGAATGGAAAGAAGAATGAAGAATATTCCAGAAGAAAGTATATTTGATATAAAAGGGAATGGCTGTTAAGAATTTAGTGGTTGTGGATGATGTTATAAGTAAAAGCGAGGATACAAAACGTACAGTAGGTGATATTAACAAGGCATTTGATAGAGTAGGACATGATGCTTTTTGTTATGCTGTGGAGAAGTATGGAATATGTAATAGAATTAGGAGAGTGTGTATGTCAGCATATCAGAGAAATAAAGTGAGAGTGTTAGAGAATGGGTGGATGAATATAGAAATTCAGTGGTGTGATATAAGACAAGGATGCCCCATGAGTGAAATATTGTTTGCATTTTTGATGAATGCAGTGATGAATGAAGTAGTTTATAAAACAAAGGATTCTAGGGATGTGATTGAAAATGAGGTGGTGATACTGGTCAGTATGACATGCGCAGACAATATAGTTGTAGTCATATGGATGAGGAAAGCATTGGTTTGTATTAATGGAAATTTAAAGGAAATTGGAATGACCCTGAATAAAGATGAAATTAAGGGGTTTGGGTGATGTGTAGATACTTGGGGGGGATGTATTTTTCAAAAAATCAAGTGTCTTTGCTAGGAATAAAATTTGGAAAAATTGTTGTAGTTATGATGCAATGGCAAGAGTGGATAAAATAAATGAAAGAAACGTGGATTCTGTGGGTAATGTATGGATTAATGTTCAGGAAAAAAGTTTATATTTTGTATTAATGGGAAAAATAGTGTGTATGTCAAATGTTCATGTGATCTCAGTAAAATATAAAAGGAAATTGTGCAGTTTGTGTTTTCCTTCATATGGAGTTCTAGATTAAAACCAGTGAAAACAAGTTTTGTTATCAGTGAGGATGAAGGGGGATTGGGGTTACTAAAGTCATTTGTTTATTTTGCTTATTTAAACTTGTATAGATTATTAAAGTGGGTAATGGAAGAGAAGAAGAGTTTAATACTGAGAATGTTTAAATATAAGTACAACATTTCTGGGAGATGAGAATAAGAAAAAGAGAAAAATAACATGTGAGTGAAGAAATTAAAAATAAAGAAAAATACTAACTTGAAAAATAAAAAATGGTGATATAGATAAAGATTGAAGGATGTGGATCAATAATGTGATGAAACAATATTATTATGTAAATTCATGGGAAATTTACCAGAAGATATGACTAAAACCATTAAAGTAAAGAAAGAGTGGTGTACCAAGATAGAGTGTCAAGATTTCCTATGGAAACTAGCAATAAATATGTCACCAGTAAGAGGGAGTATCCCATATAAAAAGAAAGGTGAAAGAATGTGTTTATTTTGTGAGGAGGAAGAGACAACAGAGCATGTGTTTTTTTTTCATCTAGAGACATAACTAACTACCATTTCATTGCCATTCTATTCCCCTCTTGCCAGAATTCAAGAGAAATGTATCCACCAGCAACTCACGAATCAGCTCACTACCAACAACCTACTCTCCAGCACCCAGCATGGCTTCAGGCCAAAATGCAGTACTAACTCAGCCCTCATAACCTTTACAGAGACCATTCACCACCTCAAAAATGAAGGACAACTAATCTCAGCCATTTTGTTATATATGTCAAAGGCTTTTGACACAGTGTCCCATCAGCTGCTCCTCAACAAACTTGCCACTTACAGTCTCAATATCACAGCCCTAAGATGGTTTCACAGTTATCTATCTATCTGACCATCAACAGGCCACTAAATGGGCACATAGCCTTTCCCCACTATTACCAGTCACCACAAGGGTACCACGTGGCTCCATACTTGGGCCCCTCCTCTTCATAATATTTACCAACAACATGCCACCGTCATCCAATATGCAAATGACTCCTCTCTTATCTGCTCAGACCACTCCCCACAAGAACTCCAACACAAAATGCAATCATCATTCCAAGACATTGAAAAGTACCTCACCACCCACCAACTCATCCTAAATCCAAATAAGACTAAGCTCATAATTTTCTCTAAAAATCTTCCAAACGCAGTACCCAATCCCTCTCCATACTATCTAACAACAGTACAAAAATTGAACCCACCAATCAGACAAAGCTGTTAGGGGTAACCATAGATGACTCACTAAAATTTTATAAACACATCTATCTGACCATCAAAAAAATCCAATCTAAACTAGGTGCTCTATAGATGGTTAAACCTTACCTTACACAACAAGCTAGACTGGCTACTGCAAGATCCCACTTGCTATCCACCCTTCTATACTGCTCTGAGGTCTTTACTAACCTATCAAAAACTGACCTAAATAAACTAGACTCTTGCTGTAACAGAATAGCTATGTATGTCACCAACCAGCCCCACAGAACACACCACTGCAATGCTCTCCGAAAGCTCAACTGGCTAGAACTTCCCAACCTGTTATTACTAAACAACTTTCACTTCCCATAAAAATCATAGTCAACCCTACAGACTGCCCAGCTCTATCAAACTTAGTCCACCCAACCACAAACTGTAGACTCCTCAGGTCATCCAACAAACTAATGCTAAACGTAACCCAGTCTCACAACTATCATGGAGACTCCCTCTACACCCATAAAATAGCCAAAGATTGGAACACCCTTCCTCAACAGATAATTAAAAACCCCAACCTGTTCACATTTAAAACTACCCTGAAAGACTATTTAAATGATAATTGGCTATGCCCCTGTATTTCTCCTAACTAATATTCTTCCTATTTTTTCCCCAATCGTCTCACACATGATAGCCCAAATAGTTCTCATCCCACATATGGCTATCCCACTATCTCTCTTTTCTTTATTAATCTTTCTTCCTTCAGATGACCAAACTTGCAAAACTACATGACCAGTTTTGGTCTTTCAGAAGTGACTCTCCTTGTAAAGTTACATGACTTATGTAACTCATATATATTGTAAAAAAAAAAAAAAAAGTATTCCTGTATGCCTGCAACATGTATGGTTATACTGTATTTCTGTTATTATATGTCGATATGATATTTTAAGCTCATTCACATATTGTTAGCAATGTATTACTTAAACTAAGTTTACTGCTTGTGCCTTAATAATGTTCTTTCTGTTGTGGAGCTTTTCTCCCCAGGTCTCTGCTGAAAGCAGTTTTTTTTCAACCCAGTCAGACACTACCTGGTTAACAAATGTAAATAAATAAATAAATAAATAAATACATAAATAAATAAATAAATAAATAAATAAATAAATATGTAATTCAGATAGCAAACAGGCATGACTAGAATCCTAAGTCTTGAAAATTTTAAACTCATAGCTGTAGTCAAAACGTGGCTGAAGGATGACTTCTGCTATTCAACCTTCATCCTTGAAAACTACTACTTATACTTCAGCAAAAGAGCATGCATCAAAATAGGAACAAAACAGTACTGTTCATCAGTAAAGAGCAGGCATCAGAATAGGAGCAAAACAGTACTGTTCATCAGTAAAGAGCAGGCATCAGAATAGGAGCAGGAACAGTACTGCTCATCAGTAAAGAGCAGGCATCAGAATAGGAGCAAAACAGTACTGTTCTTCAGTAAAGAGCAAACACCAGAATAGGAGCAGGAACAGTACTGCTCATCAGTAAAGAGCAGGCATCAGAATAGGAGCAGGAACAGTACTGCTCATCAGTAAAGAGCAAGCATCAGAATAGGAGGTGGAACAGTACTGCTCATCAGTAAAGAGCAGGCATCAGAATAGGTGCAGGAACAGTACTGCTCATTAGTAAAGAGCAGGCATCAGAATAGGAGCAGGAACAGTACTGCTCATCAGTAAAGAGCAAGCATCAGAATAGGAGGTGGAACAGTACTGCTCATCAGTAAAGAGCAGGCATCAGAATAGGTGCAGGAACAGTACTGCTCATCAGTAAAGAGCAGGCATCAGAATAGGAGCAGGAACAGTACTGCTCATCAGTAAAGAGCAAGCATCAGAATAGGAAGTGGAACAGTACTGCTCATCAGTAAAGAGCAGGTATCAGAATAGGAGGTGGAACAGTACTGCTCATCAGTAAAGAGCAGGCATCAGAATAGGAGCAGGAACAGTACTGCTCATCAGTAAAGAGCAAGCATCAGAATAGGAAGTGGAACAGTACTGCTCATCAGTAAAGAGCAGGTATCAGAATAGGAGCAGGAACAGTACTGCTCATCAGTAAACAGTAGGCTCAGAACAGGAGGTGGAACAGTACTGCTCATCAGTAAAGTGCAGGCATCAGAATAGGAGGTGGAACAGTACTGCTCATCAGTAAAGAGCAGGCATCAGAATAGGAGCAGGAACAGTACTGCTCATCAGTAAAGAGCAGGCATCAGAAGAGAAGCAGGAACAATACTAGTCATCAGTAAAGAGTAGGCTCAGAACAGGAGGTGGAACAGTACTGCTCATCAGTAAAGAGCAGGCATCAGAATAGGAACAGGAACAGTACTGCTCATCAGTAAAGAGCATGCATCAAAATAGGAACAAAACAGTACTGTTCATCAGTAAAGAGCAGGCATCAGAATAGGAGCAGGAACAGTACTGCTCATCAGTAAAGAGCAGGCATCAGAAGAGGAGCAGGAACAGTACTGCTCATCAGTAAAGAGCAGGTATGAGAATAGGAGCAGGAACAATACTAGTCATCAGTAAAGAGTAGGCTCAGAACAGGAGGTGGAACAGTACTGCTCATCAGTAAAAAGGACAAATTACTGTTTTTAATTAGTATCAGGCTAAAGGACTAAGCCATCTACTAATAATGTTCCAAATTAGTTAATAAAATGTCTGCAGTTCATTAACCACACTAACCAGCATATTGGAATAGCTTGTATACCATCATCTTCTAGTTTAAATTTTTTTGATCAACTTATATAAGAAATCTGCTCATCCATCCCCAAAAACAATGCCATAATTCTGTGAAATGATCAGCCTGATTGCAACTTGTACAGACAGCCTTCATTAGACCAGGCTTTTTAGAACAATGGGACTTTTATATCTAGTAAACTAACCCATTAGATCCAGTAAACTAGGTGACCAGGACCAAATACTAACCACTATATCTCACCAATGCACAGGCGTATCAGTACACACAAACATAATAAGTGACCACTGTTGTATGCTTTACAGTTGATTCTTTAAATCAAAAACATTACTAACCAATATGTTAAGAATTACTATTTCACAGAGAGTATATAATCAGCATGTTTATCTTATCTAGACTGGAAATAGATTGATTCCCTCTCTGTAATAAAAACAATGCAGAACATGCTTATTTTTGATTTATCAGCCAGGTGAAAAGAATTTCCCAGCCATATGAAAAGATTAAATGGACGGAGCTAATCTTGGCTTGGCTCTTGTAGAAAATGGATAAATCATGGACAGACCACAAGTACCCCCATGATGGAAAATTGCATCACAGTATCAATGTTCAAGAAAACAGAGTTGGAAAGCAACTAATTAAGACAAATCCTCTTTCTTGAACAGAAAATCAACTTGCCATGGCATCATATCCAAAACTTTTCTGGAAAAATATTAAAGACTGAAAAGTCGATATACTTGCATCTAATAATAAATTTACCATTTCTTCCAACGTTTCTGTTAATAACTTCAAAGACTACTTCCTAAAAAGGAACTGATTCAACTAATACCTCTTTCTAATACCCCTTCTCCTGCCAGGCCTGCAAGCATCTCCCCTTTAAGCTCTTTCTCCATCTATGCAATTCCACACAGCTCCTCACAAATAGACCTCAGACCTTCTTTCTATTTCATAGAAATCCATAATAAATAAACTGGAAAACTCCTAAAAAGCTAGATAAATGGGTATTTAAAATATTCAAAGTTTCACTTCACATTTTTAAGAATGGTGGCACACTTTATTCACAAACTACTGGCATGCATTTGTAACCTTTCAGTTACAGAAAGTCTAAATTTAAATGTGCATATTATACTAATGGCAAACATGTCTGACCCAAAAAAATGTTTAAAACTTTAGTCCAAATTTTTGGCTGCCCAATTGCTAAAATATTTGAAGGTTTAATGTATGAACTAATCATAGATCATGCTATCAAGTATAAGTTCCTAATGGGTGTAGATCAAAGGTTTAAATCCAGCTTTAGGATCCTGACAGCAATCTATATAGGCACAAATGCCAAGTCTAACACATATATAATGGTCTGTTTCCTGGAAGGATGCTCATAGCTGTGACTCAAGCCATCGATTCTGTCAGTTATTTTCTACTTAATAAACTTAAATCAATGAACTCTACTCTGATATGGAGTCTTGCTTCCATAGTTACCTAAATAAGAGAACATTATAGATAACCATTGTCAGTACTATATCTCAAAAAGGAAAACTTTCTAGTAGAGCTCCATGTTAGTTTGGGAGTTATTCTCCCTTCAGTTTTAATTTATAACCTAACTCTAGATCTCTGTAATCTACACCTCATAATATATGCAGATAACATCCTTATCCGTAACTGGTAAAGGGCTGATTTACAAACTGAGCTGTAAGCAGGTTTTATTTCCCTAATTAAACATAAAGTCAAATAAACTTTTCAATGCTAAAATAGCTGCTGGTAAGATCTTTTTAACTCCACAAAAATTACCAAACTTAACATAAATTGCTCTAAGAGACCTACATGGAAATGTGATTAACTATGCTCTTGAAAAGAAAAAGCCAAGTGTTCTCATGGACCAAACCATCTTATTCAAGCCACAGACAGAGAGAAGCGTACTCTAATGATAAAATTTAGATATAGAATATTCAATCTGCTGTAAAAAAGCATTATCAAAAGTTATCTTATTACCTAAGCTAGAGTATGACACACCCATTATTTCATTAAATACCTTGATAATCACCATTCTCATTCAAATCACTGTTAACAAGATATCCATATTAATTAGTTCATTTATTTATTTCTACACTCAACCATGTTCTGCTCAACGAATATAAATATAGCAGCTTTAGTGGTATAGGTTCATAGGTTGTTACTAGGCTAACAACCACAAGGGCCCTTACAAGCCTAACCACACACCCCAAACCATTTGAGTCCCAAGTATCATGGGCATCTATACCCAGGATGAGATGTTATTAGGGAGATAACTAAGGATTTGCAGGGGTGCTGTTAGTTAAGATAATACTTATCTTATTGGCAGCCTCTGTCCATAAGGAGCAAGGGGCCAGACTGGGGGTAAATTTAAATTGCCAAAGTTTTGTTTGAATAGGGAAAGAGGTGAGCTCTTTTTACATGGATGGGGAGCCTATTCCATAGTGTGTGGATCCTTTGGGACACATATCGTCCCTCCAACATGTTCTGTTTATGTAAAAAGAGAAGTTCAGACTCCTGGAATTAGTGTTTCATGTGCTGTTTCTTTTATGCATGAGCAAGAGATCCATCCAGGCTGGGTCTGAGGAAACTGTAAACCAGGCAATGATCCCCTCTCAGCAGTATGTAGGAGACTGAATACAGAGACAGAGCCTTTAGGTAATCAATGTAGGGCAGGGTATTAATACTCTGAATTCTCCTGGTGAGAATCCTTTGTGGGCATTCCAACTGTTTCAAGTGTTGGTTAGATACATGCCAAAGGGGGCATTTTATTCAATGATAGGACTGATAAGGGCCAAGTAGAGTGGTAGTGTAACATCCTTGAACCTAGGTGCTTTACCCTTGCTTATAAGTTGGGTGACATAGAATGATTTACCTACTATCTTAGCTACATGTTGGCCAAAGGCCAGATTGCTGTCTACATAATTTCCCAGATCCTTAACCACTGGGTCGACTCTTAGCTGTAATCAACTTGGGTTGACAGTTTCCCAAGGGGCATTATAATGCATTTTTGGCAATGAGTTTTAGGCCATGATTTTGGCACTGCACCAGTCATTTGTCTGTGTTAAACCCTCTTGCAAGATGTTGGCGTCTTGGAGAAATCTATAATAACTCCCAATTTATGGTCATAGGTTAGTACTAGGCTAATTGCCTTTGTGGGCCATTTTAAGCCTAGTCAGTTACCCCATGTAAGAATCAAACCCTGCACCTTGTGGTTGTCAGGTAAGTACCTTAACCATTATGCCAACCTCCCACCCATCTGTGAACTTGGTGAGACAGAGGCCTTGAATAATACATTTGACGTCTGAGAAATAGATGACAAACAGGAGGGAGCCCAGCACAGAGCCCTGGGGCACTCTGCTAGTGACTGGTGTCTTGGAAGAGTGATTTCACAGAGCCTGACTTCTTGGATCCTGTCTGTGAGCCAGCTGGCAATCCACTGAGTTATGTAAGGATTAATGCCTAGTTCAGAGAGCTTGTTAACAATGCCTGAGTGGGGTATTGTATGAAACACCTTGTCTAGGCCAAGATACGCAGTATGCACTATTTTACCTTCTTCCATTGCCTTGGTGACCCTCTCAAAAAATTCTGCCAGGTTATGTAGGCATGACTTTCCCTTAATAAAGCCAACTTGGGATAGGTCAAGTGTCTGTAGGTTGCTAATGTCCTTGTTTATCATTTCCATGATAACTCATTCCATGGCTTTACATATTGGGTCTGTTAGACAGATGGGTCTGTTGTTATTTGGGTCAGTTGATGGTCCACCCTTGTGGAGAGGAATGACTGTTGTGATCCTCCATTCACTTGGAATGAAACTTTTTTCAAAGTTATAGCTGAAGAGTGCCTTAAGTGGTCTTAATAGGTCATGTTTTAGACTGTTCAGGAGGCAACTAGAGATGTTGTTGGGATCCACAGAGGTAGTAATTTGGCTTTAGCAAGTGCTGCAAGCATCTAGTCACTGCTAATAGATGGACGTAGTATGTTGGAGGGAATTTTACCTGGTGCAGCAGGGGAGGAGTGGGGGGTGAAGCATTAGCTGAATTTATTATCCAGTAGATTTACTATGTCACCCTGACTGCTGAAAGTAGTACCATTCACCACACCACCAGTTCAACACAGTGCTAATTAGATTTGGCTTTTTTCTTTACTTGTATAAGAGAACACTTGTATTTAAAGGGTTGTTAAGCTGTTGGTCCAGATGACATACCTGTGGAAGCATGGAGGTGTTTAGGTGAAATGGCAGTGGAGTTTTTAACTAGATTGTTTAATGAAATCTTGGAAAGTGAGAGGATGCCTGAGGAATGGAGAAAAAGTGTTTTGGTACCGATTTTTAAGAATAAGGGTGATGTGCAGAGCTGTAGTAACTACATATGGATTAAACTGATCAGTCACAGAATGAAGTTATGGGAAAGAGTAGTGGAAGCTAGGTTAAGAAGGGAGGTGATGATTAGTGATCAGCAGTATGGTTTCATGCCAGGAAAGAGCACTACAGATGCGATGTTTGCTTTGAGAGTGTTGATGGAGAAGTACAGAGAATGTCAGAATGAGTTGCATTGTGTCTTTGTGGATTTAGAGAAAGCATATGACAGGGTGCCTAGAGAGGAGTTGTGGTACTGTATGAGGAAGTCGGGAGTGCCAGAGAAGTATGTAAGAGTGGTACAGGATATGTACGAGGGTAGTTTGACAGCAGTGAGGTCTGCGGTGGGAGTGACGGATGCGTTTAAGGTGGAGGTGGGATTACATCAAGGTTCAGCTCTGAGCCCTTTCTTATTTGTAATGGTGCTGGACAGGTTGAAAGATGAGATCAGACAGGAGTCCCCGTGGACTATGATGTTTGCAGATGACATTGTGATCTGTAGTGAGAGTAGGGAACAGGTGGAGGAGACCCTGGAGAGGTGGAGATATGCTCTAGAGAGAAGAGGAATAAGGGTCAGCAGGACTAAGACAGAATATGTGAATGAGAGGGAGGATAGAGGAATGGTGAGGATGCAGGGAGTAGTGGAGGTGATGGTGGATGAGTTTAAATACTTGGGATCAACAGTTCAGAGTAATGGTGAGTGTGGAAGAGAGGTGAAGAAGAGAGTACAGGCAGGATGGAGTGGGTAGAGAAGAGTGTCAGGAGTGATTTGTGACAGACCAGTACCAGTAAGAGTGAAAGGGAAGGTCTGCAAGAGGGTAGTGAGACCAGCTATGTTATATGGGTTGGAGATAGTGGCATTGACAAAAAGGCAGGAGTCAGAGCTTGACGTGGCAGAGTTGAAGATGTTAAGATTTGCACTGGGTGTGATAAGGATGGACAGGATTAGGAATAAGTATATTAGAGGGTCAGCCCAGGTTGGAAGGTTTGGAGACAAATACAGAGAGGCAAGATTATGTTGGTTTGGACATGTGCTGAGGAGGGATGCAGAGTATATTGGGAAAAAATGCTAAGAATGAAGCTGCCAGGTAACAGGAAAAGAGGAAGGCCTAAGATAAGGTTTATGGATGTGGTGAGAAAGGACATGCAGGTGGTTGGTGTGACAGAGCAAGATGCAGAGGACAGGAAGAAATGGAAACAGTTGATCTGCTGTGGTGACCCCTGACGGGAGCAGCTGAACAAAGAAGTTCTTCTTGATTTTGGCTATGAGTTTTTTTTTTTCGTTTCTTAGATATCATGTTTAGGTGAGAATTCCACCAGTGGGGTTTGTTTTTAGTGTTTGTTTTCCATCTACTTGTAGGTAAAGCAACCTCTATGCAGCCATTCACATGTTTGTATAGGGATTCTGTGAATAATTCTGCATAGGTAGCTGTGGTCTTGAGGGTTAGGGGGAACCTTGAATTTTGACGACCTGTCACTTAGTAGGATATAATTTGGCTTAGAATAGCTAAATTGGGTACTTATGTATTATCGCAACCACATTTTGAAAGGCAATATTAACGAGCATGAGATATGGTTGTTTGACCGGTATGAAGTTAAATACGCTTGAAATGCTGCAAAGCCACAGATCAATTACCTTTATCAGTGGTCCACAGTAGGTTGCATGGCAAAAGTGTGATGGATTGCAAAGTGTTTTAAATTGGTAGTACCAGCATGCAGCTGTGCACTTTTCATACAGCTCAAGACCCGTAGGGTCCAGGCTAGCCAGTTAAACTCTACAGTGACATACAACTACTTTGGTTCATAGGTTCATAGGTTGGTACTAGGCTATCAGCCCTAGGGCCTATACAAGCCTAGCCATAAGAATTCCCTGGCTATTTCTTCCCACAATATTTACTTCCCTGGACCCCTGTCTAGCAGGGCGACTGACGTGATCCCTGGGATGAATTTCCTTTCTCCCATCCAATCGTCAAGGTTCCTTTTGAAGAGGGCCAAAGAGGCACTCTGCTTGACATGTATGGGCAATCTATTCCAGAGTCTGGGAAGCCTCTGGGTCAGGAATCTATCCCTCCAGCGTGTTTTGTTTATTGTGATGACAGAGGTTTAGATCCCTGGAGCGTGTGGCTTGGAGGGATTGGGATTTCTTTAAGTGTAGCATATCCAACAGCTCTGGGTTTGACATGGCCTTGTATGTTAAGCAGAAGTCGCCTCTGAGTAGACAATATGCAACAGAGTATAGCTGGAGTTTTTAAGGTGGTCAGCGTAGAGCATCTGCTTTAGGCATGTGATTCTTTTAGTGAGGTATTTCTGCGGCCTTTCCAGTTGTTGCAGATGTCTTGAGAGGTACATACCAAATGGGGCATTGTATTCTATAATGGGTCTAATGAGGGATGAGTACAGTGGGACAATGACCTCCTTTTTTCTGGATGAAAAGCCCTTAGTGATGAGGTGTGCCAAATAGAAGGATTTCCTGACTGTTGTGGCGATGTGGTTATCGAAGGTGGGACCACTGTCCACCTGTGTCCCTAAGTCTCTTATCACACTTTCGGTGTTTAGTGTACTGCCACCTATATGGTAATTCACAGGTATATGTTTTTTTCCCAAAGGGGTTAACTATACATTTTTGGCATTGAGCTTGAGCCCATGGCTCTGGCACCAAGCATCTGTTTCTGTAAGGCCCTTTTGTAGAGTATCCACATCATTTGGGGATTCACTAATGGCTGCCAGTTTGCATTCATCTGCGAACTTTGTTAGCCAGAGTCCCTTAGTGGTGGCCTGTACTTCAGAGAAGTAGATGCCAAAGAAAAGCGGTCCCAGGACTGAACCCTGAGATACTCCACTTGTCTAGAGATGGATTTGGAGTCGGCTACTTTTACAGTGTGGGCTCTATCAGTAAGCCAGTTAGCAACCCATTGGGTGATGTAGGGATTAATGCCCAGCTTAGTACGTTTATCTATGATTCCAGAGTGGGGGATGGTGTCAAAGGCCTTGGCAAGGTCTAGATAGACTGTGTGGACCACCTTACCCTTGTCCATGGCTCTGGAGACTGATTCGAAGAAGTCAATCAGGTTCAGGAGACAAGATCGGCCCTTCATGCACCCAAACTGGGTGGGGTCCAGTGTTTAAAGGTTGCCAATGTCTTTGTTTATAAGTTCCATGATAATATGCTCCATGGCCTTGCAGATAAGGCTCATCAGACTGATGGGATGGTAGTTTCCAGGATCCAAGGTGGATCCCCCCTTGTGGTGTGGGATAACTGTAGCTCTGTGCCACTCAGTGGGCATGAAACCTGAGGTGAGGCTATGATTAAACATGACACCTAGGTGACGTGCCAGTTCATATTGTAGTTCATGTAGTACACAGCCCTGGATGTCATCTGGTCCCATGGATGCTGTATTCTTAGCTTTGGAGAGTGCATTTTTACCTGTGTGGCCATTATTACTGGAATTCGGCAATCTTCCGGTATTGAGATGGGACATTTAGGGGGTGAGAGGGGGGGTGAAGTTGGCACTGAATCAGTCTGCCAGGATATTGGCAATATTCTTGGGATCAATATATTTAATGCCATTCTGTTTTAGCTCAGAGCAGATCTGAGCATTGCCATTTAGATTCTTGACATAGTTATAGAATGCCTTGTGGTTGTCTTTGGAATCTTTGTCAATTTTATTTTTGTAACTAGCTTTGGAGGAGTTTCTTACTGACGCTGGTAAGGGAGTTTTTTGCATCCTGGGATTTTCCTCTTTTCTGCAAAAGTTTCTTCCTTTTGTTGTAAAGTTTGTTTATGGCAGGGGACCACCAGATTGGCTTCCTTTTTTTGGATGAGAGCATCTTGGTTCTATTTGGGATGGCACGATTCATGCATGAGTGGATGTGCTCGTACAGTGCCTTAGTGTAGGATTCAGCAGTTGAACTTTCAGTTCCCGTCTGCATGGGTGTCATGACATTTGTCACTTCTGACTTGAGTAGCATGACGTTGGCTGTGGAGAAGTTTTTTATGGAGGTTTCCTTACTGGGGGGTGTGGGTGGGATGTGGATCTTAAGGGTGATTAGCTTTGTTTCATTAATTAAAGGTTTGCAGGTGATGCAGAACAGCTAAGGTCTTGAAATCCCATACCAAAAAATTATAGAGCCAACATACTGTGACCCGTAAAATAAATTTTATTAAACAGCAAAACAGACCGGTTTCGGCTGGACAATGCCACAGCCTTCTTTAGTGTAAAGCAAATATGACAATCAATGGTGTTTAAATATATTCCTCTCAAAAACTCATTGGTTAATGCCTAGAACTGTTCATTGAGACCAGGTGGAAATAATCCACCTAGTCTAACAATCCATTTCTTTTCTTTGGCATATAAAATGGAATGCCAACCTGTCTTATTAGAACGATTCCCTTGTATGATGTCAATAGCCATAAAGGAGAATTTGGCAGTAGTATGTACCATTTGGTGTTTGTAAAGTGCATTGTGGATTCTTTTATTCTTAATATTACTAATATGTTCTGATATAATGTAGTGGTTGGTGAAGTTTGTCCCACATAAAAAGAACCACAATTGCATGTTGCCAGGTAAATCAGCCAATCACTACTGCAATTTGCGAAAAAGTGAAGATCATAAACTGAAGCACAGTTCCTACTAGAAAATTCTTTTGATTTACATACATATTGACAATTGGTACAATGACCACAAGGAAAACAACCACTCAGTGGTCCTCCCATCAATGTTGTCTGTAAAAATTGTGAATCATTATTGGTGTTACTGTGTTTGTAATGATTAAAAAAAGAACTAAGGTTTTTCCCTTTTCGGAAGGAAAATAAACAATGTCCTAGGAGACAAGATCGCCCCTTCATGCACCCAAACTGGGTGGGGTCCAGTGTTTAAAGGTTGCCAATGTCTTTGCTTATAAGTTCCATGATAATATGCCCATGGCCTTGCAGATAAGGCTCATCAGACTGATGGATGGTAGCTCGATCCAAGGTGGATCCCCCCTTGTGGTGTGGGATAACTGTAGCTCTGTGCCACTCAGTGGGCATGAAACCTGAGGTGAGGCTATGATTAAACATGACACCTAGGTGACGTGCCAGTTCATATTGTAGTTCATGTAGTACACAGCCCAGGATGTCATCTGGTCCCATGGATGCTATATTCTTAGCTTTGGAGAGTGCGTTTTTTTTACCTGTGTGGCTGTTATTACTGGAATCTGGCAATCTTCCGGTATTGAGATGGGACATTTAGGGGGTGAGAGGGGGGGTGAAGTTGGCACTGAATCAGTCTGCCAGGATATTGGCAATATTCTTGGGATCAATATATTTAATGCCATTCTGTTTTAGCTCAGAGCAGATCTGAGCATTGCCATTTAGATTCTTGACATAGTTATAGAATGCCTTGTGGTTGTCTTTGGAATCTTTGTCAATTTTATTTTTGTAACTAGCTTTGGAGGAGTTTCTTACTGAGGCTGGTAAGGGAGTTTTTTGCATCCTGGGATTTTCCTCTTTTCTGCAACAGTTTCTTCCTTTTGTTGTAAAGTTTGTTTATGGCAGGAGACCACCAGATTTGCTTCCTTTTTTGGATGAGAGCATCTTGGTTCTATTTGGGATGGCACGATTCATGCATGAGTGGATGTGCTTGTACAGTGCCTTAGTGTAGGATTCAGCAGTTGAACTTTCAGTTCTCGTCTGCATGGGTGTCATGATGTTTGTCACTTCTGACTTGAGTAACATGACGTTGGCTGTGGAGAAGTTTTTTATGGAGGTTTCCTTACTGGGGGGTGTGGGTGGGATGTGGATCTTAAGGGTGATTAGCTTTGTTTCATTGATTAAAGGTTTGCAGGTGATGCAGAACAGCTAAGGTCTTGAAATCCCATAAACAATCTTCGAGTCTGTAACTTAATGAAAATAATTCATTAGAATCCACAAAGAAGCGTTCATTTCTCACAAGCTGTCATATAAGCCCTGGTTGCATACAGAAACGTTTTGACAAATGCTACTTCAGTCTACCTACATTTTTCCAATAGCTACTCTATAAAGGTGAAATGATCTCCACAAAATGAAAAACAACCAAAAAGCCAAGCTTCTTAAATTCCACTTTCAGACAACTTTGTATTTTTGTTGGGCAATGCAATAGTTGCAGCAGTGGAATTCCTCAACAAATGACAGCAAAATTACACAATCCCATCTATAAAGTCCGCAACCACACAAAGTTAAGGATTTACAGTCATTGACAGGAGCATGTTACCCCAAAAATAACAAAATATTAAGAGCCAACATTTCTGCATACATTTAATGACCATATGTCATGATCGTTAAGCAACCGCTATTGCCATTACATGTGGTTGCGATAATACGTAAGTACCCTAAATCGTTACTGGTTTGGCTTGGTTTTCTGAGTTGATTTTTACTTCAAAGGAGACATATTTGTGCTTTGACCTAACTAGTAAGGATGTGACATGAGGGGTGCAATACTCTCCCATGTTGGTGAGTACCAGATCCAATGTGGGTGATCCTTTGATTGGAACATGCACTATTTGTTCCAAGTTGTTTGCATTAATAAAATCCAGCAAGCATTGTGCCTGTGACTTTGAGGCAGTGTAAGTTTCCCAGTCTATAGAGGAGCAGTTAAAGTGAACCATGAATAGTGTGTTTAGATGGATGGTGAGAACCTCTAGTAGGTTTAGGTAAGAGTCATGAGACTCTAGGGGCATAGATGGTGACCTGTAGCTAGCCATGATATGGAGGCAGACTTTATTCCTGGTGACTTGCATGTGGAAGAGTTCCATGGTGATATGATGTTTAACCAACCTTGACATATGTTTGTTGCTATTGTAGGTCAAGACATCTCCACTATTGTTCCCAGTTCAGTGCTGCTGTTGGTCTAAATGTGTGAAAAGCTATGTAGCCATTCACTGCTGGAGTACTTTCTATTGCTTTAAACCAAGTCTTAGTGATGGCACAGATGTCTACATTCTTTAAAGTGAAGATGGCTTGAACAATGTGGACTTTTTGTTTAGGCTCCTAGCTACTTGGAGACTTTTTCACTATGTTGGTAGTTTTATCTTTTTGGCACTGCCTAAAAAGGCTCTAAGAGGTGGATAAATTTTTAGCCAATATCTGAAAGCATAGGGAGGGCAGATGCAGCCCATCCTTGGAAAAGCAAAGTGGTCTGTTGACTCTGTCTTCCCATGATTACAGATATTGGATTCCCCTGGAGTGACACCAGAATCTAAGCCAATTATTAAATCATCATAATTTTTCCCATTTTCTGTATGGGGTCAGGGTGTCATATCACTTGCCACAATTTCTCCCAATTCACTGCCACTCTCCTACTTTCTTCGACACTCAGACTGTTGCAGGTCTTTCACACAATCCATCCTCCTCTTTGCTGGACACCCTTATTTCCTCTTGCCTTCTTCATGTCTGTCCCAAATCATCCTCAGCAGATTGCCATCTGCTTTTCTGTGCATGCTCCTGAACCACTCTAATCTGTTCTCTTTGACATTTTTTGCAATCGGAGCTATGTCCTCATTTTTTTCATCTGTCCCACAGTGTGCATCCTACCACCCATGTCAGGCACTTCATTTCTATCACTGCTAGCATCCTCATCTGATCTGCCTTTACTGCTCAAGTTTCTGCATCATGCAGTAGTACTGGTTGTACCTCTGTTTTGTACACACCTTACTTTTCAGCTTCTTTGGCATTCTTCTTTCATACACTATCCCTGACACTCTTTGCCACTTGGTTGCAGCTGCTCTGATTCTAGCTTTGACCTCTTCATTCAGACTTCACTTCTTCTCAACCACATTTCCCAAATACTTGAAGCTGTTAACCTGTTCCACTATCTTCCATTCTATCTCAGTTTTCATCTTCTTCCAATTTCTCCCATTTGCTGCCATTACCACTGTCTTATCTGTATTCAGTTTCATTCCACGTACTTTCAGTTTTTCATTCCATTTCACTTTATTGAAGTTGTTGCTCAGGGTCTGCCTGTAATGCCACATTGTCTGCATGAATCAACTTTATTAATCTATCCCCTCCAGCCTGTTTGCTAATGTAGTCCATCACCAATATGAACAGCAGTGGGCTCAGAGATGAACCCTTATGCATACCCACTTCTCCCACTGGAAACTCCTCTGTAAGACTGAACACTCTTCATACTTGAGTCATTGGGTCCTTGTTCATAGATTGCACTAGTTTTACCAATGTTTCTGGGACTTCAGACTACCACAGGACTGCCCAAATCAGATTTCTTTGCCCTGTAGCATGATAGGGTTTTTGTCCCATATTTGTGCCATCTATTGAGCCATTTTGCAGAAGTTCATACAATGTCTCTGATGCCTTGTTCTTTACTTTTGCAGCTCCCATCTTTGCCTCTTGCTTAGCCCACTAGCATTCCTCCTAGCTTGGTCTGTCTTTTCGATCTCCCACTTTTTCCTGTATCCCTTCTTTCTTTTGATGACTGCCTGGAATTCTGCTTTCCATCACTGTTTTTGTGTACATTATTTCTATATCTGGCTTGACTGCATATCTGTTTACAGCCATTGCACGTGCTGTTTTGAGATGCTGCCATTCTTCTTCAACTCCACCTAGTTCTCTCCTTCTTGAAATTCTAGAGCCTTAAGTACTTCCTTGAACTGTTGTGCTTTCTTTCCAGGCAACTTCCAGGTCTTTGTTGGCCTTAGAGCCATCTCTGACCATTGTTTGCAACTGATTGTGATAACCAGGCACCATCTAGAGTCTGTGCTGCTGCCTACAGCTCCATTCTTAGGTGGGTTTGAGATGGAAACTACCAGCATTTTTTGTTGGTGTGAAGAACAAGCAAACTCTAAACAATTGCTGGTCAGAAGTCAGGATCAAACCTTGTACCTTGTGCATAGGAGGTGAAGACATTAACCATTATGGCATCTAGTCTCATTCTCAAGATCAGTCATTTTATGTTCATAATTTGGCATCATCCTTGCTGAAGGTAGAATGCTGCTCAGTGCAAGACATCTGTGACATGTATTCTAAGAGATCCATTATGTCTCTTTTCATGTAGTCCAGTGAGGTATGTCTTAGGCCATTTACACCCACATGGACTATGACAGAATCATATTGGTACCTGTGGTGTAGTGACCTGAGTGCATGAGTGATATTGTGTATCCTGGCCTCAGATATTTGCAAGACACTGTAGGAAATAATGTATAAATAAATCTGCTAACTACACAATGCTCTCTCCTTAAACTTGCCAAATGTGTATATAAAAACATGGCCCTGTTTTATGTTCCACATTTGACAAAATATTTTGTCTTTTCCTGCTGTTGTAATATATATTTGATCTTATGATGCTTTTGCCATTTTGTTTCATGTATATTTTCCAATTAATTTTGTTTTGCATATATTTTCAGTACTGTACAGGGAACCCAGATAATGACTGAAAAGGCCCTGTAGCCAGTCCACCTACCTGCTTAACTAACAAGTAATATTTGCCTTAGCTTTATTATAAATGCAGTACCTTGTCTCTGTACACAGGTGTAACTCTAAGTTGTACCTCTTCTCCATATGGTAGCTACATCTCTTCTTGATAGCCAGTGGTCTTGCTTTCCCATTTCTGACTGGGAATCTGTAAACATGTCATATCTATAGGATAAGAACTTTTTATCAGGTATACTGTAAAACATCACATCTTCCTTCGTTGAGATTCAAAGCATTACACTTGCAATATCTAAACTAAAGAGAATTATCCTGTTAATAAATTCCTCTACAATATAGTAGAAAATATTTTTTAGCGTGTAGTCTGCCCTTTCCACTATGATATGCCCTGTTGACACAATAGGCAAGGTGTTTGCCTCACAAGCATAAGGTGTAATGTTTGATTCTCACCTTTGAGGGGAAATTGGCTAGGTTTAAAATAGCACACAAGGGCAGCTATCTTAGTACTTATTTATGAACCTACAAGGTTGCATAAATATGGAGAAAGGGAAACAAAAAAATGAAACTAATCTTTTCTTCCCACTTCCGCACCCCTTTCTGAGTACTGTAACCATAATAAAACAAGTTCTGATGTATTGAGATGTCAACAACACCTAAATGCAGCTATGTTTTTGCAAAAATTCAAGACTCAACAACAGAGCACATGAGCAATCATTGTACTCCTGTTTTCTAGGTTCCCTTAACTTACATGTCCATCCTTCATCCTTCCAGCTGTTATTTTTTTCTCTGAAAAATCATCTTCTCTCCAGAGTGAACCATTCTGAAACCACTAGACCAGAGGTTATTGCAGTATGTTATCTATAGCATTATCTAGGCTCATTTCATGCGTCTTCTTTGTGGAATTGTCTGGTTCTCCTTCATCAGGAGGGTTTGTATGCTCAGGCTACAGTTGACTCAGCCCTGATCTTTCTCGTAACTTTGCTTTTCAGACTAATCCATCCACAACTTGGAGCTTTTCCTTTGATGGACTTCATATAGTACCTCAAGTGCTGGGGTCACCTCCAGTACATTGGACAGCCTGGACAGTTTGTTAGAAATGGACTCAACTATGTACTGTGAAGCTATAAATATTTGTTAAAATATGATATACTTACTAGTCTGCAATAGGTACTTTAAATGAGACAGATCTGGTAAGCATAGAGGACAGAACAATACATTCATTGATAAAGAAGGGGCTAAAATGCACCCTTCTAGTACTGTTTTCATTTGCAAATGAATTGGACCAACCATGCTGGTGAATGAAATTAACCTAGGAGGTAGACCAAATTATCCACCTGCATAAGTATTCCTAGGCTACTTGAACTTCATAGCTGGCAATGATCTTCTGTTTTTTCCCAGTTAGGGGTCACCACAGTGGATCACCTGTCTGCTCCTGATTGGCAGTGGAGCTTTTTTACAGTGTCGAGTTGCCAGCCCAGCTCCCAACCTTCTATAGAAGGCATACACACATACACTCACACCTAGGGCCAATTTAGAGTGCCCAATCCACCTACAGCATGTCTTTGGGTGGAAAGCAGAGCACCGAAAGGAAACCCACATGACCACAGGTAGGACATGCAGACTCTGCAGAGAAGGCACCCCAGCCAAGGATCAAACTGAAGAACCTTTTGCTGTGAGGCAACAAGACTAACCACTGCACCACTGTGGCTGCCCATAGCTGATAATGATATGGGAGACCAAAAGTAACCTCATACATCCTGAGGACTTAAATGTGAATCAGGTTAACCCTCTAAGCACACAGCTTACCAAAATCATTCAAGACCTATATTTTGAACCACTGGTCTCATAAACATCAAAGTGTAACCAGCTTTTAGCAAAATAAACTATCTTGGTACCCTTTCTATTGACAAGCCAAGCTGTGATAAGAAGCTGGTTACTCCCTTTCTCCAACTGTGCATTACAAATGACCGTCCCTCTTCCACATCAGTCTCTCACAGTAATGTCACATTTTCTTGTAAATACCAGACTCTGCTGGACCTCTCTTATTACACTGTGTAACCTTTAATAAATACTAATATATAGTTTCTCTTCTAAGTAAATGGCATGTAATCACAAATTCTCTGTTGTCATAATTTCTTCTCATGTCTAGAGAAATGGAATAGACTAGAGGAAGACAAAAGAGACAGCAAAAAGAAATATAAGACATCTGAATTAGCAAACACTTCCAGTCTTTAAACTGTGTGCTGTTATAATGTAAGAAATGCTGTAGGGCAAATCAAATAGGTCTTTAATCCATTCCACAGTCTTTTTGGAAAGAAATCACATGACTTGCTGGAAGCAGCAAAACTAACTGCAGTGCATTATAGCAATGCATCATCACATGATGTGGGTGGTTCATGCTTTGCCAAGTTAGGGGACATTGTTTGGTCACAGAGATGAAACCTGAGTAACTAAACAGGAGCCCTTTACAGTGAATCAGTATATGAACTGTCTATAACCTTGTAATGATGCATTGTTATTGTACAAAGCCATTATTTAACTATAAAGTACCTTATAAATAATCCCGCCGTACTATTCACAATCCATTTGCATTCTCTATATCAGTCAAAGGGCTTGACTTTATGACATACTCTCCTCTGACAACAAATTCACACAGTTTACTGCAAGTAAAATGTGTGTCAGTGTAACTGCGACTGCAGCAAATTATATGACAGCAACACATAAAAAACACCAGAAGGGTGTAAACAACATGAGAAAGAAGCAAAGTAGGTCTAAGTTTTGTTATACTTCTTATTTGAATGGTTGTTTTTCTAATCATTTAAATGCATCTTAGATGTTTAAAATGGTAATGCTTTCTTCTGAGATTTTTGATAGTTCCATTGATTTCTGTGTGTGTGGATACCATTCTGACTATGATATGTAGACATTTTTACCTTCTTGTTGGTCTACAGGACACTTCAGTAGTAAGTAAAACCTGCTCACTGTGTAATATTCAGAACACTTTCTGTACCTTATGAATAGTTAGAAATAATTTCTGTGAAACATGATTCATGGAGTCTGTTTCACTGGATCAGATATTCACCAAGAAATCCTCTCCAAGGAAGTGTAGCATTGTTTTCAAATTCTATGTCTTTGAGGTCGATCATGCTTAGTTGTGGGGGGATGGGTGGTGTCTCCCTCAAATGAGAGGTGTGACGTCCATCTCCTACTTTCCAAAAATGCTTGCAGAGCTCAGGTTGCAAGCAGATTAGGCGAATCACGTTTTACTTGTGCTTCAGCTGTCTGTAGGGGAAGGGAGCAGAGATACAGTTAACAAAGAAGTTTCACTGTGTACTACAATTCACTCTGATAAATTCTTTTGGAATTTATTGAGGTTATCCTAATCCATTAACTCCCCATTTTCTCCTGAATAGGTTCATTGCAAACATACATTTAAACGTATTGATCTTCCTGAAGTTGAATCACCTGGCAGTGTAGAAATTCACTCCATGCTTCACAGAATGTATGCTTTTTTCTGTGTTAACCTGTTCAGACTACCACTTTGTCAAAAGCTTGTTCCAACCATCTAGAAGGAAGCACCTCTTACTTTGGTACATGGGCAAAATCTTTGGAAACAATGTATTTATTTATTTATTTGCTTTTGTTTAGTGAGGAAGTCCAACTGGATGGCAAAACCCATCATCAGTGGAAGCTCAGGGAGAAATGCTCCAAGTAAAAGTTACAATGAGTGACACATAATATGTGTAAATATAGAATTCATTACAATATCAAGAAGCAAACTGGAAAGTTTATATTATAGGAACAATAAAGTTGCAGTGAATAGTTTAGTGGAAATAGTCGAGGCTAGTGGTAAGAAAGGATGTTAGTGAGAGGGTGGTAAACATAGTGAGAAGGGGGATGTTAAAGATGGAAGGAAATAACTGATATTAGATTTGTAAAGAGTGGTGCACCACAGTAAATAAATTTGTGAAAGTTTGAAATGGAGATGTGTATAGGAAGAGGTAGCAGAGGTATGAAATGCATGGATAATGTAAGAGATAATTTAATGCATGGATAATGTAAGAGATAATTTAACTGTGATGATATCAAGTTTGAATGGGGAAAGGTTGTGGAACAGATAGAATAGGCAGAGTATACATAAAATATTTAAGTATAAAGAATGTAGGAATAATTGAGGGACAGGAGATGTGAAAGAGAGTTAGGAAGCTTGTTGTGAGGAGAAGTGCAGTGGCAGTAGAGGGAGAGGTATGTAACGATTAGCTAGGAGAGAAATACGAGTACAGCCAGGAGTCAGTGAGATGTTGTTTTAGTCATGTCTTAAAGGATCTAGAGTGGTTATTTTGTTTTAAGTAGACAAGGATGGAGTACCATAACTTAGTGACATCAGAAGAGCACACTGAGTCATCATAAAGGTTACTGGATTTACAAGGGAATAAGAAAAAAAGTTTGCCTTTGCAGCAAAATGTCCACTGAGGAAGGTAAAAATGAATTAGATTTGTTTACGATGGGACAGCTATCAGAATGGTAGATGAGAGTGTGTATATGGCAGTTAGTTGTGTGAGAGTTCGGTAGTGGATTAGTTCAATGTAAAGTAGATCCAACATAGTGTTTATAGGGCAGGGCAATGGTGAGCCCAGTAGGGCACATTTGCAGCAAAGTGGACTACTTTGCTGTAACATTTTTCAAGCATTTTAAATGCTTATTGTAAGCTGACCAGCACAGGGTTGCACACAGACGTGTGGGCATCAGAAGTGTCGTAGCAGTGCCTATTAGGAAAAGCTTAATGCGATATACAGTACCTCATTTTTTGTGTGTCTTGGTTATGACCTGTTTGATATGCTGACCAAATTTAATTGCATTATCTATGGTGATGCCTGCAGTTTGGTATGGGCTACAAGGTCTTCTGCAGTATGGTCTGAGGAAGTAATGTTGAAGGGAGGTGTGTAGTTTGTACATGCTTTAAGGGTGACTAGCATTAGTTTAGTGTTTTTGGGGATTTAGTAATAACAGAGAGTTGGATTGCCATGCCAATATGAATGAAAAGGAGTCCTGCGTCAGCTGTTGCAGTTATTTATTGTACAGATAAGCACTGAGTCATCAGCATATTGGACTAAAGTTGCATGTTTTCTGGCTGTATGGAAGTCATTGGTGAATATATTGAGTAATACAGGACCTAGGATAGATCCCTGGGGAATGCATTTGTGAACAGAGAGAAAAGGTGATACGGCATTTTTGTCACTTCACTGCATTGCTGAGGTATCTGTTGAATCAGGAAAGTGATGAGTTATTTAGGCCTACGGAAGAGAGTGTGTCAAGTAGTTTTTGGTGGAAGATGGCACTGAATGCCTTTCAGAGGTCGATGAATACTGCAGGCACTAAGTTTCCTTTATTTCTGTGCTGGTTTATATTTGTGATAAAGTTTAGAAGAGCTGTAGTGGTGCTGTGGTGAGGACAAAACTGAGCTGTGTGGGATATGATAGTTTATTTGTAATCATGTATGTTAGTAGCTGGGAATGGATGCCTTTCTCTAGTACTTTGGATAAGGGTGATAGGATGGCTATAGGTCTAAATTTAGAAATTTCAGAGGAGGGGCCACCTTAGTGAATTAGGATGATGAATGATTTTTTCCATAGAGTGGGCACATAACTTTCTTGGATGGAGCTTTTATTGAAATAAGGTATGTAATGGTATCAGCAGCAATTTATTGTACTCTGCAGGGAGGTTATCTGGTGCAGAGGTAATAGCTTTTATTGTGAGAAGGTACTTTCTGGTGGTAGAACTGGAAACTGGGGTCAGAGAAAGAGATGTAGGGGTGATGGTTAGTCCTAAACCACTGAAACGACAGCGGAAGAAACATGGTACATTGTTCGTAGGTCAACAAGGTTTCTGCAAATATTGCAATACCAATACTGTTATCTGGCTTGTGAATGCGTATGTAATTAAAGATACAGACAGTGGTGCCCTCCCTGGTATAATCTTATATCCTAACCAAGGATTCAGCTCTTGTTAAACGCTCCCTTTAAAGGCAGATTTTTCAAATACTAATAAAACATCTGAGCTCTCTGTTATGTTTACTTGCTACATTTTGAGATAGGTAATTAGAATCAGAGAATGTAATTGTGCCTTATCAAAGTGTATAAGGCTTCAGTGTTGGTTTTGGGTCCTCTACCATTCTCAACATTCCTGACCTCCCTTACTTCTGATTTACCCAACCTTCAGCTACTGATGTACAGAAGACCTTGCGATTACCAAGCTCACTCAGTATGATTGTGACATCAAGACTTCCATTCAACAAGATTTATCCAGGTGTATAAATTTTGTTTTTTACAGATTAGCTTCACATCAATCTTACTAAAACTAAAGTGATGGAATGGCAGATAATTTGGCAAAAACATATCATGCCATAATCTGCTAATGAACTATATCTTACAGACTGAGGTTTGATTCCCCTAAATGTCCATTTGCGTGTTGCATGACTATGACAAAGTCAAAGACAATGCTCTTGGTCATTCCTAAAAAGAGGCATTTGTGACTAGTGGATTTACTCATTTTAACAGACTAACAAACAAACAAATGAAACTAAACCAAAAAGTAATTGCAAGTAAGGTAAATTTTATAGCTAGTATAATAACAAAAAGGAATTTGGAGATCATTTGAAAACATATGGGGACCATACGGCCTACCAAACCAACTGTTCTTCCCTACTTACTGCATGAATGTGCAGCCAGTATGATCTGTGTCATCCCCCCTCATCTTTAGGTGAGATTTCCCCACTTCTGTCCTAGTCATATTGTTATCTATCAGTACCTCCCTCAATAATGGACTATTCTTATCTATTACAATTTCCATCTCATTGTGAAAAATGAATATGTCACTTTATTTTTCTTTTCATGTGCTTACTTGCTTCTGAGCATTACATGTCTTGAAGACTGGACCCTTTCACCACCTCATCCACATTACCAAAGTATTAAAAGAAAAGGCAGACAGGTAGCAATACTAAATTCAGGCTGACACTCAGGTGACAGCAGAGAATTTTTTTTTTTAACATTTGTTGACTGGGAAAGTCTGACTAGGACAGAAGCTATTTTCAGCAGAGGCCTGGGGTGAAATGCTCCAGATGCATGTCTTTGGAATGTGGGAGGAAATCCTTGCGAACACAGGGACGACATGCAGACTACACAGAGAAAGCACCCCAGCCGAGAATCCAATCGGAGAACCTCTTGCTGTGATACTACAGCATTAACCGTTGCATTACTGCTCCACCCTGCATCACTACTCCGACTTCTCAATATGTTAGAGAATGTTTGTGTAACTCAAGTGCTTAGATAAGATTATCAAATGCATATTATAAGACAAACAGCACTGCTGCTATTTACGCAAGCCAAAACACGAATAAATACAGAGAAAGCATGGAATTTGTCACTGCTTATAATATCTGACCACAACAAAATATTGAATAAAGATACGCCCCAAGATTCATGAAGCTCGGCGCAAGGCTGGCGTTAGCCTTGCACCAAGTATGCAGGGTAGATATGGCGCAGCAGCACCATATGCATATTAACGAAGGCACACTGCCGCACCGTCCATGTGCACAAAAAATGTGCACAAGTGCAAGGGACGTGTTTAAGTGCTGCACGGAGGCGTGAACATGTCTGCTACAGTCGCACAACCTAAAATGCTGACTAGTACAGCCTGCCTCTAATACCAATCAATCCTGTCAGTGTCCATGGATACTAAAATGTATGCAAAGCATATAAGAGAGTTCCGCAAACAACATAATAAAATCACAGGAGTAAACACACAAGCACGTAGCTGAATGTTGAACCCCCGTCCCTAGAACTATTACATTTAAAACCCCGTGTCCGTATTTCATTGTAGTGTTGATTTTTATACCAAGTGGAAGTGAAATGCAGCGTGTTTGCGCACTGCTGCTCTTTGCTAAGCCTAGTCCAATGGTTAGAGCATTCGCCTAATATCTGCCCATTCGCGGCCCGAGTCGTCCTTGTCTGGATGGCCCAAAAATTAATGGATATTACCCAGGTCAACCTACCATGTCATGAAAGATAAGTATTTGCGTGTACCTATGTGCGTGAAGTACAGCATGTGGAAGACCAAATATGCTAGGGTTGTCCTCATAACCATATTGGTACCAGAGATATGCAGAGTATGCAATGTGTACTGCTGTCTGTGCCATGGGCCAGCAACAAGAGAAGGGATGGATGGTGTGTATGTGGAATTTGGGGGGGTGACGGGTAATGTAATAATTCGCCAAGGGGAGACTGGGTTGGATGTATAATAGGTGAACTGGAGGTGTATGAGGGAGCAGTGGGTGAATCAGAAAGGAAACCAAAGAACATACATTCACATCCCCAATACACCCTGACAGGCCGTACCGAAGAACACAATCCCACAAACATATGAACATTAAAATGTGCAGTACACATGTACAGAAATGGTACCGGCTCGCACCCACATAATGGTCTGGCCTGAACTGAGCCATCCAACCCCTACACACCTGGATACATAATTGAATACCCATCATCCCCTCCACAGCTCACCACCCCCCCTTGCTAAATGTCCACCAAAACCACCCATACTCGGGCTGCTAGCTTGGGCCAGCCATATCTGCACATAGTGCCCCCTACCCACATCTAGTAGGCAGTCTCACCCTAGGCAGTCTCAGACTTGCAAACTAGGTATCCCATGCATGTACAACCCTCCCTCATTTTCATATAGCCAAAATAATGGGAGTCATTGGCGTACACAATTTTTGGACATCCCTCATGGGATAAGTGTCTGTTCTAAAGATTAGACTTGGTGGCACAACACGATGTCCAGCCCCGTAGATATCTGGACACAAGTTGCATTAGCAGTACTTGTCCACAACCCTGCTCAGCCTCCAACCGGTCCTGCATAACCTACAACCTGGGATTAAACACCTGACCGTGATGCACGTTTCCCCATGTGCATTATCGGGAATATATACCTTTCACATGTTCCCTAGAAGCTTCCCCATAGCTATTGTCCAAATAGTATACGTCCACAAATTGTATACCCTGTCCAGGTTCCACGTCGTAATGATGCACACAACCTCTGTATACAAACGGTACACATCCCTCCTGGATGCGGGTGTTCATATACATGGCCATGTACAACCCCAGATATGTAGTCATACATCTATAAATGTACATACTTATATATGCATATCTACAGCTACTCATCACACATACAAGCATATAAGTAGTTGTCAAGTATGTATCCTATTTATAAATATGTATACTTGGAAATGTATACATATGTCTCTCAGAAACATATGAACATTAACATGTACAATACATATGTACACCAACCGACTGTCACATTTGTTGCCAGTAGTGTGGAATGCCTGTAGTAAAGTCATATATCCTAACTACCATCCATGCAGAATGTACCACAGATGGTGTAGTGGTCAAACTGGTGACTAAGCTGTTTCTGTTCCTGGGTCCAAGCCATGCAAGGGCTGCTAACTTTATATGATGAAAAACAGCAACTTAGTACACCAAAAGTTTAATGTAGTAAAGCTTTCGGGAATACACCCTTCATCAGTACATCTTTATTTGATGCCCAGAATAATGGCCGTCGGATATAGGGTGATTAAGTCACTTACAAGCTGATGTAAGCAGGTATGCGTGGCGGTAAGTGACGGTCATTCAACAGTATGGGAAATGTAAATAAGTATGTAGGTGTATATGCATGTGCATGTACAGACATACACATATATATATATACATATATATATATATATATATATATATATATATATAGATAGATATATATAGATATATATATATATAGATAGATATATATAGATAGATATATAGATATATATATACATGAAGAATTAACATGGTCACAATAAAGCAGTCATAACGAATGTGAAGGGAAACAGCAGCAGAACCCCCCCCATATTATTTAGTGCTGTAATATCAAGCTGGAGAGGTGAGAAAACCTCCTGCGTCTCCAACCACAGGTAGGATGATAACAGTGGAACTAACTTTGTCCACGTGCTAAGTCTGACTTTCAAACAGGTACAGAGCAGTCCCAGTCTCCATTCGGATGAGCCAAAAACTGGAAGACTAATTGAACACCCTAACCATTATATGAACATATGTCCCAGGACTATAAGCTTGGGACGTCCAAATATACTTGGAGTGAGCCAACATATGGGACGTGTCTAGAGCAGAAGGGAGTGGTGCATGTGTAGTGGTGTGGTTTAATTCCAACCGGAGACTGCTGTGTTAGTGATGTTTTGCTGCGTTTGTTCTGGTAACTATGAACCATGGGTATACATGCAAATGAAGCAGCACAGCAATAGTGTAGTGGTTAAAGCATCTGCCTATCGAGCAGACATTGCTGGTTCGACTGCAGCACACACCATTTATGATGCGTAATCCGTATACGAGCATATCCTGATAATTTTATGCTGTATAATGATATAATACCATTGAAATGTGAACTGGGGTGATGTATCACAGTAAGAATGCAGAAGGTGTTTGCTTGACGGGAAACGGTGGTTAAACATGGCAAAATGGAAAACCGCTGCTGAAAAGTGTTGTACTCACCCTTTGTCCAACAGCCCTTGTTCTGCCCAGGAACACAATAAACCGTCTCGGCCAGGCTCGATGCCAGGACCCTACACACCACAACCAATGTGATTTACCACTAAGCCACAGCAGCTATACCTAACTCTGATGTTATCACAAACATAGCAGACAGCACAGTCATTCATGTATATATATATATATATATATATATATATATATATATATATATATATATATATATATATATCTACAGAATGAACATGGGCACAAGAAAACATTCATAATGATTGCAAAGGAAAACAGCAGCGGAACACCCGTATTATCTAGTGCTGACATATCAAGCTGGCCAGAGGTGAGCAAACCCCCTGCATCTCTAATCACAGGGCAGTCCTGGTCCCCAGCTGGACAAGCCTAAAACTGGATGACCATATGAACACCCTGACCATCATATGAATGTATGTGCCATGACTATAGGCTTGGGAAGTCTGAATATACTTGGACTGAGTCAACATGCGGGACAGGTCCAGAGCAGTAGGGAATGGCGCATGTGTAGTGGAGCGGTTTTCCCAACAGGAAAATGGATGCCTGCTGTGTTAGTGAAGTGGTGAGGTGTGTGTTCGGGTAACTATGAACCATGGGTATACATATAAATGAAGCAGCACACCAATAGTGTAGTGGTTAGAGCATCCGCCTAACGAACGGGCATTCACGGTTCAAGTTCGACTATAGCAAATATCATTTTCCATCTGGAATGAATGTCATTCTGCTGTAAAACCGACATAATAACATGTAAAAGTGAACTTGAGTATTGCATGGGACTTTTAACCAGATCCTTTCAATCAAAGTGGTACTGTCATTATGAATAAGGCACGAGTAAGCACAAATAAGCGGCAGTAAACATATATCACAAACAGTAAGCATATGTGAGTGCACATGCGTGGGTGTAAGCAGTGCCTAGCATAGGAAATGTATATAAGTATGTACAGATATAATATATATATATATATATATATATATATATATATATATATATATATATATATATATATATATATATATATATACATACACACACACACACACATGTGTGTGTGTGTGTGTGTGTGTGTGTGTGTGTGTGTGTGTGTGTGTATATATATATATATATATATATATATATATATATACATATATATATATATATATATATATATATATATATATATATATATATATATATATATATATATATATATATATATATAGATATATATATATATATATATATATATATATATATATATATATATATATGTGTGTATGAAGAATGAACGTTGTAACAATAAAGCATAGACAAGGGATGAGAAGGGAATCAACAGAATATACCAGGAGCCAGGAATGACATATGTTCACAGGCTATGCCAATGGAAGTGAGGAGCCCAGGCAAGAAACATGAAACACGTAGCATGCCCTTCCACCCCCCCCAGCCGGACACAGGAAACATACACTCAAACAATGTAAAGAGTCCACTGCTCCCCAGACCACAGGCAGGATACAACTGGAGGGGTACACAGTGCACCCGTGGATTCTAATCTTGGAACACAGACTGGAGTGTCCCTTGCAGGACACTCCAAATTTTTTCCAAACCAAATAAAGGCGATAGACCGGCCATTTTGTCCACAGTGTATACAGACTCGGAATACAAGGGTGGGTAACCCTGATGACCCATGGGCCGAGACAATTGTATGAAATGGGTCCCGTGAAGTGGAGAGTGGGCAGCATGTAGTGGTGTGTCCAGAACAGACCAGGACCCAGAGTAAGGATGGGTGCTGTTGAGGAGGCAAGGGTGGGGGAACTATGGGTAGCTACTTATGGGTCTAGGTGTGCAGTTGTTGGCTGATGTGGGCCTATATGGATAGCCCTAGGGATGCAAACGAATGTGCTCATTGGGCAGAGGCGTCAGCTAATGAGCAGCCACACCCACTGCGAGACCCTCTAAAGCAAAGTGTAATCTATACGGCAAGGAATGGAATAACCAGATATAGACGTATATATGTAGAGGTATGTGTGTGTATATCTACCCATAGTGACATAGAGATATGCCTCTCCCTCACCGTAGTACAAATGTATACATACAGAGAAAGAATACAGATACATACCCACATATAAACATATACATATGCAGGCAACCATAGACCCATATGTCGTTAGATTTTATATATATATATATATATATATATATATATATATATATATATATATATATATATATATATACACAGCAAGATTTAAATATACATGTATGCATACATATACAGATATATCTGTATATATTAATGTAAATAGATATATATATGTGACAGTAAATATACACATGTATATAGTTAGGATATGATACAGCAGTTACGAGTAACATATATTCACAGGCCGTGCATATGGTGGTGAGAGGTCCAATAAACAAACGTGTAACACGTAGCATCACCCCCCCACCCCTGGCTAGGCCGGTGAGACATACAGACACACAATAAAGGTAAACACACCACTGCTTCCCAGACCACCAGCAGGATACTACCAGTGGGAGAGAACTGCAAAGTCTAATCTTGAAACATAGACATTGATGTCCCTTGTGGGACACCAAAAATTAATGATCGGAGCCAGTCCCAGTAATGACTTATCAAACCAGGCTGTAGATGTACACGGACCAGTAGGTTGTGCAAGCCTGATAACCCATGGGTCGACACAACGTACGACATGTGTCCTGAGACGGGGAGAGTGGTCAGTGTGTAGTGGTGTGTTTATACCCCACCTGCACCCACAGTAAGGATGACTGCTATAGAAGAGTGGCAGGTGGGGGAACTATGGTTATGCGATTATGGGCCTAGGCGTGCAGGTGTTGTCTGGCAGAGCCATAATAGGACTGCTCTGGGGATGTAAGTAATATCCCAATATGGGCATAGCTGATGCCCATACCTCCCAACCCCTAAGAGCACATCCACTAGATAGGCCATAAACCATTGGGAGAACACATAGGGACCATACCATTGAACTGTCCCCAATTACCAGGGATGTCCCTGATTTCGACTCAGATTCTAACTCTGTCCCACCTAAACCGTCCTAAAACTAGTGATATTAGGAGGAAAGGTGGTGGATTAAACCTAATGAATTTGTTTGTTTTTTCGGCTTTTCCCGGTTAGGGGTCACCACAGCGGAACTCCAGTCCGCTAATGATTGGCAGTAGATTTTGATGTGCTGGCTTGCTGGGCCTAACGCACAACCTTCAACGAAGGAATGCCCATACATGCATGTCACCACACAGAAGAAGCTCTAACTGAGAATCGAAAGGGCCATGTCTAACTGTGAGGCGACAACGCTATCGCAGCACCACCACCGCAGTATACAATTAAGAGTCATAAGCATCATGTACCTCAGACAATGTGTATGAATTCATATGCTCTGAGTCTGTCAATGTGTCAGGTTAATAGCACCAATAATTTAAATGTGTCCCTGATGTTGTTATGCCATGCCCCTGATTCAGTCTTTATTTTTTTCCCCAATCGTATGAGAGGTCTGATAGGGACAGAAAGCACATATTCCACTGACTACCTTAGAAAGATGATAGAATAATAGGTATGCAGTAGCATGACTTGGCTGATGGATATGGGCCCCAAAACCCAATTACTTGTCTGTATTGAAGAGTCTCAGTTCCCATGTATCAGCCAGACGGGTGCAGATTATAAGAGGAACACACAAATAATATGAATAAAACACTGGACAGGCCGTGGATTCCGTACAGTCGAACGGCATGCTGTTGCCTAATGGGCAGCCATTCCCGATACTATAGGCATGTAATCCGATGTAATAGGCATCACAAGGTAATAGTGTGGTCCTCGCTCCCACCCAGGGGTGTGAGGGTCAGATGCAAGCACCAATGTCAGTGCATTTGCAAGTGTGAGAGCAAGCGTGTATAAGCCTGTTTGGCCACTAGTATGTGAGTATTACACTGGTAAAGCAATGTAGAGGCTGAGTGTAAGAAGCTGTAACCAGAAGTTAGCATTGCTTAACAAGAAGGTGGGGTAATAACCCTGCCGAAAGTGCTTACATTAAATAAACAGTCCGTGTCTAGCTGTAACAATCCGTTTTCATTTTTTGTTTTTTATTTAGTTTATTTTTCATTTTTTTTCCCCAGTTTGTGATGTCTAGTTGAAACGGTGTTCCTGTACAGCAAAATGGGCATAATGGGACTAACTCACAGCTATTGTTCTCGCTGGACAATGAGCGAGAACTTATTACTACTCATAATCCTGCTGAGGCGAATGTCTTGGGTAACCTCACAATTCTTGTCAACTTGCTACTAACTCATGTGGAAGATTTATCGCAGAAGGTTGATTCTAATGCTGGGAGGAACAGTCCTTCGTCTCACCCTGTTGCAGGAGTGAATGATAATCGCGTTACAACTTCCACCGGTTGTATTGGAGCACCACAAATTTTACAGGAAGTTGATGGCACTCATAGTCCACCAACGCAGGCTAATGGATGCAGGGATACAGTTAGCTTGTGAAATAATGCTAATGCTCAGCCTAATCCTGAAATAAATACAGCTATTTTACCAACAATGGCTAACGTTTTAGACAAGAAGGATTTTTTTGATAACAACAGAAACCCGGATGGCGCACAGATGAGTGGGGAGGGTCTGGTGAGTACTTTTCTAGACAAGTTAAACATTTTTGATCAGAAACTTTTTCGGTGTAGAAAATTGAAATTGGAGGTAGCTTACCTCCAAGAATGTATCACAAAAAAAGTAATACCTAAAGGACTGTGCCAGTGGCGTTATCCTGCTGGACTGGTTAACAATTCCTCATACCATCAGGAATTGCTTGCCCTGTTTGATAGGCAGGGTTTCGAATTTTTGCTTTCCTTGATTAATTTTTATAATAATGAAATTATAAGCCTAAAAGAGGACCTTGAACAACTTGAAATTAGTTTACAGGGGGATGCTGATTTCCTGAGATACAAATATGACTATATAAGAATCTTTACTAGCATTGATGCCTCTATAACCAAATTGGTTATGAATAAAAAACGTGAAATGGACAGAGATGTTAAGGATTATACAAGCAAAAAAGCCTACCCCCCTCCCCCTTTAGTTGCCCAAACCCTACCAAAGGTACAGCATGACTCCAGTTTGTGTGCTTCCCCTGATGAGATAGAAGACATTGCGGTTCAAGAACATTTGCCTGTTCGTAGGAGTGAACGCATTAGGAGCAATGTTAACAATAATGCCAACAACAATGCACAAGGCAATAATCAACAACAAGGGGAATTTTTAACTAATGATGAAGGGGACCAGGGTTTTCAGAGGGCTGGGAACAGGCGCAACAACACCAATCGAACCAACAACAGGAATCAAGTGCAAAGGAGAAAACAAGGGAACCAACGGAGGAGATGATACCATATACACCTGAAGGACCAAGTATCCTAATGTGCCAGCAAGGGGACTTCAAAATATATAATTACACCATTTTAAAGGTGGATCAACCTCTGATTGAATTTTTTTCTAAAAGGCTGTCATTTGTACCTGATAAAAGGGCTGATTTTGTTAAAACAGTTGTAGACCTGAAACTTTTTGTACGTAAGCTGAATTTGGCTTTCAGCCGGGGGAACACACCCACACTTTTTAATATTCATAGGGTGTCGAGTATTTTTAACCCCCCAATATATGGTGTTTTAAATACTTTTGAAAAATTATGCGAAATAGATTTAAGGACAAGATTGGACTCCCATAAACGTATTAGAATGGTTAATTGTAATATTTCCAAAAGTGAGCTAGACTTTATTGCCTTACTCAACCAATGTAAAATTAGGGTCATGAAGCCAGATAAGTGTGGGGGACTTGTCTTTATGGACGAATATCAATATGAAAATAAGATGTTTGACCATTTACAGTCTGAAGCTTATTTGAATTCTAGCCTAAACAAGGTCCACTTGGCATATAAGAGAATCAGGGGCGTACTAGATGATTTGTTCCTGGAAGGCAGCATAGATATTGATACTTTTCATTTTTTATCTATGCCAGCCCCGAGGATTCCTACTATCTTTGGTTCCCCAAAATTGCACAAAGGTTTAGTTGATCCGCCTTTTAGGCCAATAGTGGATGGGAGAGGATCTATTACCTACGCATGCTCTAAGTATGTTGATGGTATTCTTAAATCCTTTATCCAGGATGAACCACAAATATGTAAGGACTCCTGGAGTTTTTTGGAGAAGATTAATCAAATGGTGTATAATAAGGATTTTATTTTCCTGGTCATAGATGTTAAAGACTTATACACTGTCATTCCCCAGCAGTTGGGTATCGAATGGACCAGGAATTTTATGCTGTTTAAGAAGGCAGATAATGCACAGGTATATTTAGTAGAGACACTATTGGAATTAATTTTATCTAATAACTATTTGTTTTTTAAAGGTCAATTCTTCCTTCAAAAAAACGGGATAGCCATGGGGTCCCCCTGTGGAAGTAGTTTCGCAAATAGTGTAATGGCATTTTGGGAACGCAACTGGCTTTTTAAGAATGATATGTATCAACAATTCATTGCATGGTACACTAGGTACCAAGACTACATGTGTTTTATATGGAAAGGACACATAAACCAGATACCTACCTTTATAGATAGCATCTCACAGATGACTGAATTTCTTGATTTTACTTATACCATAGGAGTAGATGAAATCAATTTCCTTGATGTTAAGATTTGTAAAGATAAAGATAATCATAAATTTAAATCCATGATTTATAGGAAATCCACACATTCGAACAGTTATCTCCACTTTACTAGCAGTCACCCCTATCATCAAAAAAGAGGAGTAGTGAAGGGGCAGTTTGTTAGAGCAGCTACGATGATTTCTGAACAACACGATTTTATTGGTGAATGTGAAAACATAAAAACAATGTTTTTTAATAGAGGATATCCTGATACATTAATTAATGAAATAATGAATGAGGTTTTGACCAAAAGGGAATCTGGATACTTTAAGCCTCTTCTTTGTGGGGGAACAATGCAAAGGGAGGAGGAATTGTATATAAATAATACTAATATGATTCTAAATGAGCCTTCCAGTATAAATTTTCTTTTTACATACTGCGTTGATCATGATGTTATTAAATAAATTATTGTTAAGAATTGGAGTATCATCCTGGAAGATCATGCTTTGTGTAAAATTATTGGATCCCAACCGAAATGTACCTATAGAAGAGGTTTAAATCTCAAGAATCTAGTAGAGATGTGTACAACTAAGAACAAAGTTGTAGGTATGGGTAAATGTGGTATGTGCCCTCAATGCAAACACATTTTACCTGGTGACAAAATAAATATTAATGGGAAAACATACCACATGAATGGTAAATATAATTGCGAAACCAAAGGGGTTGTGTATGTTGCTTTGTGTGAGAAATGTCCCTCCTTTTACATAGGGAAAACCGAAAGGATGCTAAGAAAAAGAATTTATGAGCATCTGTATGCAATAGGGAGAAGGGACTTAACTAATGCTCTCGCTAGACACATTGTTGAATACTTGGATCATTCATTTTTATTTGTAGTTGTTTATCAAGTTAAGAATGATATAAGGGGAGGCCTGTGGCAGTTACATTTAGAAGAACAAGAGGTGTTCTGGCAAATCAGAACATCTGCATATCTGCCTCCAGGTTTAAATGAATATGCCTCTATCAAATGTATTTTAAAATTAAAAGCATTGCATAGATAAATTTTGTATATAGTCCACTGGCCTCTTATCACATTTTTAGATAATATCATAAAGTGTTTTAACAAAGGTTTTTAGAGTGTTCAAAGAAAGATATTTAAAGTTAAATATAATAGTAAATATGACTACCCTATAATATTCACATATATTTAATTTATAATTCTAAACTTAATAATTACGTATGTATTAACTTTCAGATTTTACACATGGTTATTAATGTTATTTAATAGGTATTACATATAGGATTTTTTAATGCTTGCATTTATTTGTGATAACTAATATGTATATGCCTACGGTCAAATAGCCATTTATTTTGGCCAGTAGTTGTCATGTGCACCGATGTATGTTTATCGTATATAGTTTTGTTCTAAGTAAATGTGTAAGGTTTCATTTAGTTTGACAATTTAATTTTGTATACAAGCATTTATACAGGTTACTAATATACTGAGGTTTGCTGAGTAGTCTTGGTTAAGTACTGTTTTGGGGTTTTAATTTGTTTTATATTTATATATGTTTGTTTACCTTTAAACCCAAAACTTGGTTTGATTAGATAATTAATTATTGGTTTTAATTGATTATTATTAGTCTTGATGTTTATAAAAACTGGAAGCTGTGCAATGTTCAGTGTTTGTCTGAAGAAGGTGGGGTAATAACCCTCCCGAAAGCGCTTACATTAAATAAACAGTCCATGTCTAGCTGTAACAGTCCGTTTTCATTTTTTGTTTTTTATTTAGTTTATTTTTCGTTTTTTCTTTCCCCAGTGCATTTCAAGTGTGGGAGTAAGCGGGTATAAGCCTGTTTGGCCGCCAGTATGCGAATATTACACTGGTAAAGCAATGTAGAGGCTGTGTGTAAGAAGCTGTAACCAGAAGTTAGCATTGCTTAACACTGCGCAAACCCACACATACCCGCTCACAACTGCTTTAATGTGCCTTAATCCCTCAGTATCCAATGGCCTTGTTCTGCCCTGCAACAAAATAAACTGCCTCTGCAAGGCTCGGAACTAGGACCTTGCACACACAGCTAATGCGATTTACCAATACGCCATGGCAGATATACAGACATCGGACCTTACCACAAACATATCATACAGCGCAGTCATTCAACAGTATAGGAATGTATTCCATCATGAAGATGTATGTGTGAGTGTTTATGTCCAGCATATAGGCACATACATATATAGAGATATATCAGGAACATACCATGTGACAACAAAGCATTACAAATGAATGAAAAGGGAAACACCAGCGACGCCTGTATTATGTAGTGGTGTTGTCCTATGTAATATCAAGACTCCTTCAGACAGACATGTGTCATTCATACACGCAAACAGTTGTACATTGGCAGTATACATCACTCTGTGCATGTAATGTACATTAACACAACAGTTCCTGTCCAATCATTATGTGAGAACAGTACTCTTGCAAGGTGCTGTGTGCAACATCATCATCATGATAAAGGTAAATGGGGTAACCATAGAGGGATCAGTAGTGTTGTGTGTACAATGCGGTCATCCACATCACTTGTACCTGGAATATTTAGGAGTGATGTGCATACCAGGATTGTGTGCCTGAGGGACAGGGGTGAGGATAACAGGAGTATGTTGTGATGCATATTAAAAGGGTTACATGTGTCCAGTGGATACATGTGTGAAATGGACAGCTATGTATGGGGCAAATGTTGTCCTAGGAACCAATTGGCCTTATGTTTCTGTAGAGTGAGAGTGGGATGTGGGGAAGGAGAGTAGGTATGCCCGTGGAAGGTATGGCAGGATCACAGACAAGACAGCATACAGGGTCAGTATATGACAAATGTGAGGGGATACACCTAGGATGGGGAGAGGTGTTCGGCAATCACAAGCCCATGGGAACAGTGGGATGGAGATCCCCAACCACGGGCAGCCACCACTGCACCAAAACCGCTGCAAAGGAGGCAGTGCAGGAGGCTGTCCAGGAGGGGTAGCCTCACCCTGTAAATGTGACACTCTGCCCTTGAGCTTGAGTATCTGGCCTCAAATCCCTTATTGAGCCCGCAACACACCACGTCCGGGTCTGCACAACAGCAGACATGTTCCTGTCTGGCCCTGCTCCCAGAAGGAACAAGCCCCATCCTCAGTGGTGGTACTACCAGAAGGTGGTGCAGAGCCAACAGAGGTTGAGGTCCAAGGCTGGGTCCCAAATGTGCTGGTGCCCGGTGCCATGGCCAGCTGAAGTGGGACAGAAGGTTCTGTCGGGACTTCCAAACCCATACAGCCTATGATGCTGCAGTTTAAGCACAGATATGGCTTAGTAATAGACAACAGCATTCAGGATTACTTACAACAGTATGCATAGATATGACCATCAACCCAACACAGATGGTATACATTTGTAGAGGGAGGACAACACATGCATATATACTGCATGACATCTGTACAAAGTGTAGAAGACGTATGACTGCAGCTATGAACAGTGGCCCATTATTGGCTTGCCACTGAGAACTACAGACAGTGTCTGTCATACCACTGTTTCATGTGACATATGTCAAGTCAGGGATGTGATGGCAGTAACACATCCCTATCACCATGTACTGGCTGCAATCCTCACACTATGCACCTGCTGTGCACAGATGTGTGTTAAGTGTGTAACACAGAAAACAAATGGTTCCACACACTGACCAGTCCACAGATGGGGGTCTCTCACGAACAGAGCACTGTCATGTCTGTTTTAAAACATGCAGAATAGCCATTACCACACACATGTTAGGCAATAGTCTCAATGAAGCATAGCTACACTTACATGCTGTAGTCATTTCTGGCACATCACCCTCCTGTATTTAGACTATTTCCCACTGTGCATGATGTTTGAGGAACATCCCGATATCATCTGTGATGCCGTTTCCAAACACCACATCCAGGAACCACTCACAGTGACTGTCATGGCCAAACACCAACATGATGTTCCTAGATATTGTACTGTGTTTATCATGCGAATGGCTATGGGAACATCATCACAGCTGTTCCACATGCAATCAGCTAAAGGAGGACTGCAATAGGTGCAGAGGCCATCACCTGATCATGTCCATCACTTACAATACACATGCTGTTGCTGAACAGGTGTACACCTCCACATCCACCAGGGAGTGTGTTGGAGGGACAGACAAAGTACATCAGAGAAGGGCTTTGAGACTAAAACCTAAGCATTGTCTGTCACACACCTACCAGTACAGGGGTCAAACCCCTGACTGACTAGTCATTACAAGTGCATGCAAAGCCGACATGTTGCTGTGCTGTAAGAACATATATGTGTGTTGGTGAGAGACATGTGCAATAGAGATATAGCAGACATACATTAGGTGTAGCACACATGGCTGTCCACGAGAACGGATGCCATTTAAACCAAAACCAGACTCTCTAATGGATTCACATTGACACTCTTTGCCAGGGCCACAAATACACTCCCTAACTACTTAATTTGCCACACTGCAGTAATGCACAGGTACTACATGCACAACAGGGGACATCTGGAGGTTCTATGGGCTAGGGCATGTGAACGTGTTTGACATCTGTTGGTATGCCAATGGGGGTTATACTGGGAGTGACTGTGGTTGGGAGCTTCATATCCCACTCACAGAAACAAGGTGCCAGTACTGACATGCATGTATGCTTTGCTTCATGGGCGTGTAGTGGTTGGCTGTGCAAGATGGCTGTACAAGGCTGGTGAGGGGTATTCCTTGGCATCGCGCCACCTGACAATGGTGTGCAGTGTGGTACAGGGGTGTAGTGCCTGCAATGTTCCACACAGATGGGTACTGCATGAACTGCCCTGACATCCTGGTTACTATTGTGCATGGCCAGAGCTTTGCAATGCATGCCATGTCTGTGTTTGATAGTCCTTGACATGGACATTGCCTGGGATGTGCATGTCCCACAATACTGTACAGTGACATGTACAAGTGTACCTGGTTTGGCAGGCATATGTTGTGTACACAGACTGCTATCCTCCAATATGCCAATACTGGCCTGGTGTGGCAAAACCTGCTTATAGTCAGCAGGTCGACCCTGCACCTGCAATGATAGCATGCTACAGGTATTCCCTGGTGTCAGTGGCATCGGTCCATACAGGGCACGTGTGTACGGCATTGTATGGCCTCTGTGGATCACATTTAATGGCGCCACATATGTTGCAGGCATCCAGTGGGGAACATAGTGAAGGCACATTGTCCGCAATTATGTGCCTATTGTACCACTGTACAGGGTGCCATGTCATCTGCAGCCCACTGCAATCACACCATGCCTACTGTCATCAATGTGCATGGTACTAGCAACATAGCAGGATACCCTAGGCAAGTGTGTTTATGTATGACACATGGGTTCAGGACATATACCGGGTACTAGTAGGGTTGCATACTTTGTTCACCAGACCTTTTGCCAGATGTAGGTGTATGGCTTGCCAACACAGTCTCATGGCTGACTGACATCTGTACTCCTCGTGGGGTGGGCATTATATCATAAGACGGACACCATATAGGAAAACTACAAAATCCGCTCCCCAGCATGTCCAGTAGTTAGACACTCACAGCCACCCCCACACAGGCTCTAAGAGTCAAACACACACACCTGCCATGTCCTGGATTCAAACCCCTACAAACCTAGTGTATCACACTGCAGCAATACGCATTTACAGCATGTGCTATGGAGAATACCGGGTTACAGCAGTCCTAGAGGTATATTTCTAGATATGTGACATCAGCAGGATTGCCAAAGGTGAGTATATGAATTGAACGGAGTGTGAGTACTCTCTAAAAGCATTGGTCTGTCCTCAGGCAGATGGACACACACACACACACACACACACACACACACACACACACACACACACACACACACTTGGCAAGTCTGGGATTACAACTCTGGTATAACAACTCTATCACACTACAGCAATATGCAGTTACAGAATGCACAACAGAGACTACTGGTCTACAATGTTCCCAGAGATGTATTAATAGGTGAGTGACATCAGCAGCATTGCCAAAGGTGAGTATATGATTTGTATGGACTGGATATCCTATAAACCATTTCTCCCTACACAGTCTGAGACAGACAGACGAGCATACATTCGCACACACAATTGGCAAGTCTGGGGTTAGAACTTCTACCTAACTAGTTATCACTACAGCAGTACACAGTTATGGGACGCACCATGGAGATTACTGAGCTACAGCTCTCCCAAAGGTGTATTTCACAATGGATTACCTCAGCAGGCTTGTAATAATACTGCTATGGGGAGGGCAGTGTGTGCATGGGCCATAACCCAGTCATGTAGGGGTTGACATGCCACATGCGGGCGCACACGGGCCATATGTCACAGGTATGTGTATACAGCTGCTAAATGACTACTTCCCTGTACAGTCATGTTGCACAGCTGGCACATGCACCACCTAGTCTGACATGCTGACAGATACAGGTGACTAGTATCTGCAGTGAATGACATCTGCACCTCATGTGTTTGGGGCCCTTTGGCTGTGTGCTGGATGGGACAGGCCCAGATGGCTCCTTGTCATGCTCACCCTCTTCCACATATCTATGTCCGTTTACCTTTGACGTATTATAGTGTGTTGTCCTTACATATATGCCTGTATTCCTATCCACTGTGTGTGCAAGGCAGCAGTGGTCCATGTTGACATGTGTCTGTACTAAGAACTGTGACTGCCAGATATGTCTGGACCACTGGTACATGGCCTTCATGTGTTTAAGTGTGTGAGCATGCCCAGTATGACCATTCAGTATGTTGTTGACTGACATTGCCTTCGTACCTTCAAATGTGTGAGCATGCCCAGTATGGCCATCTGTATCGCATGTGTTACATGTCCAGGTAGCTTGTACTGTGAAACGGACCTTTGTGTTGTACACCGACAGGTAGCATGCTGTGTCTGCAGGGTATCCATCGGTCATGTGGCATTGACTGTTGCTACATTTCTGCATAGCGAGGGGGGGGATACCTGACTGTATCTACATTCCTCCACAGGAGTGGGGGGGCACACCTGACTGTTGCTATAAGTGTACCTTGGATGGGGGGCACACCTGGCACTTGTACACATTTGCTAGTACTGTACTGGTATATCAGGTACTCCATTTCAGTGTGTAGTCTTACCTATTGTGCTGGCTAGAGGCATACCAGTGTACTACAGATCTTAGCTTTAATTGCCAACATATTAGTTTCTGACTTCCTAGCCTTCACGACCTACATCCAACTGCCTGGTCTGCTGTAGTCTGTCTGTGTGGGTCTGTGGGAGGGGTTACCCATAGGACACATTCAGAAGCCATAGTACAGCATTTGTTTGTATCGGTCTACACCTGTCCAGCTGGTTGAGACTTGTGTGGGTCTTATGGACACACATGATGCTCAGCCCATTACCTGCAGTGGGTTTTGTCACCCTGTGTAGTCCTGGCTACTGTGGTGATTCCAGTATGTGTTACAGATGTCATGGTGCCACTATGGGTGTCTACTTGTCTGCTGCCTTAACATTCGGCCACCCAATTCCCTTGCATGCTCACATCCATACCATAGCTACAGGTACCAACACATTCTACTACATTTTGCAATGGGTAGGTTGATTGACTTACCTTGAGGGTGTGTCAGACTTGAGGATAGTGCTGGAGGGCTGCCTATGTTGGATGCACATAGTACACTCCCTATACATGGCTGAGCACAGGTAGTGTCATGTTTGGCATCCCTTTTACTATCTGTGCGAGTCAGAAAGGGTGACATTCCCTAGGTCCCTACTGTGTCAGTGCATATGCTATGCATTGCCTCTTTGCCAACGCCAGGTCATACTGGGCAGGCCTCCTTCTGCCTACTGGGTCAGGCTCAGGTTGTTCCTCCTCTGAGTCACTCTGTGCCATTACAGGCCTTGGCATTGGTGGGGGGCTGTGTGGCCCTGCCTCATGCTGTTCCTGCTTCAGCTGTTTCTGCAGGATCATATTGTGTAGCATAGCACATACCATAACAATGTGGGTGCATGTAGCTGGTGAATACTGCAAGGCTCCACCGGATGTGTCCAGACACTGGAACCATGACCTGAGCTTCCCAAACACATGGTCTATTATATGTCTAGCCTGTGCGCGTGCCTCATTATGGCATTGTTGTTCAGGTGTGAGTGCATTTCTGATGTGTGTCATCAGACACGGCTCCAGTGGGTACCCAGCATCCCCCACTAGGTGACTGTAGGGGATGTCCATATTGGCAAAGCTGTGGTACAGCTGCATTGGATGCCATATTTCTGAACCGTCATAGCTTCCAGGGCAGCCAGCACACACATTTAATATAATGTCCTGGGCATCACATACGACCTGGAAGTTGATGGAGGGGATGCCCCTGCAGTTGATGTAGGTCCTACCCTGCTCACTGAGTGGTGCTTTGATGTGTAAGTGCGTGCAGGCTATAGCACCCAATACCCCAGAGTAGTCTGCTATTTGGTGGAAGAGATACATATTGCTGGTTAACACTTCATGTGTGTTGAGGAAATATACATTTTCACTGGTATGTGCTGACATGGCATCCAGGAACTGGTGGAATACTCTGAATGCTGATGCCTTTGAGATCCCCATGATATCCCCAGTTGTGCTTTGGGAGGTACCTGTGGCTAGTATACCTAGGCCTACACATACCTTGGTATCCACTGGGATAGGTTCCCCTCAGCCTGTTTGATGTGTCAGGTGTAGCGGGCACAGCTCAACAATCTGCTGTAGGAGATCTCTGTCCACCCTATAGCACTCCACTATCTCCAGCTCATGTAGCCCCTGGTAGGTTACCCTGAGTTTGTATACTCTTCTCTGTCTCCTCACTGAGGGTTGTTTGGCAGCTTTCACATCTTCACCACCCTCAGTCTCTTGCACATGTTGGTCTATGTTGCCTGCTGCAGCCCTTCTCATTTCGTTTGTTTGTTAAAATTTCCCAGCATGTATACACCGGTGGTGTAGAGTGTAGAAAAACCAGAGGGGAAGGTGTTTGCTTAGTTTATAGTAGTGTTCTGGGCTGGGCTGCTCTGCTGCCCCTGTAATCGGCTGATTCTGATACATATCACCTGTCAGCTCAGCTAGTTCACCTTGATTACTCTCCTACTGCTGTTATCCCTCCCAATTGCACTAGGCAGGTATAGACACACCCCTAACTTAGCCATGCTAAGCTAGGAGCAATCCTGAGCCACAGGGCTCCCATCCACGTACAGTATGCCTGACACCCCCCACGATGTCACCTATATCCGAGTCCTGTACCAAGCTATCTATACACATACACTCTTGGGACCTACCTCACACCCTGGGGATAGCTGGGATTCACTATCCTTTACCTCATTTGCATGGATTGCCTGCTAATGCATAGTTACATGACGAATACTGAGCCTCCCCAAAACTAACCACTGCTTAGCATTGCGCAAACCAGCATACAACTGCTTAAAAGCACCTTACTCACACCGTATCCAACAGCCCTTGTTCTGCCCAGCAACAAAACAACCAGCCTGTGCAAGGGCTCTAAACCAGGACCCTGCACACCACAGACGATGTCCTTTACCACTAAGCCATGGCAGATATACAGACATTGGATGTTATCACGTACATATTATCCAGCACAGGCATTCAACAGTATAGGACATGTATTCCATCACGTAGACGTATGTGTGTTAATGTCTATATATATATATATATATATATATATATATATATATATATATATATATATATATATATATATATATATATATATATATATATATATATATATATATATATATATATATATATATATATTAATATATATTTATATACACACACACATACATAGATGTAGAATATATATCTCAAGAACAAACCTTGTGACACCAAAGCATTAGAAAAGAATGCAAAGGAAACCACCAGTGACTCCTGTATTATGTACTGGTGTTAATCCCAAGGCAAGTGTGTTTCTGTGTGACACACAGGCTCAGACTGTATTCAGGGTAATATTAGGGTTGCTGACTTTACTCACCAGGCCTATTGCCAAATGTATGGGTATGTCTTGCCAACCCAGTCTCTTGGCTGATTGTGACATTTATGGCCACTATATAGGGAAACAACAAAACACGCTCCTCAACACATCCAGTGGCTAGCTACTCACAGCTACCAACACATAAGATATGACTGACAAACACACACACCTACTATGCCTTGGAATAGAACACCAACCTGACTACTTTAACACACTACAGCATTACGCAGTTACAGAACCCGCTACCGAGATTACTGGGTCACAGCAATCCCAGAAGTGTTTTCTTAGGTGGGTGACATCATCAGCCTTGACAAAGTTGACTATAGGAATTGTATGGAGTGTGAGTACTCTAAAAAGCATTGTTCTGTCCACCAGCAGACAGACAGACAGACACACACACACACACACACACACACACACACACACACTTGGCGAGTCTGGGATTAAAACACTGAACTAACTAATTTATCACACTACAGCATTACACAGTTACAGAATGCGCTTTCGAGATTATTGGGTCACAGCAATCCCAGAGGAGTATTCCTAGGTGGGTGACATCATCAGCCTTGCCAAAGTTGAGTATAGGAATTGTACGGAGTGTGAGTACTCTAAAAAAGAATTGTTCTTTCCACCAGCAGATGGACACACACACACACACACACACACACACACACACACACACACACACACACACACACACACACACACACACACACACACACACACTCACACTTGGCATGTTTGGGATTAGAACACCGACCTAACTATTTTATCACACTACAGCATTATGCAGTTACAGAACACGCTATCGGGATTACTGGGTCACAGCAATCCCAGAGGAGTATTCCTAGGTGGGTGACATCATCAGCTTTGCAAAGTTGAGTATAGGAATTGTAAGGAGTGTGAGTACTCTAAAAAGCATTGTTCTGTCCACCGGCAGATGGACACACACACACACACACACACACACACACACACACACACACACACACACACACACACAAACACACCAGTGATGGGATCAAAACACCTTCCAATCTACAGATCACTATTACAGTACTACGCAGTTATGAGTTGCTCCACAGAGATTACACATTCCAAGGCACTCATCATGACCTTCTAGGATTGTGGACATCAACAGGGATGCTGACTGTTAAGATGTACATAGCTGTGAACCTGTGTGTTTAATGTAGGAGTCCATCCTGAACAGGAGTATGCCCTTCTGTGGAATGGATGACTACTATCACTATACAGGGTTACAATTGCCATGCTCATACACATAGAAGCACATAACTTACACAAGGTGTCAGTGGGCATGCACACACACTTAGTAGCACAGGGCTGTTTGGAATGCACTATGAGTCCAAATACACAGGGTTATACTGGGCATGCTCATACACTTAGTAGCACAGGGCTGTTTAGGATGCACTCTGATTCTAAACACGGAAGGCCACAGTGGCCATGCTCATACAGTTAGATGTCCAGAACATGTTGTAATGGTCTCCGGTGTTAGTAGTTGTAATTGTTAGCAGGAACACTGCACAACATGTATCTGACACTGGTCATCTACACAATACCTGCTGCTGTCCATCACCTTAGATGTATCAGTCTATACCAAGCACAATACTACCACTCGCAGTGATTTCATGTTAGGAATGGCAACTGCCTGACCAACACAATGAGCCAATGTCCTGCTGTAATTACGAGGTTGTCCAGTGTCTGTCAGTCTGGGATGACATGACTGACAGAAGACAAGCCTTTGTCACAGATCACATGCATCCATAATTCAAGGGAGTGTTGATAATACCTCATTCACATTTGCCCATATAGTGCCATTCCAAGGCAAATGACCTAAACACAGGATAACATCCTGACACCTAGAAGACAATTGCATTGTATGCTTATGCTAACCAGTGCTAGATGTGTTGATGTCGTAATCACAGCTGCTCACTGTTGAGCCTACAATGGGGAATACTGACATTTGTGCAGTGAAGAACACCTGGCTGACAGCTCTGTTATGCACAATAGCACTGCCACCATATAACTCAGAACCAGACATGTGGGCCATAACACTGGTATGGACCACTCCAGGTGGTGGTGTCCCCACATTCATAATGGCTACTCACATGTACAGATCAGTACTCCAACATAAATCATCACAGATGAGCCAGGTGCAGGTCACAGTGTCACAAGCTGCATTCTAGGATGTAATCCTCAGACACCACCATGTCCACAGACCACCAACACACATCCATACATGTGGTATGACATGTAATGGAATAACTAACCTTTGACTGTTGGACTGTACCTATCCCTACAACAACTGTGCAGAGTACCCATGTACTGTACCTAGCCCTACAACAACTGTGCAGAGTACCCATGTACTGACACAGTTGCATTATGTGTTATGCAATGCAATGGTACCACTGTTTATATCCAGGTCAGCTGTACACATACCAGGGTCCCTCAGATATTGACAGCATTAACAGATGTCTGTTGCTGTGCACCATTCAGTGTGTATGTAGCCTGACATGAAGCTATGATTGCACTAGATGTTTATGTGGGGAGCAGATTGTTTTGACATTTGTGTAGGATATAACCTGGAATGTGGACAGGTCCCATGCAGCCTGTATGTATGGCATTAGAGAGTGCAGCTTGTACTTACATAGTTGTTATTACAGGGGCTCTGTAGTGTACATGGATATATGAATGTGTACTTGTTGGGGGGATAGTGTGTTTATGTTATCCAAGACCCTATCTGGCTGAACAGGTGCTATTTCCGTAGGCACAGTACTTCTCATGCCATAGTGCTGTGAAGCACAGCAGCTCTTTTTGTTGCCATTATGTTTCATGACACAGCTATGGAATCCTCTGTGTTTGGCCTCATAATATGTGGATGAGTAGTTTCACAGTAGCTTTGTGTGGCATTATATGGTATATCTGCATCTTACTGAGGCAGACCATGGATCAACTTCCACTCATGTGTTGAACCTTGCAACAGTTACTACCTTCTGTGGTACAGTCTAAGACAGGGTACCACCGAATTGTCTTCATGGTTGTGTTTGTTTGAATCCTGTTTCTGTTTCAATGGCAAGATCACTGCACATATTTGAGTGTCTAAAGTGCATTTTTGTAGGACCCAGCATTTCAACATGCATTGTACATCTGCATGGGTGCCATTACAGTCACCACTTCGCTCTTAAGGAGCATAACATTGGCTTTGAAGACTGACCATGTGTGGCATACTGTTAGCCCTGTTGGTGTGACTATGGTGATCCAGGTCATTGGTGTTGATGACATCCAACATGCATTGAGCACATGTGTTGGTACATGATGAGTCTTCCCAGTTCATAATGGGATAGCTGAGTGGCCATGATTATGGTGTCCTGTCTCACAACTGGTATTCCCCATTACAGCACAATGACAGTTGGGATTTCTGAGGCATGGTGGATGATCTGTCACAAGGTGCAATTTGGATTACACTTTGACACAAAGGTAGTTGCTCAGCACAATGCATCTTACGTTGTGCAAGTGCAACTTGCGTGAGGGTGTACATATCCCTCAGGAAGTTGGACACACCTGTGGCCCATGTGTTCCAATAAAGGATGTTGGCCAACAGGTGAGGTATGTGTTATAGCATGGTCATGCAGGGGTGCTCTCCAAATTGTTGAACCATATCTCAATCACTGCACAGATATGTTCTCCATGTTTCAGATTGCTGTAAGTGAGTCCATACTGAGTACCTGATTTGTATCATTGAGTAGCAAGACCCACAGTTTATTTCTTGGCTGTCCCTGTTGCACCAGTGGACTTTCACTTGAACCTGGCATGATGAGGGCACTATAGGGGAAGCATGATCCGTTGCCAGTATCCAGATTCTCAGGGGTGACAGGTGCAGGTCCTGTCTGGCAAAGCATCATGGTCTGTCAACCATGTTATCCCAGGCAGAGAGATGCTGGATACTCTTTGAATTACACCAGCAAATTTCACAACTGTGGAATACAATCCTTGTCCCTGTACTGCTGCATTATTCTGGCCACTGGCAGAATACTACCCAGGCCTTGGGACATACCCGCATGGGCTACATGACCTGACAGTTCCTACATGTGTTTCCATGCAGCTCAGGCTACTGCATCACAGGTCCTGCACAACAACATAGCATATGCCAGAGACATGTGTATAGTTCTAAAGGTGTTCGGAGTGTATGGGTATGTGGCTAATCATAGCAGACAGGCAGTTGACAGTATGTTTGCCCTCATATAGCTTGGTGTGTAACATAGTGCTAGGGTTTGCGTTCACAAATTAGTACTGTTGGCCATGTTTCCAGCCACGTGTTCTGAGGTGTGACACAATTATGCAAACTATGTCGTACAGTCTTTGTATTCTGTTGTCTGTCTATTCCAACTTGGGAGGCTTCTTCCTTGGCCACATACTCAGTGGCCTCTGTGGATGTGTGTGATATCTGGTGGAATATGTGTGTGTGTCCTTACTGTGTGTTCTAGTAAGGGAATGTGTTGGTTGTGGTTATGACATGCATGTGTTAACCTACACCTCTTGACTGTCTAGTCCAGTCATGGGTGTAGTATGGACTGCCTACAAGATCACCTCTGTAGCTGCATCCCAGACAATGTGTGGGGTGTGGTGGTAGGCGGGTTTGGCAGTGTACATGGCATAGAGATTGCATTCCCCCAGGATGACCACATACACAAAGCTGACATTAGTAAACACCTGTAGCTGAGTAGTGGACGTGCCTGTATGACCATTCAGTACTACAAGTACCACGTACTGTATTTAGTATACTTTCTGCTTATGAAGATGTTTTAGACAGTGATGCACACATGTAAATATTTGAGTTAAGGACGTGGCAACACTAGCTATTACAGGAACATGGTAGCTACCTTTAGTAGCAATCCCCCTCTGAGGGCCACATCACATCCTGATAGTTGATTACAGATGATGCAAGTGTGAACAGGGCTGTATCCTTGTCTGGGTATAAACTCACATACCCAGCAGAACCATGAGCTCTGTTGGGTACAGACACCCACTCCCCACACAGAGTGAAATATCAATAGATTCTGCTGCCACTATCGACATGATCAGGATATAATCAGATAGTGTACACCATCACCTATGAAGCTGCTATTACACATGGGCAGCAGTTTCCAACATCTTATACACCTATTGCAGATGTCACACTGGAGTTAAAGATGATATGAACCCCGTTTCATTACCAGTACTGTCAACATATTTCCAAGCAGCTGTTAGTCTGGCAATGAGAGGTTAGGCTACACAAATCTACACGTTCAACTAGTGTGTCTCTACTGTCAATATCCACTCTATGCCAGTGTGCACATAGCCATTTGGCTCAGCCCTGTAACAAGGGTCAGTACACATTTGCAGAACATGTACACATGCACAGCTGTCATTGCTTGCAAACAATAGTAGAGAGGTGGATATTAGGCAAGGTGGACTTTTAGGCAAGGCTCATAAGACAAACCTACCACCGTACATAGCACAAGTAACCAGAAACTGAGGGTATTGCTACTCAATGCCAGAAGTCTAAACCTCAAATTGCACACACTCGAGGCACTCCTCAGTATGGAGAACATCGATATCTGTGCAGTAACAGACACCCAATTTAAGGCTCCAGAGAGCACCCCAGCACCACCAGGCTATAACTCATACCACACCTTTTGGCCACAGAACCCGGACCAGAACACAAAAGGTGGGGGTGTATCCATATTCATCAAGGATACTCACACCTCCAGGTTAGTGGCACAGCACGATGCATCAGAGATCATCCAAGTGCAACTGGCAATGGGCAACACTGCAATCCAAATTGTAGCTTGCCACAGATCACCCACCATGACCCAGGACCCACATTCCGCATTTCTGGGGACACTGTGAAATATGCGGGTCCTACCAAACACCCTAATACTGGGTGATTTCAACTACCCAAACATTAACTGGGAGAACTACTCAAATACTAATTCCCTTTCCCAGTTGCCAACAGGCCTACACACAGAACTCACATGGTAAGCCTAGCAGCCTAGCAGCCTCCAGGTCCAACTCTTAACCAGTCACAAGTGGTGTCCCACAGGACTCAGTCCTGGGACCCCTACTGTTTGCCAATACTTATCAGAGGTACAGGCAAACACAGGTGGACTACAGCAGACTGTGTTTGGTGATTACTGCAAACTGGGAGCCATAATTGACAGTCCAGCTGTCACAGACATCCTTCAAGGGGTCTCACATAGACCAACACAGGGTGTCACAGTCATGGCCTCCAGCTAAAGGCTAAGAACTGCATGTTTAATTCCATGTTGGGAAAACTAAACACCCACATATTAACACATGAGTGGCAGCCACTTTAATACAGATGAGGTAATGGGTATGTGGGGACTACATTAGATAGTGATCTCTCCTTTGACAATCATATCTAAAAAGTAATTAGGCCATCTGTCTATGAGGGCTATCTGATTACTTAAGGGTTTGCATCTAGACATACTGAGGTTATTGTGCCCCTTTACTCATCACTCATCAATCCCATCATCGAGTATGAAAACCCATTTGGGATGTACCGCAGAAGACACATCCAAAAGCTGGAGGGTCCACGAACATACCTTGCCAAGAGCATTACTGGCCTCAAACATGTGTCCTATGCTGCCAGACTGCACAAGCTCTTGCATTACTCAGTGGCATCTCATTTACTCAGAGATGATCTTTGCTGCAACAACAAAGCCATGTCTAAGTCAGGCTTAATGGATATGCTCCACCTATGGGAATCCATGTCACAGTGAGCCACACACTGTAATGAGCTAAACCTTGCCACAACATTAACTGGAAGATGCTGGAGTGACAGATTCCTGTCACAGGTACTCCCCATGCTTTGGAACTACATCCCTGATTACATTATATGGAGCCCCTCACTAACACTCCAGGGATACCTTGCAGAGTGGATGGGGAACAGTGGGTACACCCCAGGGATCCCGCAATTGTCTCTGCTCCACAGAGGGACAGTTAGTTAATCAATGGGGTGTCAACAGCTGACACATTTTGGCTAGGCATTTGAATGGCCTCAGGCAGTTATCCAAGTACCTACCTATGTACCTATGAAGCTATGCATACAGTATCAGCACATGCTGATAGCTTAATTTACTGTTCAGGTGTTGACTTACCTTGTGCCAATAGCGGTTGTTTGTGCAATAGTTGAGGGCTTCCTATGTAGAATGCACACAGTAGACCACCTATACATGATAATTTACAGGTGGTCTTGTGTGTGTGCCATCCATGTTTACTGTGTGTGCAGGTGGAGAAGGGTGTCAGTCCATAGGTGTCTACACTGTCAGTGTGTGTGTGCTATATGTTCCCTCGTTGCCAAGGCATGGGCATAATGGGCATGCCTTCATCTGCCTACTGGGGCTGGCTCAGGGTGTTTGTGGTCTGAGTACCTCTGTGCCTTTGGGGCCCTTGGCAATGGTGGTGGGTTGTGAGGGCCTTCACCATTATGTCCCTGCTGCAGTTGTTTCCACAGGATCATATTGTGTAGCATGGCACATACTATGAAGATGTTGTTACACATGCCTGGAGAGTACTACAAGGCTCTACCAGATATGTCCAAGCAATGAAACCATGATTTCAGCATCCCAAACACTCGCTCTATGATGATTCTGGTTTGTGCATGTGCCTCATTATGGCGTTCTTGCATGGGTGTGTGTGCATTTCTGATGGGAGTCATCATCCATGGTTCCAGTGCATAGCCAGCATCCCCCACCAGGTGGCCATATGGGATGTCCCCCCTGGCAAATACCTGATACAGCTGTGAGGCATGCTAGTTGTGGGAGTCGTGATAGCTTCCAGGGCTGCCAGCACACACATCCATGATAATGCCCTGGGCATTGCGCATGACCTGGCAGTTGATGGAGGGGTATCCCTTGCGGTTTATGCAGTGCCTACCCTGCTCACTGCATGGTGACTTGATGTGTATGTGCGTGCAGTCTATTGCACCCAGTACCTCCAGGTATTCTGCCACATGGTGGAAGAGATACATATTGCTGGCCAACTCCTCCTGCATTCAGGGGAAGTATATGTGCTCATTGGCATGTGGTAACATGGCATCCAGGAACTGGTGGAGTACCCTGGATGCTGATGCCTGTGAGACCCCCAGGATATCTCCAGTTGGCCTTTGAAAGGTACCTGTGGCTAGTATTCTCAAGCTTACACATACCTTCATGTCCACTGGGATGGGTTCCCCTCTGTTATTTCTCGCTCTGAGGTGTGGCTGGCACAGCTCAACAAGTTGCTGTATGGTGTCCCTGTCCACCCTACAACGCTCTACTATCTCCAGATCATTTAGCCCCTGGTAGGTTACCCTTGGTCTGCACACATTTCTCCTCCTTTGGTGCCTAAGGTGGTTGTCAGCATCATCCTCCACACCACCTTCAGTCTCCAACACATGCTGGTGAATCAAAGTTATGGCAGCCCCTAATGTGTACATTTTAAAAGTTCCCCATCTGTTTACACCGATGGTGCAGAGTGTATGGGAATACACAAGTGTGTGTGAGGTGCTTTCCCACTTTATATTATTGTGCTATGGATGCTGCTGATGTCATTGGGTGTGTATGTGCAATTCTAGCTGCAGGGTATCTTAATTATGGGTTTTACAGCGAGTACTGCAATTGTGGGGCCCTTGGTGTTGAATTTTGCTTGCCTCCTGTGATTTATCTGTTGCCCTTTATTTTACTTTTCAACCCGAATCCCCTCCCATTGACAGGCATGCATCCAGCTGCCGGTTTTCTTATTTTGCACTTTCCCTACCCAGGAATGTGTTGCGAAATCTGTTATGTAGCTGATCTACTGAAATTTTGCTTTGTTCTGCTGTGAAAGTTCTGTTTTCTTTGCAGTACGGCACCTCCCCTTTCCTGTTCTGCAGGTAGCTGCTAGCAGCCTTGTTAGCTATTGTCAATGGCCCACTGTGGGTTCCTAGATGTTAATTACTCATTTGTACTCCTATTTCCATGCTGCAGCATTTCCTTATTTTTTTCCCATATCCTTCCTGTTTCTGCTCTGGTGTGTACTGCGCACAGCCATTTACCGGGTTTACAGTGCGTTTTCATCCACGTTCACATGCACATTTGGTTACTTTGTGTGCCCTCAGCTAAGCAAAGCTATAGCTACTTCAGCACACCCCTATCCTGCAGCTTTGCTTAGCAACAGGCAAACCGGGTTAGCAATGCTCCAATGTGCTTACAGCAATGGCGACACACCCCTTTCTTGATGTAATTTTTATCTCAAGGCTCACCTCGGTGTTATAATGCTATGCTGTTTTGTGCATCCTTAGACCAGCGTGAAATCTGCGATTCACTATTACTCCTCTCATTTGCATGGCATTGCCTACTAATTCCTAGCTACTGCGCATAACACTGTCACTGCACCTTAGCAACCCCTGCACCGTGAGTATGGTGTAGCATGCCTGCCATTGACTATTATGGGGAAATCATGATATGTGTTTCATTGCAGTTTTATTCTATATTTTTATATATTCCTTGTGACCCCCTTTGCGCACCGATGCCCTGCGCTTTAACTTTGCATTAGTGTGGGCATAATAGTAAATGTTCTTTTTCATATTTTGTGCATGTTGTTTTATGCCAATGGCTATATATGCATCTTTAACCCCTGCTCTGTATCTCTTTGCTGCTGTTTACCCCTAGCTCCAGAGTCCATTCCTTGTCGAACCAACCTGGCATACTGATTCACAGTTGGGAATCTGCCCTATCTGCTGCTGACCTACTGACTCATCCCACAGCAACTGCTGCCCAATCTCCAAAACTAAGGAATTGCACCTTTGTACACCCTGTGCTTCAGTCCAGCAAGGAAAAGAAACGAACCAACCTGGCATACTGATTCACAGTTGGGAATCTGCCCTATCTGCTGCTGACCTACTGACTCATCCCACCACAGCAACTGCTGCCCAATCTCCAAAACTAAGGAATTGCACCTTTGTACACCCTGTGCTTCAGTCCAGCAAGGAAAAGAAATGAACCAACCTGGCATACTGATTCACAGTTGGGAATCTGCCCTATCTGCTGCTGACCTACTGACTCATCCCACCACAGCAACTGCTGCCCAATCTCCAAACTAAGGAATTGCACCTTTGTACCCTGTGCTTCAGTCCAGCAAGGAAAAGAAACGAACCAACCTGGCATACTGATTCACAGTTGGGAATCTGCCCTATCTGCTGCTGACCTACTGACTCATCCCACCACAGCAACTGCTGCCCAATCTCAAAATTAAGGAATTGCACCTTTCTACACCCTGTGCTTCAGTCCAGCAAGGAAAAAAAACGAACCAACCTGGCATACTGATTCACAGTTGGGAATCTGCCCTATCTGCTGCTGACCTACTGACTCATCCCACCACAGCAACTGCTGCCCAATCTCCAAAACTATGGAATTGCACCTTTCTACACCCTGTGTGCTCAGTCCAGCAAGGAAAAACGAACCAACCTGGCATACTGATTCACAGTTGGGAATCTGCCCCTGCTGCTGACCTACTGACTCATCCCACCACAGCAACTGCTGCCCAATCTCCAAAACTAAGGAATTGCACCTTTGTACACCCTGTGCTTCAGTCCAGCAAAGAAAAGAAACGAACCAACCTGGCATACTGATTCACAGTTGGGAATCTGCCCTATCTGCTGCTGACCTACTGACTCATCCCACCACAGCAACTGCTGCCCAATCTCCAAAACTAAGGAATTGCACCTTTGTACACCCTGTGCTTCAGTCCAGCAAGGAAAAGAAAGTATGTTATTTTAACCTACAGGCAATACAACTACTATTTCTTGTATTTACACCTCAGGTTCATTGTACACTCCCCAGCTAAGGCTACTAGCAGCAAAGACCTTTTTTTCTACTCTCAATTTTCCCCATTTATTACACTTATCCTCCTGTACGTCTTTACACTTTTTTTCCCCTCCTTGAATCCCCTGACCTGCTACTTCCCAAACAAAACATTTAGCTTGTTGTACTGCATCTTGCCACCAGGTGGCATTTTTTCTCCTAGAAGCTATCCCACTAACTACCTTCCCACTCCTCATGCTCACAGACTGACTCAACCTCTTGTACTGCAGCTCCACTTTACCCTTAGACCTCTACTGAACTTTATCACCTATCTACCCTGCTTATTTCACTTTTTTCTAAGCCCTCTCCTTCCACCTACTCTCATCCAAACTACCCTTACCTTTCATATCTCCACTGATTGTTTTCCTTGGATCCACTCCTCAGTGGGTTAACCCACTTGGGGAGCCATAATTGACAGTCCAGCTGTCACAGACATCCTTCAAGGGGTCTCACATAGACCAACACAGGGTGTCACAGTCATGGCCTCCAGCTAAAGGCTAAGAACTGCATGGTCATTCCATGTTGGGAAAACTAAACACCCACATATTAACACATGAGTGGCAGCCACTTTAATACAGATGAGGTAATGGGTATGTGGGGACTACATTAGATAGTGATCTCTACTTTGACAATCATATCTAAAAAGTAATTAGGCCATCTGTCTATGTAGGCTATCTGATTACTTAAGGGTTTTCATCTAGACATACTGAGGTTATTGTGCCCCTTTACTCATCACTCATCAATCCCATCATTGAGTATGAAAACCCATTTGGGATGTACCGCAGAAGACACATCCAAAAGCTGGAGGGTCCATGAACATACCTTGCCAAGAGCATTACTGGCCTCAAACATGTGTCCTATGCTGCCAGACTGCATGAACTCTTGCATTACTCAGTGGCATCTTGTTTACTCAGAGATGATCTTTGCTGCAACAACAAAGCCATGTCTAAGTCAGGCTTAATGGATATGCTCCACCTATGGGAATCCATGTCACAGTGAGCCACACACTGTAATGAGCTAAACCTTGCCACAACAATAACTGGAAGATGCTGGAGTGACAGATTCCTGTCACAGGTACTCCCCATGCTTTGGAACTACATCCCTGATTACATTATATGGAGCCCCTCACTAACACTCCAGGGATACCTTGCAGAGTGGATGGGGAACAGTGGGTACACCCCAGGGATCCCGCAATTGGCTCTGCTCCACAGAGGGACAGTTAGTTAATCAATGGGGTGTCGACAGCTGACACATTTTGGCTAGGCTTATGAATGGCCTCGGGCAGTTAGCCAAGTACCTACCTATATACCTATGAAGCTATGCATACAGTATCAGCACATGCTGATAGCTTAATTTACTGTTCAGGTGTTGACTTACCTTGTGCTGATAGCGGTTGTTTGTGCAATAGTTGAGAGCTTCCTATGTAGAATGCACACAGTAGGCCACCTATACATGATAATTTACAGGTGGTCTTGTGTGTGTGCCATCCATGTTTACTGTGTGTGCAGGTGGAGAAGGGTGTCAGTCCATAGGTGTCTACACTGTCAGTGTGTGTGTGCTATATGTTCCCTCTTTGCCAAGGCATGGGCATACTGGGCATGCCTTCATCTGCCTACTGGGGCTGGCTCAGGGTGTTTGTGGTCTGAGTACCTCTGTGCCTGTGGGGCCCTTGGCAATGGTGGTGGGTTGTGAGGGCCTTCACCATTCTGTCCCTGCTGCAGTTGTTTCCACAGGATCATATTATGTAGCATGGCACATATTATGAAGATGTGGGCACACGTGCCTGGAGAGTACTACAAGGCTCCACCAGATATGTCCAAGCAATGAAACCATGATTTCAGCATCCCAAACACTCGCTCTGTGATGATTCTGGTTTGTGCATGTGCCTCATTATGGCGTTCTTGCATGGGTGTGTGTGCATTTCTGATGGGAGTCATCATCCACGGTTCCAGTGCATAGCCAGCATCCCCCACCAGGTGGCCATATGGGATGTCCCCCCTGGCAAATACCTGATACAGCTGTGAGGCATGCTAGATGTGGGAGTCGTGATAACTTCCAGGGCTTCCAGCACACACATCCATGATAATGCCCTGGGCATTGCACATGACCTGGCAGTTGATGGAGGGGTATCCCTTGCGGTTTATGCAGTGCCTACCCTGCTCACCGCATGGTGACTTGATGTGTATGTGCGTGCAGTCTATTGCACCCAGTACCTCCAGGTATTCTGCCACATGGTGGAAGAGATGCATATTGCTGGCCAACTCCTCCTGCATTCAGGGGAAGTATATGTGCTCATTGGCATGTGGTAACATGGCATCCAGGAACTGGTGGAGTACCCTGGATGCTGATGCCTGTGAGACCCCCAGGATATCCCCAGTTGGCCTTTGAAAGGTACCTGTGGCTAGTATTCTCAAACTTACACATACCTTCATGTCCACTGGGATGGGTTCCCCTCTGTTATTTCTCGCTCTGAGGCGTGGCCGGCACAGCTCAACAAGTTGCTGTATGGTGACCCTGTCCACCCTATAACGCTCTACTATCTCCAGATCATTTAGCCCCTGGTAGGTTACCCTTGGTCTGCACACATTTCTCCTCCTCCGGTGCCTGAGGTGGTTGTCAGCATCATCCTCCACACCACCTTCAGTCTCCAACACATGCTGGTGAATCAAAGCTATGGCAGCCCCTAACATGTACATTTTAAAAGTTCCCCATCTGTTTACACCGATGGTGCAGAGTGTATGGGAATACACAAGTGTGTGTGAGGTGCTTTCCCACTTTATACTCTTGTGCTATGGATGCTGCTGATGTCATTGGGTGTGTATGTGCAATTCTAGCTGCAGGGTATCTTAATTATGGGTTTTACAGTGAGTACTGCAATTGTGGGGCCCTTGGTGTTGAATTATGCTTGCCTCCTGTGATTTATCTGTTGCCCTTTATTTCACTTTTCAACCCGAATCCCCGCCCATTGACAGGCATGCATCCAGCTGCCGGTTTTCTTATTTTGCACTTTCCCTACCCAGGAATGTGTTGCGAAATCTGTTATGTAGCTGATCTACTGCAATCTTGCTTTGTTCTGCTGTGACAGTTCTGTTTTCTTTGCAGTATGGCACCTCCCCTTTCCTGTTCTGCAGGTAGCTGCTAGCAGCCTTGTTAGCTGTTGTCAATGGCCCACTGTGGGTTCCTAGGTGTTACTTACTCATTTGTACTCCTATTTCCATGCTGCAGCATTTCCTTATCTTTTCCCCATATCCTTCCTGTTTCTGCTCTGGTGTGTGCTGCGCACAGCCATTTACCGGGTCTACAGCGCGTTTTCATCCACGTTCACATGCACATTTGGTTACTTTGTGTGCCCTCAGCTAAGCAAAGCTATGGCTACTTCAGCACACCCCTATCCTGCAGCTTTGCTTAGCAACAGGCAAACCAGGTTAGCAATGCTCCAATGTGCTTACAGCAATGGCGACACACCCCTCTCTTGATGTCATTTTTATCTCAAGGACTCACCTTGGTGTTATAACGCTACGCTGTTTTGTGCATCCTTAGACCAGCGTGAAATCTGCGATTCACTATTACTCCTCTCATTTGCATGGCATTGCCTACTAATTCCTAGCTACTGCGCATAACACTGTCACTGCTCCTTAGCAACCCTTGCGCCATGAGTATGGTGTAGCATGCCTGCCATTGAATATTATGGGGAAATCGTGATATGTGTTTCATTGCGGTTTTATTCTATATTTTTATATATTCCTTGCGACCCCCTTTGCGCACCGATGCCCTGCGCTTTAACTTTGCGTTAGTGTGGGCATAATATTAAATGTTCTTTTTCATATTTTGTGCATGTTGTTTTATGCCAATGGCTGTATAGTTAGCCATTGGCATATATTAACAGTATAATACATGGGTTCGGTCCGCTGTCATGGTTCCGATTTTATGTTTGAAAAATGTAAACCATTTTTTTTTTTCGGTTTACATTTCTGCATGCTTACACTACACCTGCACCACTTCCTGAATCGCTATATACCTTCATTTGCATGCTACACTGCTACGCATGGGGTGATTAGCATACAGGTGCCGGGAGCTGTGCAGCATAGCGTATGCAGGTAGTGCACATGGAAACAACTCGTACCTGAATCGCTCCGTGGCCATATTTGGTGTTAGATCGCCGATGCTAAGCCTGCACCTGGCGCAAGCTTCATGAATCCTGGGGATGGTTAGCAAAACACTAACAATATATGATTTATTTTTCCAAACAACATAATGCATTACGTATTTAGACCAAATTATTTAAAAAATATGAATTAAACACACAAGGAAAGCATGCTGAACTAAAATTTAGATTTATAGGTGTCCTACAGCCGTTGCCCAATTGTTTGATTTTTTTTTACATCTTACAGTATAAAAACTGTCCTATACATTTTTCTGCATCAAACTAGTTTAATTATGTTTATGATTTTTTTAATATAAGATGCAGCAATAAATTAATATATTAAAAACTAACATACCTCTTTATTTGCTCAAAAATGTGCTCTGTTTCACTGAAAGTTTGAGATTTTGAAACATGAGAAGGAAGATTATAGTCAGTAAATAACAACAGGCACTGCATTTACAAACTTCAATTTCTTTTGTAATTACATTAATTTAATTATGCTTAGTTTGTCATATTTCTAAGCCAGTAATGCTAATACTGTAAAAACATCATTGATGTCAGAACCTTACCTCTGATTATTTTCAGCTTTGACCCTGATTCCTGAGACAGAAGCAATACATATTACTAACACTATGTCCTTTAAATGAAATGGTCCATTGATTAGGATGGACTTATGGAAGTGTATACTTACCAGCTGAACACTATAGATGAAAGCATAAATTATGCAAACATATATGCAACCAGGTCAGACCATTGGCACAGGAACATGGCTTTTGATCACATCACCAGTGGTACAAGGTTGGATTTATGGTAGGACTGACCAGGGAGTATAGGCTGGTAAAGTCATTAGGCTTGGTCCTCTTCTGGAATAAAGATGTTGAGTCTGCCTCTGTATCCATCATCTGTGATGGATATCAATGATACTCTTCTTCAAATGGTAGTATGAAAAAAACTTTATACTGACAAATAAGCAGCATACATATAAATGTTATATTAGTGAAATGACAGTTTAACAGGAGGGGACATATAGACCACTGATAAATGGCTACTCTAAGAATCAGAAGTCTTGCATCTTCTTTATGAAAACAGTGTTGCATGAAGCCAAAGTAATGGTAACCCCTACCAAGTTATGTAAATAGGGTCAGACCTAGCAACAAAAGGAATCATAATTGTGGAAAGAGTCACTCATAAATAATAATACTTAACTATATTATAAGATGAGCATCTGTCTCCCTACTTCTCTCTTTTTCTTTTTGTTTTGTGTGTTAAAGTTTTTGTCTCCTGATTCACAGTGCAAGTAAGGGGACTCTACTACTGCACTGCTACGAACTGCACTATAGTACACCAAACCATCCCTGGAATTCAGAAACATGACTTCTGTGATCGCACAAAGGCTACTGCGTAAGGGGACTGTACTACTGCACTGCTACGAACTGCACTATAGTACACCAAACCATCCCTGGAATTCAGAAACATGCCTTCTGTGATTGCACAAAGGCTACTGCGTAAGGGGACTCTACTACTGCACTGCTACGAACTGCACTATAGTACACCAAACCATCCCTGGAATTCAGAAACATGCCTTCTGTGATCACACAAAGGCTACTGCGTAAGGGGACTGTACTACTGCACTGCTACAAGCTGCACTATAGTACACCAAACCATCCCTGGAATTCAGAAACATGCCTTCTGTGATCACACAAAGGCTACTGCATAAGGGGACTGTAATACTGCACTGCTACAAGCTGCACTATAGTACACCAAACCATCCCTGGAATTCAGAAACATGCCTTCTGTGATCACACAAAGGGGACTGCATAAGGGACTGTACTACTGCACTGCTACACTGCACATATTGCACACCGAAACATGCCTTCTGTGATCACACAAAGGCTACTGTGGAGATGCTGAGTGGCACAATGTGGCATGAAAGTAATTGTCCATTAACTAGCAGGAATCTCCTAACAAAACCAACAACAAAAATCCATCTATCAATATGAGTAGGTCAGCAATGACGAAGCCTTTCCCACATTTGTGGCTAGGAATGTCACAAAGCATGTGCACATGGACTACTTGGCAACATTATAAAAGTGGCATTAAGTTGCTTCTAGTAATGTTGATACATAGTTTTATTGGTTGAAATGGGGAGGAAACTGGTCTCTAGGAAATCAAGAAAAGGAAGTAGAACAAGCAGAAGACACACTGGGTCACAGGGAAAGCAAGCTTGTGAGTGGAAAGGAAGGATATACCTTTTATTTTGGGGGGGCTGGTATAGATTTTTTTTAAGAAGGGTAGATAAAGGATGTGAGATGAAGGCAGGGGATGGAAAGAGGGTAGAGATATGGAAGCTGTTGTACACAAAATAATATAAAACAGACACACACAAAAAAACAGGGAGGTGCTGACACAAAGGGAGTGAGTTTGACAATGGAATTATTGACTTCAGGTGGTAGCCAATTGGTGATGGGGTGTTGGACAGCAAACAGAGGAGAGAGGTGACACACAAGGAAGGAGAACACCAGCTTGGGAGGTAGGGTGGATATATTGTTCCTAACACCACACAACCTGTTCTACACCCAGGAAGAACAATCACCACTGTAAATGCCCTTTCCACTGAGCCACATCTGAGGCAATGATGAACATGGTGTCAGGTAGTAATGTGACTCAAAGTTGCATAAGTAGCCTCTCCTGGTAGCCATCTCTGGTTGCAATGAGCCAGTTCACCACATACAATGGAGAGACATGCCTAGAGACAGACACTGTGCTGAAAAGAGAAGACCACTGCTGATGGTCTGCTGGGGACTAATGGAATTCCACTGACATAGCCGTGACAGGTGCTACAGAAAATATTAATATTAATAGATAGAAATAAAGCACCAAACATGAAATAGCATATAAAACAAAGGATAGTAACAAAGAGAGGATGGGAACATAAAGAAATACATTAGTTCCATGAATGTTTCTGATGAGCACTCATACTGGTACCTAATACTAAACAGCTGCTCGAATGTCCCTATTGTCTGAGGTGCAGGCAGTCCTCAGTGCCACTGTCCCCAAGACCAGGTTGGGTGAAGTGGGGTTAAAGCCACAGCAATAGGATGCGAATGTTGGATGTAATAAACCATGGGAAGCTTGTGAGGTTGTGGCTCTGTGACATGCTGTAAGGTATACGATCAAAGACATGCCATGTGAACTTAGACAGTGGTAACACATATACTACCCAAGAGCCCTGTGAGGGCACTGTGCTACACCACAGATAGAGAAGAAATCACTGCCAACAGACATAGCTATCTGAGGAGGGTTGTCAAGCACCATAAGGTAATTTGGTATGCACCTGGGCACACAACAGGTATAGCACAAATGCCAGGGGTATGCCAGATAAAGGTGTCAGTGATGTGGGCATATGAGGATGTGATGCATGGAAATATACCATGACGAGCCCTCACACTAATGCTCCCTCACATGGCTGCCACCCACCCTGCCCCACACACACTCTGCTCTCAGACTCTCAAACCCTCCTGACCCACAGATACCCTGTCTAGTTTAGTGTACACAGCACAAGCATATGGCAACTACACTTCATGTCAGTCACTATCATGTAGTGGGTATGTTGTCCAGGAAGACAGAGCTGGCCATCTCCCTGCAAATGAGTAATGTGTGTGCACTATGAGCATGTAGATGTTGCATATGGGTGTGCAAAGCATCATATATGTACAGGATTAGTTTCACTATACAAGACTGTGACAGAACTGTTTCACTGCTAACCACAAAAACTACAGCAGTAGTTACTGTAAAGGTGCTTTGATATAGCTAAAAAATAACAACATGACAGTAAATCACAATGATCTGTCCCTGGGGAGGTGCCTCATTCTCCTTAGATATAGGATTGCATTCTTAATATTTCTTCCTGAGCCGAGAAACAAGAACAATAAATACATCACACATCATTTAAACATCCGTGAAGAACCCTTTTACCTATAAGGGAAATAACAGGGCAGTGATTCACCCTACATACTTACAATACATCTCTGGGACCCTCTCTCTGACATCTTCTTCCTATTGGCTCATAAGATAAGAATGACCCCTCCACAGTTCACTGAAGTAAGAGGCTTATGCCAGTAACAGCAATCATCACACTGACAAAACTGTGACAGGCATCCACATTATACAGGAAATCCTCCTTAAGAGTCTAATGTCAGGTGCTCCTGTACATTATATGCATTAAGATCTTACTGTTTATTTGGGGAGCACTTGGGTGTGCTGACACCATCAGTGCCCTAGGAAGCCATGGTGATTTACCAGGTCACAATCCATAGAAATAGCCCTCTGTCAGTTATGCACATTAATGCTGTTGGTACATGTATCTATGTAGTTAGACTAGTTATAGCACTGGTGACCCATTACACAGTGCGAAAATATATGGCATAGGATGATAGAGTTAGGGTGCAAACAATGTCATTAAAATATTGTATAAGCATCACAGTGTCTACATTTGTTAATAGGTTCCCTCATCAATGCCTCTACAGACCATACTACTGCAATATATTTCCCATCATCCCCACTATATTCATTCACCTATCCACCCATGCTCACTGTGCTTAGCAGGTATTCATTTGAGTTAATGAAGCTGATCAAACCACTTGCAGTGGCACAGGAGATTTCCACAATGGGATATAAATTTGCTATTCATTAACATTAATTCAAATGAGGCTCATTAGCATAAAGACCATGCTAAGAGTGCAAAAATTGCATGATTAAAAGTAGCTGTAGCCAGGACAGACCTCATGGAACTGCAGAAGATTTCTGGATAGTGGACTGATGACCCCAAGGGACAGTGTCCAGAGACTGAACATGCTATATGCACTGACCCCTACTGAGCTCAGTGTCTCCATGGACAGTACTTAGCATAATCAGCATTTGTGCATGGCTATAACACACTGACAGGCAGAGGTCAGTTCAGCCATATCTGAGCTGGTTGGGGTAATAAGTAGTCTGTGTGATGAACTTCAGAAGTGCATGAGCCACATGTGGAACACTGAATGTTGCAAAAGAGTCAGTATACTGCAGATGCCCTTGTTCAGTGACTCATCATGGCCACTCCAATTCCCAAGACCAGTCCATGTCTGCTTCCTGTGGGGAGGCTCAATGTGGGAGGGGAAGGTCATGGTCTAGGACCTTTAGCATCACAACTTCAACACAACCATCCAGTGATGAGAACACTCCATGATGATGTGGGTGTACATGCTGATTGGTGTCCATGCAGGGAACTCCTGTGTTACATCTTGCCATATGAGCTCCCTGAGCACTCCATCCTCACTGCATGCTGTTGAACATGCCTTTCTCAAGAGAATGTACCCCATAGATAAGGACATGCATGGTCAGTGTTTATCTCTCCCATGAGTGCCCCGGACCTTTACACCATACCCCAGGGTAGTGCTTCATCATCTGCTTGAACCATGTCCTTACATACACACACACACACACACACACACACACACACACACACACACACACACACACACACACACACACACACACACACACACACACATAGCAGAGACAGCAATTCTTCTCTGGTCAGTCTCCACAGCTCAGGGAAGTCATGTGATGCATCCTGCAATATGAGCTCACTGAGCACTCCATCCTCACTGTATGCTGTTGATCATGCCCTTCCCAGGAGATGGTACTCCCATGGATGAAAACATGCATTATCAGTGTAGCTTGAACTGTGTCCCTGCATACAAAGACACACACACACACACACACACACACACACACACACACACACACACACACACACACACACACACACACACACACACACACACACACTGCCTATTATTACTGCTACCCAGGTGAGACCTTCATCACAATGTAGATACAACCAGTGGCTCCCAGTAACTCATGGAACTGGGCTATGTCATAAAATTCCCACATGGTGCTTTCTCTCACCTCTATGGTACATGGAAACTTCATATGCTTCCCACCCCAATACTACAAAGAATTAGTGGAGTATCCATGAAACACATGTTGAGGATACATCCCCTTGTTCTCAGTTAGTCACTGAAAAGTCCCTGTAGTTAATATTCACAAAGCCAGACATACCTTGATGTCCACAGGGATAGGTACTCCATGCACCACATGGGTCTGCATATGAAGGCAACACATCTGAACCAGTTCCTTCATGTTGTCTGTGTCCCCGCAGCAGCAGCAGTACACTATATCTGGGGCAAGGATGACATTGTATGTTAGGTTTGGACAGATGAATCAGCACCAGCAAGGATAAGATATGTACCTCTGTGACTGCCCACAGTAACAACAACCTCTTCCATGTATCCATTCATAAATACAGCAGCTACCCCATACATGTTTTGACAGTTTGTTTGCCATAGATCCAAGACTTTACTGTAAGCAGCAACCCTGGCAGAAGTGTCTCTCCTTGTAAAGTACTTACAATTTGGAATCTTTCCATCATATTGTTTTCCCTCATTTACATTTGCCATTGCCCTTATTGGTGCTGCAGTAGCATTGTCGCCTCACAGTATGACGTTGTCCTGTTCGATTCTCAGCTAGAGCATCTTCTGTGTGGAGATATGCATGAATGGGCATGCCTTCATTGAAGGTTGTGTGTCAGGGCTGTCAACTCGGCACGTAAAAATCTACTGCCAATCATTAGTGGAATGGAGTTCCGCTGTGGCGACTCCAAACTGGGAAAAGCCGAAAGACACAACACAACAACTAATTTCTACATCATTACACAGGCATTTGCATATTATACAGACCCTAGTATTCATTGGCTTTCTTCAGTCACGCTAGTGTATGTCTTTGAATTACCCTTAAGAGTGGCTCAGCTACTCATCTCACAAAGCCAGCCGATGCAGATCTGTTTCTAAGATAAATCATTTATGTGTATTAAAGTTGTGAAATGTGCAAAATGATAAAAAGTAGACTCAGTAACTGACAGCACTTGCAAATTAAATTTTGAGAAGCATGATAGGTTTCTACTATTATAAATACCACTAGCAATGAGGGAAAGTGTGGTCACTAGTCATGTTTCTCTCACAACTAAATGTTAACCAACTAGTTTTCTCCTCTGGTGGTGCCTACTAAGTAAATCAGTCTATAGACCTTCTGTATTTACTTATCCTTAACATTTAAGACTAGTTTCACATCATTTCTCTAATCCTGTCATCTTTCTTGCATTCTTGCCCTCCATTAGTATATTCATGCCTCTCCTCTCCTTTCCTCACCTCTTAAGATTGAAGTCTCCCCATCTCATGTCACCTCCTTCTTTCCCTCTTGCAATTACTACTTCTACTTGCCTATGGCATTAGAGTTCTTCACGCCTTGCAATATCTCCACCTTCTCAATCTCTACTGCCCACTTCTCCTGTAGCTCTCAACTCCCTTTTTCCATCTGTTATTGCCAGTCCTGCTCTTCATCTTCTCTCCCTCATTATCACACAAACTATGCTTCATTTCCTGTTATTTATTGCAAGCTCCCAACTTGCAACTACTTGTCCTTCACTATTATACCTCCAATATTTATGCTCTAATCCCATAATCCTTCTTGTTTCCTTTCTCTATACTGTCAGACAGTTGTATCATTTCTCAGACTTCAGGAATTTCAAAGTACACAGGGTGCAAAATTATATACCATATTCAAAAATGAATCTGCATGTTTTTGAAAGCCATGGTGGTGCAGCGGTAGCATTGTCGCCTCACAGCAAGAGGTTCTCCTGTTCAATTCTCGGCTGGAGTGCCTTCTGTGTGGAGTCTGCATGTCCTCCCCATGTTGAGTGGTGTTCAAAAGGCATGCGTGAATAGGCGTGCCTTCATTGAAGGTTGGGCGTCGAGCTGGCACCTCAGCACTGTAAAAATATACTGCCAATCATTAGCGGACCGAAGTTCCGCTGTGGCAACCCCTAACCAGGAAAAGCCGAAAGAACAACAACATATCCTTTCACATCTTTTTGACTTGCAAATCTGCGTTTTTCTTTATATGCCTGGATTCATTGTTAATTGCCTTGTATATCACTGTTGTTTGAATATTTGAATAATTTATAATTAATTTGCTTATTTCATATTTGCATCTTTTTTGTGGAGTGTTTATCCCCAGGCCTCCACTGAAAGGGGGTTTTATACCTAATCAGACTTTCCCAGTAAACAAATGCATATAAATGAATAAATGAAACAACTTATGAATTCAAAAGAGTTGTTTGTAGGAGGTGAAGGAACATCATAAAAAATGGACAACCATAGTTTGGACTGACAATCACCATTTCATTTTCAGTATGAATTATAAGCAAGAGGAACATGTCACGTTACTTTATATCTGCAAATATCCTTTAGTATATGATTTAACAGGGAAACAACATACAGCAACATTGTTTTAGTTGGCATTGTTTTATAATGCTTCTGATGTCTGATACTGAAAAGTTATAGTCAAATGTATGCAAGTGAAATGTTTCACTCTGTTTTACAAAACATGGTTTAATTAACAAATATTTTATTCTCTTTTACAGGTTTTGATTGAGAATTGCTATTCAGTGATGCCTGATACAGAGAAGTTATAACCAAATATGGGCAAGCAGAATATTTTACTTAATTTCACATTTGTAGATTTTATTTTGTTCAATATTTAATAAGGATGCAATATACAAAAACACAACTTGAATTGACAATTGCTATTCTGTACAGTGGAAAGTATAAGCAAAACTATGTATTGTTATTTTGAAAAATTATGAATAGCATACAGTGCACTGTTTTGTAAGGAAGCAACATACATTATTTAGTGAGGAAGCAACAGACAGCAACACTGTTTCCGTAACAAGCACTCTTCTGTGATATTTATGATAGTTTATATTTTGAAGGTATAGCAAATTATTCTAGCGTGAAAGGACAAATATTCAAAACAGAGAACCTCAAATGGTAGAAAACAGAGAGTATCAGAAAATATCACTCTACTGAAGACACAAAGTAGGATATGCAGACCACTATACTGCCAATAAGTTAAAAGCTAAACTTTAATAACTTGTTCACAAAAATAATGACAAAACACAATTTATTTTAATTAATGTAAGTTGTGATTAATACATATTGAGAGACGGTGTAATTAGGGGTCAGAAAAGGGTATTTAATTGTTTTGATAATGTGTATTTGTCTGATGAAGTCCCGAAGAACAGGATGAAAGTGCAGTGATTATGCTAAATGTTTATGTGTTTTTTCATTATTTTTGCAAGAAAGTTATTAAAGTTTAGCTTTTAACTTATTGGTGGTATAATGGTTTACATATCCTAATTTGTGTCTTCAGTAAAGTGGTCTAGTCAGAGCAGTTGCGCTTAAGGACACTTGGTTTCATCTTTGTTGAGAGTATCAGAAACCACTGAATGACTACTAATACCAAATCACAAAAATTTGTAGAATTTTCTCCAACTAAAAAGATACTATATCATTAAACCCCAGCAGGAAAACCAAGACTAAGTGTTTTCTTGGTAGCAGTACTGTTAGGAAAAGGATTGCAGTGACATAATGTGCATGGTTAGGACTAGGGCTACCCTAACCCTACACATTAATTTACTAAAAATATTTCTGTAACAGTACCACTAAGCAAAACAAAAAGGCATAGAATCCACACAACAGAAAACATACACAACGCTAATGCTATCCTCTTACATAACATTTGCTCTAACCCTAACCCGCACTTGCACATTAAAGCCAACTTCTATACCATAGTCTTGTACATCTTTACAACCACAACCTTTCTATTCAAATGTAAATTTTTTTTGCACATTCCTGTTTACCAACAGTGTATACATCTAAATTAAATGTGTAATTCTCTATTTTTTTACAAAAAGTAACATTCATTTGTGTTTCTGTTACCCTAAAATCTAAAAATACTCTCTCTTAATTTTCTGAATTCCTTGAGATACCCCATAGTTAAATGTACATAAGCAGTGACTGCATTTACCCTCAAAGCTGAGACACATTTTTGTAAAACATAGGCTTCCAATTCAAAATATTTATCACTCCAGATAAATAATCTGATCTAATAAGTTGGTGTACCTTGCAGACTGTTCACATAGTGCAGCTTTTTATGGAGGTAAAACCAATACGAATTTGAAAGCACGTGTGTTACAGCATATGAGTGACATTAGAAGTAAAAATCCTTTGAATGCTTTATTCAAACATATTAATCAAAATGATGGCCATTCCTTTGTATTTACCATTCTAGAAATGCTTGGACATAGTATTAGATGTGGAGATATTGTTAATAAAACTGAATTTTTGGAACTGAAATGGATAATGTGCTTGCAAGCCCATAGATTTCCAGGTTTGAATGCTATTCTCCCTTTAAAGCCTATTTTACAGACAAGGTCATATTTCTAATTTGTACTTATTCATATAAATATATGTTGTTGTATGCCTGAACTAATGTATCTGATGAAGCACTATATTGTGTGAAAGCGCTTATCCATTTTAGTAGTTTTTTTATTTTTTTTGTTTTTTTAATTAATTTATGCTTTTAGCCATGGTGGCTGGTCTGTTTTATGTTTTCTGTATTGTATTTGTTGTAACAGACCATCCTTTAGTCATTTGCTATATTTTAGTTTTCGTTTTAGTTT
>NC_056731.1:1757043974-1757151474 GCF_019279795.1 Protopterus annectens | reverse complement strand
CTAAATAATTCCACATTAAAGAGATCTGTAACTAATGAAGATGTTGCTGTTAGCAAACAACTTTATATTTCATTGTTTCATCTACAAATAAAGTGTCTCTTGCCCTTGAGGAATAAATCGCCTATGCTACATTAAAAAATGATAAACTAGTAATATTGCAATAGGGAATGGATGGCAAACTGATAACAGGTTCATAGTTACTAGGTATCTCCGTCAAAGAGGACATTCTCAGGACTGCAGCATCCACTCCCTTTAAAAGTACAACACAGTACACTATCAGCAAAGCATCTGCATACTGTGGGAGTAGAACCCACAGCCTTCTGCATCAATTGCAAGTAATCTACCTATTGTGCTATTAACAATGCGAGCAAACTTAACATAAGCAGCACTATATTTCTCTTCCCCTGAAGCTCTCAGCTCCTTATAAAATCCACTTGACACTCAACTGTATCTCTCAACTTTGCAGCTCAAGAAATCTGGAAAAAAGCAAAATGTATTGGGGGGGGGGGACAAAAGCCCCAAAACCAGGGACACATTTTAAACAGTGCTTGCATAATCTTGGAAAGTTGCTAGAATAAAATGTTGTGCTACTACCAAACATTTCACTGCCAAGCCTTGAACTCAAGACCCTCTGCACTAAAGTCAGAGCAACATACCACTATACCAAATCAGCTGTTTTTTGAAAGAGAGGAAGACTGAAACTTAAATGGCTCTCATTTAGTAAATTCAGTTCTCACCATAGCTCTCAACCTCTTAGCACAAAACACTTGGACAAAGCCAATAATGGGGGAATACAGCCCCCAAACATATTCATTGAATTCAGTTCTCACCATAGCTCTCAACCTCTTAGCACAAAAAACATGGACAAAGCCATTAATGGAGGAATACAGCCTCAAAAATAGCGACAAATTTCAAATACTGATCTTATAAACTTAGAAATTTGATAGAATAAAAGGTTATGTGTTACTATGTACTTTCTGAAGAATATGAAGTCTGAAATTCAAATGCCTGTTATTATTTAGTGAATTCAAAATCCAGAAAACCACAGATTTTATGAGGAACAGAACAGAAGAAAAATATGAGGCAAAAATGTGAATAGTTTTCAGAAGTGGTGGTGGGTAGGGAGTTCAGGCTCTTGCTGCCTGCACCCAAGATATAGGGTTTGATTCTGAGTTATTGTCTAACCACCAGAGTTTGAGCCTTGCCTTTAAGTGGGGCATTACATATACACACACACCTGGGTTTGGAGTCCATCCGTCTCAGTTGAAATTCCTGCTTCAAAGGCCCAGTCTGCTATTCATCTTTCCTGCAATTGCTAAGTCTCAGCCCCTGAGTTTGCCAGCCTTGCAGTCTGCTTCCAAGTCCCATCTATCTTTCATGAGAGAGCAGGCTCCAGCCTGCAGACTTTGCAGTCCGATCCCCTTCCAGTCTATGCAGTTAGACGTCTGGGCATTTCTGGAAGTCTGATGCCTTCTTCTAATCTGGGCTGGTAAAATGGCAGTCCAGATTCCTACACCCATGTATGCAGAGTTCCAGGAACATGTATGTGTGAAGTTCCGGTCTCGAGTTCCATGAACAAGCATGTGCGGAGTTCCAGTCTCACTATTCATTTTGTTTTAATTTTCATATTTTTATTTTGTTTTTCTTTTTTTTTCTTTTTACAACTGGGGGCTGCAGTCCTGCAATCCATTAGCACAAGCCGAGCCACCCCTGACACATACACACACACACACACGCACACACACACACGCACACACATATATGTATATATATATATATATATATATATATATGTGTGTGTGTGTGTGTGTGTGTGTGTGTGTGTGTGTGTGTGTGTGTGCCTGTGTGTGTGTGTGTTTGTATTGGTCCCTTTCAGAAGATCGACTCAATAGAAAATTGAACTTCAGATGGTTGAGACCATATGATCAACTTTATGAAATGTTGAAGTTTTTGAATGGAGATTGCAGTACAGTGGAGATTGGGGATTTCACTCTTTTCCTGAATGTAGTACGATCTCGGAGTAAGTATATATAATATAGATGTTTTTGTTGTTTTCCCTCATTTGACATCTCAGAAAGTTAATCATATATGAAGTTTGACTTTCCGTTGCGACGATCTTCTGAATGGGATCTATATGTATGTATATATATATATATATATATATATATATATATATATATATATATATATATATATATATATACACACACATATATATATATATATATATATATATATATGTGTGTGTGTGTGTGTGTGTGTGTCTATATAGAAATAGACATAGATATATATTAAGCAACCACTACTGTTTTGCATAAGAGCCTATCTACACCTAAGCTACCAACAACTCAGGCAGATAGGACCTTGATTTATTGTCTCATCTGAATGATGGCACATTCAGGAGTGCATCAACCTGCAATGTTACACCATAGTCTCAGCAGTTAAAAATAAATGCAGTCACTTAGAGTGAGGACAGAACCCATAGCTTCTTGTTTTTCCATTTCTTTGATAAGATACTAGCAGTTATGGGAAAATGGGTTTGAGCAAGTAAATAAAAAGGTTTTGGCATTGCATACAGTTGTTCATATTTGTAAATAATAGTTGCAAATAATGTTTGTAGAGTGATATCTGATTTCATGCTGTGTATATGTATATATTTGGATCCCTATCATTTGATCGAGTTTTCAGAAACTCAAAGTTCATATAGTCAAGACCATATGATCAAGTTTTTGAAAACTCAAAGCTTTTGAATGAAGATCGTGGTACAGCGCGGATCGGGAAATTTATCCTTTTATTCACTGTAGTGCGATCTCGGAGTTGGTACATATAATTTGCAGGGGGTACAGGGGGCTTGCCCCCTGCATAAATGTAAAAAAAGTAGATTTTTGTGTTTTTTATTTGTTTTGTTTTTTTTTTTTTTATATTCAAGTTCCCAGAAACTCTATCATCTGGCATAGATCCATATATTAATTAAAAAAACGACTCTTTTCAATAAGATTCATATGATTTTTTACAGCCACACGAGCTACCACCAACTAAGCCAAGTGTGATGTTGGTTTACCATCTCATCTAAAGGACAGCATACTCAAATGCTTCCCACCCCTCACCTCCCTTTATGCTGCACTACATTGTCAATATTAGTAATTTAATATAAGTACCAGTGGCGGAAAAACACACCTTGCGATTCAGTAATACCTACACTAAGTGTACACATTCTGAGTAAACACACAGCTCAAGCATAACTCACGCCTTCTTCCTCCTACTTTTAGCTTTACTACTGATCTTCTTATAACCTTAAATATTGAGGGAGATTCATAAAATTTACCACAAAGTGTAGACTACATGTATACTTAGTGAAATCCTTCTGAGTGACTAGAAAGCACAAAAAATATGATTGGGATGTTCTTGAATACAGATTGTGTAAACTTAGTGTACATTTAGTGTAGGTGTTAATGAATCTAGCCTTTTTCTGATCTACCAGACCAAAGGTAAGTATATTACCTTTTGAGTTTCCTTCCTTTACTTTGCTATATATCCTTATCCTCCATTTCTATGCGTCTGACAGGTATCCAAATGAAACTGCAATTTCAAAAACTGTATGAATATATAACTTAATGCTGTACTTTGTGCGAAGGGTAAGCTAGCAAACACAGCCTTGCTACTATGTGTACAGCTTTATTTTTTTAGATGCATAGGTCTGCTGTGAGTTCAAAGTACTGACTCTTGCAAGATCTTAACAACCTAACATGTAGACTTTCTATGGACTGTTTGTCATGTGGTTCAGGTTACATTCCACTGCATGAATGTGTTTGCTTACATGGCAACTGTGCTGTTCATTTATTGTGCAGCTATCTCTATAGAAGTGTTGCCTGTATCCTTTGCGCATTTAATTTCTATATTACTGTGCAATGCTGCCCACCTCTGCAAGCTTTGTACAGAATTACAGCACATATCTATGAATCCCACTTAATAACTCACTGTCTGAAACATTGCCCAAGGGTTTTAATAATTCCACAAGGCATTACTTGGGGTTAAATAAAGTACACAGCTGGGTATTTTATCAAGCCACATGACTCTAAAGATCTTACTTACTTGCATGAAGTGTTAGAGAGAGAGAGAGAGATGGAGTATGCAAAGCAGATGATTAAGTGTCTTTGTGTCAACATCATTTCAATCCTGTTGAGCAGGATAGAATGTCACAGGAGTCTTTGGAATTGGATCACATTGTTTCTGCTGTTGCTGCTGTTTCTGACACTCACACTAATAATATTTTTACTTTCCACATGACCAGGATAACACCATTTACTGCACTACATTAAGACAAACATTTGTGTCACATACTGTCAGATTTTAGATGCCTAAAATTGACTGGAAATTTGCAGAAATATTTTCTATCATCATACCTCCCTGCATCAAAAGTTGTCAAAGAATTATTGGAAGACAATATCGGAGGATTTAGAAATAATCAGAGCAATGCATTAGGCAAAAAATGCATGATGACTGATGACACCCAGGGTGGGGCCATTTCATAGGCACAAGTCACATACTTGTGCAACCTGACAAAATTATGGGTCGGTATCATATGCTAATGACCATGTAATGACATGGAAATTAGAACATTGTAGTAATGAGCCCAGTTGCAAATGCAAATGAGGGTAAACAACATTGCAGAGTGATTCAGAAATGAATAAAAATTCCACAATCATCTGTGTCCACCAGTGAATTTGCACACTATGGTTTCTCTGTGATCAGAAACTGACATCATGCTACAGTGCTAGGGGTAACAGACACATCATCAGTGTCCAGTGTAGCACTGACATTAGGCATGTCCCATTCCATGTTGGAGGGCCCCATAATCATACTATCTGTAAAAACTTACAGATAAAAGTCTGCATGTAATACTGCCAGTAGGTGACAATCTCACTTCCCCATGATGCAACAGTGATACACATAACAGATATGCAAAGAACATAAACAAATGTGCCTTGTATGATATACCTTCATGCCTGATCCCAGATATGCTTGTAGAGGAGATATGGTAGTGTTCAGGATCCCTGAACTTTAGGCACAATTGTGACACTAAAATGTATATGATATAAGTAAATATCAGTATGGCGCATCCCCAAAAATGACAATGATTGGTGCATTAGGTTCAGTTTCTACATCCAGGTCTCTGGCAGGTATCAGGGTCCCTTCACTCTCCCCAGACAAGGACAGCAATAACTGTTCATTGGTAGTGAAATGCTCTGTCATGGTAGACCCCAACCATGGCCATTCTCTGCTGTGCAATTGGGTGGGCCTTGTTTTAGGCATGCAGGATAATCTCAATGACTCTATGGAAGACCTGATTTGATGCCCAGATGTGGCTGCCAACTATATTAATGTGTGTCACCAGCTCACACCATACACAATCCCAGAAGGCCTGCTCACTCTTATTTATGTTGAGTATAAGCTGTCTGTGCTTATCGAGGACCTTTATTAGCTCTTCAGTCTCTGTCTGAAAGAACTTTGCTAACCCAGCTTCTTGAGGTACTTCACTCTTTAGACATAATTTCTCTATTATTATATTTGGACATACACATATGGTCACTGCACAGACTCAAAATATGCACAGTGACATTTGTACTGGTCAGGCACCCATGTGCAGCTGTGTCACCCAAAGGATTCACAGTTACCATACTCCAGTGTCACAGTGTCACAGAGCAGTTCCCCATAGTGGTCCAGTAAAACAGAAGGGGGAACAGAATGCATTGTGACTTGCACCCTATCAGTAGCCTACAAGGTAGCACAGCCATCATGTGCTCCACATATTCCCCCCTACATTGTATCTGTTATGCCACATGCCTTCTCCACCATCCCATTCACTGTTGACATATGTAATATTCAGACTCAGACTTTGTGCAGTGCAACAGAGTCCTCTCCATCTGAACTGGCTATCAGAAGGTGTGGACCATCTCATAAATCCTCACAGCCCTAACTTTGCTGGGCTACTGCTGTCTGCACTTAACCTGAGTCTTATCTTCTCTAATTGCTCATTACAGACTTCCCTGTGCTCCTGCTTCCTGACTGTATGTAGCTGTAGAGCAACCTCTCAAACCAAAAAAAGAGTATTTTGGTTGTCCAGTCAGTTTCCTCACTTACCACTCACCTGCGTGCAGCAGAAAGAGTATCAAGGTTAAGCTTAAGCCAGGAAGATACCACCTTAGCAATTAGATCTAGGAGAATCCATCTAACTCCCTCCCAGCAGGGGGAATAAAACACCTTGTAAAGTTTTTTATTAAAAAGATTATTCAAGCCAGTTAAGTGGGCTAATGGACAAGCACTCTTGTTAATACACTTGTCCATCAGCCCACTTAATTGGCTTGAATAAACTTAAAATAGGAGGGAGACACAGGGAGAAAGAGAGAGAGAGAGAGACTCTTGGACCCTTCTGTGGGTACTGTTTAAGCTATGATTTTTACAGAAAGGAAAAAAGGGAAGGCATTATTGAAACAGTTAAATATTTGCAGGGACTCAACTAACTGCAGAGATATAGCATTTTCAGAAATAGGGTATACATTCATTTGATCAGCCGGTGGATGGCCAACAGGGAAATGTTCGAAAGCAGTGCAGCAAATTCTCCTTTTTCTGAACACAAAATATGCAAAACGCAAAATACCCCCCCTTTTTGACCCATGGTAGCGCTTGTTTAGGTAGTAGAGCTGTCAGAAATGTCGCATTTGGTGTTTTGTACGACATTCTGACCATTCGCCACTGTGCAATTCGACATTCCAACTTGGAGTTACACCCATTCGAGGTTAGTGTGGATGCTCAAATGAATGTATTCCCAAAAATAGAGGTATATGATAGTGTAACACAGGTGATGGTGAAAGGGGTGTCACAAACCATGCCAGAAGGTTCTATAGTTTGATTTCTAGCTGAAGTACCTTTTGTGTGCAGTCTACATGTCCTCTCTGGGTGCTCTACTTTCTTCATACTTACAAAAGGAATGCAATAGGTGAATTAGCATTCTCTAAATTCCGTGAGTGAGTGAGTGAGTGAGTGAGTGAGTGAGTGAGTGAGTGAGTGAGTGAGTGAGTGAGTGAGTGACTGTTCCTAGACAAACCAGGGCCTTGTCTAGAATGGCTTTCAATCCTTAGAACCCCTGAGCTCTGGGATAGGCTCCCTGTGACTATGTAAAATGATAAAGCAGGTTATTGGAGAATAGATGGATAGATTGGAAATGTATGAGAGAAGACCTGGAAAAGAGATTAGCAGTACATGGTCACTGGTCCTGGGAACAAACAAAAAAGTTTTGCAAAGCATCCATGTCAGCCCCACCTAATTCATTTTTATGTCTGGGTTATGCTTACAGCTTGACAAAAGAATCCTGCCTATACCTCTCAGCTATCCAGATTTTCAAGGAATGTCCAGATTTTTGCCTCATATTTTTGGTATGTTCCTCATAAAATTGGTTTTCTGGCAAATCACTGGCAAATCATTGGAGATTGAAAATAGAAATTAATGATAGACATTTGAGTTTCGCACTGCATACTCTTCAGAAAATCTTTGTTAATGTAAAACCTTATTCCATCAACTTTCTAAATTTGTAAGAGCAATATTTTAAAATTGTCCCTATTTTGGGGCCTTTACCCCCCCCCCCCAATAATTACAGCTTTGTCCAGATTTCTTGCTCTAATAGGTTGAAAGGTATGATTCTGCCTGATTCAATCTACCTTGACTTATGTATAACTTTTAAGTCAGTCTCTGACAGGAGACTGATAGGAAAATCAAAAGGAATTGGAAAACAACATATGCTTACTGACTTGGTAGAAGGCAGATGTGTGACAAGAAGCAAAGAGCTGTAGTTAAGGGACCCCTGTCTATGGAACTGGAAGTGATTATTGGGGCTATACAAGGGCTGGCCTTTGGACCGGCTGTACTTAGCATCTTTATGTCAGACACCATGTAAAGCACTAGGAATATGGTCAGCCTATTTGCAGATGGCATTGTGAATGGTGGAGTAGCAGTGTGTATGACAGCAAGCCTTAAAAGGGACTAGAGGATGCTATCAGAATGAAATGAAAAGTATCTTAAGGTTTAGTGTTGGTAAGTATAAAGTAATTAAACTGGACTCTAATCTCAAATTGAAACGCCAACTAGGAGGAGTGCTCCTAACAGACAGAGCTGGAAAAAGACCTACTTACAGTAGCAACACCAGAAATGAGCAGTTAGTACAAGCTGTAAAGGCTGTCGCCAAGGCCAATAAGACATTGAATGGCATCTTTAGGGGAACAGGCTCCAGGAGCTGAGGGGTGCTGGTACCTATCTACTGATTCCTGGGCAGACCTCATCTGGAGTACCATGTTCTGTGCTGGTGCCCTTAGAGAGATAACTATATCAAGTTAGTTGAAGAGTACAAGGCAAGGGTATAGGGCAAATAAAGAGAATGCAGGACAAGGAGCAAGAGAGGAGATTACAAAAGTTGAATTCATTCTCACTAGTGGATAACAGAGTAAAGGAAAAATTATGTAAAAAAAATCACAGGGGAGAAAGCAGGGAAAACACCCACCAGATTAAATTCAACATAGGTATCAGAAGGCATTTTACCTGTAGAAACAGATGGAGATAAATGAAAAAGTTACCTAAGCAAGTACTAGACAGTAAGACCACAGAGTCCTTCAAGAAAACAGAGAATGGGTGCTGAGCTAAGACAAGGGAATAAGAGAGGAAACTGGAAGATACTAGCTTAAGAGTTACTGCAGATGAGAAAAACAACTTTTTCTGTCATGACCCATTACAGTTACATAATGCAATTTTTCTATGGTTTACACACCAGTCGGAATATTTGAAAGTACTACCTGCATAATATCTATGAGCTATTCTAGCTCATTTCTATTTCCTGGTTGATAAAAGCAGTTGTAGGTTCATGCTTTCTTCATCCTTGTCCATACAAGCATACAACAGTGATTCATGGATTAGTCCTACCAAAAGTATCAGTGTGTAATTCTCTAGGGACTTGTCCAGGTATGTCACTCTGGTTGCTAAATGTAGTTTTATCAGTGTCATAGCATCCTGCTCCAGATCTAGCCAATGGCAGAGCAGGGTTAGTTTTCAAAAATTAGGTTGTTTCTACAGCCTCCTTAGGGAGTTAGAATTGGTCAGATGTCTGAAGGAATTCAAGAGTGTGTGCGTGTGTAGGACAGACGTAACAAAGTTATTATGAGGACTGGGAATGAATTAGATGCTACCTAACTAGGATCTTTGGCTTATCTAGTAGGGAGGGAGAATAAATAAACTAGATGGTCTCCAAGTATTTTTTAAAAAACTGTAAGTAAATAAATCTTTTGCAATAGATGGTACATAACTGCATGTGGCATCCTTTGCCAAAGGTCCGGAATATTTCTGTTTGAATCCAAGCCATGCTAAGCTAAGAACAAAAAAATTAAGTCTATTTTGAGTTTGATCTGCACTTTTTCATCTGTATTTTGCTGTTTTACTGAATTAATTTGTGCCCTTTTGACCGTTTATACTGTTTGTGCCTGCTTATTACCTGCACTTGTTTTGCATTGAAATATTGCTTAGTTAGCAGAGACTAGATCCAGACTTGTTGAATCTAGCCTGCTTATCATATACTTAAACTCAAATCCAGCCATCTTACATTAAAGGCTCCCCTGCACCCTTGTGGCAGAAGAGTGTGGATATAGTCTTGTCTGAACTGGGGATTTCTGGAGAAACGATCATTGTGTCATTTCCTATTGGCAGACTAGTTTAAAATGGTTTAATTTTGCCTGTATGTAAGCCTCCTGTTTGCATGGTTTTTGGCTTAATTAACCACAGCTACTCTGCATTTGGCATCCTTTGCCAGAGGTCCTCGGTGTTTCTGCTTGAATCCAGGTAATCCAAAGCTAAGAACAAGAAATTAAACTTATTTTGAGTTTGATCTGCACTTTTTCATCTATATTTTACTGTTTTACTGCATTAAATTTGTGCCCTTTGACTGTTTTTACTGTTTGTGCCTATTTAATACCTGCATTTGTTTTGCACTAAAATATTGCATAGATTAGCATGGACTATATCCAGACTTGTGGAATCTAGTCTGTTTTCCATACACTTGAACTCAAATCCAGCCATCTTACATTAAGAAGGGCTCCCCTGAACCCTTGTCTGAGCTGGGGATTGCTGAAGGAATAATCATTGTGTGATTTCCTATTGGTGGAATAGTATAAAGCTGTTTAATTTTGCCTGTATATAAGCCTTGCATTTCTGTGAAGCTGTGTGCCATGCAATGGGTGTTAGCGCTGCCTTGTATAGGTGCAAAAACCTAGAAACTATTTTTTCACTAGACACCGGTTGGTTAAACCATCCTAGGTTCCCTGCTGCTCTGTGAGCAACACAGCTGTACACTTCTGCATAGCAGGCAACTCAGCTGAGCACTGAGTAGCATCACCCCACCTTCCAACCCTGATCTTCTGTAGAATAAGTCCCCATGTTAATCCCAGAGCAATCGCTGAAATAATTTGCCTTCTCAGAAATTAGTACTTAAGAATTACCTGCTACTAAGGGCAGTCAGTTTCCAAACATTTCTCCAGCCAGCCTGATTGACATGGGCTTCCTGAGGCAATGTAGCAAACAAATGTAGTATGTGAGAGATGTAACTATACCAAGAAACTAGAATCAGTCCTGTCATGTAACAATAAACAAGACATCAAACGGATTGTCAGCGCACGCACCTCTCCACTCACACAAGATAAGGTCAAGACACATAAACCCACATACGCGGAAGTACTCACTAAGAGCCTACCAAAAAAAACAGAGACCTCCCAATTGCAAACAACCTGTATAGGCCGGTACATGAACATAATCCTCCACTACACATAACAACACACACATCACACATCAGTGTCTCAACAATTAAGTCCCTAAGGCAAAACACCTCAAAACCTAATGTCCTAGTCATAGGCAACTCAATAGTGAGACACACAGATGTCACCCTCACCAGACTGGACAAGAAGAAGGTCATGGCCAGTTTTCTGTCTGGTGCCAGGGTCCATCATATCCCACACGCACTCAAGTCACTCAGCAACAATTACCATTATGACTCTGTCATAGTACATGTTGGAGTGAATGACTTGTGACTTACCTCACTATATGAAGAGAGACATAACTGAATTCTCAGATTATGTGTCCCAGGCAGGTATGTCCCTAGCCCTAAGCAGCATCCTACCTTCACCTAGGATGATGACACAATACAGACGAAAATGATTGATTTCACTAATTGGCTTAACTTCTTCTGTCACTCCAAGGGGATCCAGTATCTGACAACCTGGGAAGATATGGTCAAAAAACCACACTGCTTTGCCAGAGATGATCTTCACCTGTCTCTTCAAGGATTTTGCATGCTGGCAAAGATGTTTGCCTCTCCCATAGTGCTTTTTTAGGCAGTGACAAAACAACAAAACTTCAGATGTAAAGAAATCCACTAGAGACAAATTCAAAGTCATGCTGCTTAATGCTAGGACCCTAAACAGCAAACTGCACTCCCTGGAAGCACTCCTCACCTTGGAAGATTCTGATATCTGTGCAGTAACTGAGATTTGGTTCAAGGTTTCAGAGAGCACCCCAGCCATACAATGCCTTTCACACATTCAGATATCAAAACGAGCATGAAAGAACCAAAGGTGGAGGTGTAGCCATCTTCATTAAATGCAAACACACCTCAAGACTGGTAAAACAGTACGACTCTCTTGAGCTTCTCCAGATCCAAATACCTATAGGCAAAGTACCCTGCCACATCATCGCTAACTACAGGTTCCCCACCATGAACCAGGAGAAGCACACTGCCTACCTGGAGTTGCTAGAGTTGCTCAGTATACAGCCAAACACCTTGGTCATGGAAGATTTTAACTATCCTTCCATTGACTGGGTGACTTACATCAGCACAAATATGATTGCTCTGAGGTTCCTGGATTTTGCTAATTCAAATACCCCGGAACAGTTGGTCTGAAACCACAAACGTGACTCAAATGTCCTAGACCAAATGCTCACAAACATCGATGGGTCACTGTAGTACACCCTGTGTGTTGCCCTCCCTGGTAAGGTCAGACCATAAATCAGATTTGTTTGAAGTAAAGATCATAGCATACTAAGCAATGGTATAAAAAGTTTCAAAGCCACTACTAACACAGCCAACAATGACTCCTATGCAGAACAGTAGACAAATGCTCTATATAGCCACTTAAACAAATGTATTGACTCAGGTGTACCTCACAATTTTAAAACCAGGTCCTCCTGAAAAAACAAATCACCCTGGTGAACTATAAGTATAAATAAGTTGTATAACAAAAGAAAGAAACTAGTATTTAAGAACAAGAGAGAGCTTACTCAACAGAGGAAGAATACCCTCCACAGCTTGAACAAGCAAATCGGCTGACTTGTAAAGTCCTCTAAGGCTTGTTACGACACTAAATTAGCATCCCTAGCTAAAGTCAATCATAAGGCATTCTTTAGCTACATCCAAAACCTAAAAGGGAATGCCCAGCTGTGTGCCAAACTTATAGTGGATGGTAGCACTCACATTGAACCTGAGGAAATTGCCAGCCTGCAAGTTGACAGATCTGACAATAATTTCACCCCCTTATCCCCACCAGCCATACCCCAAAGTATTCCTGACACCAGTCTTCTGCTGAGTATCTCCAAAGAACAGGTCATACAAGCACTCTCTAAGGCCAAAAACACGGCCTCTGTGCAAACAGATGACATCTCAAGATGCTTACTAAACAATCTAAAACAAGACCTAGTAGAACCACTTGGCATTGTCTTTAACCATAGCCTGAGCACTGGCTTTGTTTCAGCAAAGTAGAAAACAGCAACAGTAATCCCCTTGCACAAAGGGTGTCCATCAACTGACCCAGGAAACTATCAACCATAAGCCTAACCAGCCTTATCTGCAAGGACATGGAAAGAATCATCGTGGACCTTATCAGCAAGGATAAAGGTGACCTTCAGACTCTTGACCGGACACAGTTTGGTTTTGTCAAGGGTAGACTTCCTTGAGAATGTCACTGAAACCCTTGATGACAGCAAAGCATCATTGAGAAACTCTCCCACCAGGGGATTATCCCATACATTACTAGATGGGTAGCCAACTGGCTCAATGACAGAATGCACACTGTCAAAGTTGGGGAGCCCACCTCCACCAGTAGACCAGTTAACAGTGAGGTACCACAAGATTCTGTTCTGGGTCCTCTACCATTTGGAATGTATTTCTCTGAGGTCCAGGAGAAACTAGATGGCCTGTTATCTACCAAGTTTGCAGATGACTGCAAACTGGGTGCAATCATCGAGTGCCCCAACAATGTAAACATATTACAGAAGAGGATGGCACAGACAAATGATTGGTGCCAAAGTCACGAACTAAAGAACACAAATAAATGCCTCTTTATCCCCTTTGGCAAAGTAGCCCCTGTTAATTATGATATAGATAGCATCCCTCTAAGTTCAAATTCAGTTGTGCAAGACTTAGGAGCACAGGTTGATAAAAATATAAACTTTGATCACCATGTGTCAATAGTGGTAAGGAAAGCGTTCTGCACTGCACATCTCATAAATAAGGGCATCACATCCAAGATGAAGGAGGTTATAACTCCACTGTATTCAGCCCTTATCAGACTACTAATTGAATATAATGCTCCCTTCTGCATATGTATCTCACCAGACACCTGCAGCAACTGGAGAGGCCACAAAGGTTTCTTACCAAGAGAATGCAGAGCCTCCAAAATGTGACATACATGAAAAGACTGAAAGCTCTGTCACTGTACACTTTATCATACATGCTGCTGAAAGGCAAACAGTGCCTGGCCTACAGAGCAGTCTCTGAGTCTGCCCTCATGGAAATGCTGCATATCCGCAATTCAAATGAGACAAGAGTCACTTGCTCCAGGGATCTCAACCTAGCCTGTAACATTAATAGAACATGTTGAAGAGACAGATATATCTCCCAGAGATTGCCACTCCTTTTGAATAAGCTCCCACTTCACATGAAGTAGAGCTCCTCAGTGATCCTATTTAAGTGCAACCTTGACAATTGGATTGGTGACCATAAATTCAGCCCAGGGGTGGTACCTATGTCCTGCATGGACAAGGGTAGTGGGTGCTGAGCCTAGAATTGTTCTGTTAACAGTGGCCATCTAATGATAGTCAATTACTGTGCCAAGCTTTTACACAGCTAGACTTGTAAAGGCCCTTGGTCCATTAGCCTAGTAACCTCCTATGAAACTATAAACCTATTTACAGTAAAGTACTCAGAACTTCTGTTATGTCATTCAAGATACTGGATTCAAGAAATGCCCCACCCTAGTGAATTTCATTTTATTTACCCTCAAAGCAAGACAAAGACTCACAAATAGTAAACACTCTGCAAACCCCTCACAGTCCAAATGGTAAAACAGCAAAAATCAGGTATCAGAGCGAAACACAGCTGGTACGTTTTAAAACACATCCAAAGGCAGCAATTCTATCCAGTGCAAATCTTTTATTGAAACAAACAGATAAATCCAGTAAGTGCTTTCACCCAACAGGGCTTCATCAGACCATAATGCATCACTGATAACTCCTTATACAGTAAAAAAGGCACCAAAAACCTGAATTCAAACATTTTCTTAAAGTGACAAGATCATAGTCTTATCAAACAGCTTATTCTAAAAACATTAATTATAAAAAATGTAGAACAAATATATAAAAATATATATAAAGAAATATATATATAAGAAAATGCATAATAATATATAAAAAATATATAACATATATACATATTTTAATATACAAATACATAAATGCTGGTAAAAATATATGCTCAAACTAATAAATACTCTCATTTTATAAGGACACAAATTTCATGTGTCTATTATACACAATATATAATAGTCTTCATCAGCTGGTGAAGAATAGGTTCTATCTAAGCCTTCTAGACTTTAAAAAATGGTTTCAGGGGTACCTTGTCATTAAGACCTGGATGAAAGTCTGCCCTAAACTGAATTATCCATTTAGCCTCCTGTGTTTCAGTGCAGTTCCTAGTGTCACCACCTCTAAGACCTGTGGATAACATCTCAATGACTCTGAAGGTAAACATATGTGTGTCGCCTCTCTCCAATACATGTTTAGATTTGATAAACATGTTCACGTATCCTGTTTCTGAGTTTTCTATCCGTCTTTCCCACATAGAATCTATCACATGCTACACAAGTAGCAAGGTAAACCACATGCTCAGACTGGCAAGTTGCAGAGACATGGAACTCATAACTCATGCCATTTGAGGGGTGCACAAAATTACCACTGGAATTTATAAAGTGGTAAAAGTTACAACTAGTGCAAGGAACTGTACCAAAGTTATCATAAACATTCACCTTCCTACCTTTCTTAGGATAACACAGCTTCTTCAGGTTGGACCTGTTCTTATACACAAAACTTGGTGTATCCCCTACCACCTCTCTAACCACTGGGTCCACAGTCAGCACCTCCCAGTGCGACCTAATGACGTCTTTAAAACTGCCCATATCCTTAGTGTAAAAAAGGGGGATCCTGACATTACCATTTTCCATTGTGACTATAGGGTGTTCTGCTTCTACCTGATCAAACGCTATTTCCTTAGGATCTGAGAAATAGGGGGTAGCCACATCCCTTCTTAAAGTGGAGATCCCAGTTATTCCCATCTCGATATCAGCACAAATATACATCACATTCTGTATAACAATGTTCAACAGAGTGCAGATGCAGGGTAACAGACAACATTCCCTAAACATAACTAACATTTCATTTCACCACAAATGCAAAATATTCAAAATATTTATAAATACTGCTCCACAGTGTATAAATTGCAAAACAAACTTTACCCAGATAATCTTTAATGGTATTAAGAAAATACATCTGGAAATTATGCAACTACCTCAAAAATTAAAGCTGCAAGATAACATATGTAAAGTTTTAAAATGTAATTGATGCAAAATAAAAAAGAACATGACTTTAAGAACCAGTCTCGCTGTACAGACTGTCATCAAATTAGAGGAAAATGATTTCTCCCTGCTTTCTCTGGAGGTCAACAAATTAGTGACAAGTAACTTTTTATAGCAAAATGAGTTATAGCCCCCCTCCTCACTTTTTAGAACAAACGTACAAGGTATTCAGTTTTACTACTCTTACATCAGATGATCAGAGGTCTAGAAAATTGAACTTTTCTTTCACTCATTCACTGACATCCATTCATTCATTCATTGAGCCTCTGATGCCCACTTTTTATGATAATTCTCTAATTCGTGATAGAATTTACATGTAGGAGATGACCTATCACCAGCCTGCTCATTATACATTTCTATCACAAATGACTACCACAAGATTAGGCCAAAATACATTTCCATGAATTCCAGATCAGTGACTGAGTGAAGCAGCATGAAATAGTAAATCTGTTAAAAATGGCATGTCTATATGCCTTCAAATCAGTGTAAAAAACACTTGTATAATATTAGATGACATTGCAAAGATACAGCATAGTGTATCCTAGGACTCTGGAGCCACATAGTCATTTTAACTTTCACTTTGGTATCTGAGAACCACATTTCTCACATTTTTATGATATACAGCAACACTGGGCCTGGGTCATGCTCTTTGACATATGCAATCATTCTTCATTTCTAGGGCACAAACTCTGTTTGGAAAGTAACTATACCTTGTATGCTGATATAATATGACACAAAAATAAACGTCAGTAAATCTTATGGAGAGGGCAGGTGTGTGTGTGTGTGTGTGTGTGTGTGTGTGTGTGTGTGTGTGTGTGTGTGTGTGTGTGTGTGTGTGTGTAGAGAGAGAGAGCAAAGGAGAGAGGGAGAGAAATTATACACATGCATACTATAGATATATATTGATAGATAGATAGATATATAGATAGATAGATAGATAGATAGATAGATAGATAGATAGATAGATAGATAGATAGATGTGATCACTGAAAAGATATAAAACTAAAAAAGTAAAAATGAAAAAAGCTGACCTAAACTTTCAACATCATTCGGAGTGCTTGGGTTTTGATGTTGTTTTTCTGTGATATTGGTATAATGCTGCGGCTGAGGAATATGCCCATTTCCCTGTATTGTACAATCTCAGACTTGATATACTTAATTAGCTGGAGGTGTGATGAGTACAGGGGACTTGCACTCCTACAAAAAAATGTTTTTTTTTGTATTGTATAGGTGGGTGGAACTATTACTGTCAATATTATTAGGTCAACTTTTCATGTAAACTTTTTTAGGTTTAGATCTTTTTTAAGGTTGAGTCCAGCAGAGTGAATCCTGCTATGCTGATAGTTGGAATGTCAAGTACCGGCATTACTGACTGTCCTAACTTTCTCCCCTTCCCGACTCATGTTAGCGCTTGTTCCTTGGTCTGGATTGATAGGGAGTTTTGGCATTCGGTTTTATTTTCACACGTCGGTATTCAGCATACCGACTTTTGATAGAAGGTTGTGATGATCTGTAGACTCAACCTTCTCAGTGGCAGGTTTTTGATAGTAAACCTATGTGAAAATATATATATTATATATATATATATATATATATATATATATATATATATATATATATATGTGTGTGTGTGTGTGTGTGTGTGTGTCTATACACACACACACACACACACACACACACACACACACACACATATATAGTGTGGGTATGTATAGCGCTTAATGTCAAAAGCATGCTTATAAATTTAAATATTAAACATTGCTGAGAAGTAGGTTTCATAGTTATAAATTGTTTCAGAACTGAAGGATTTAGCTTTGCTCCACTAGTCTCCAATATATCATTTTTGACTTGTTAAAACTTCATCTGACTATATGAATATGGCTTGTCAGACACATGTTTAGCCTGTGTATTCTTATTTTTTTCTAAACTGCATGGCTGGGAAGCATTTGTACTTTGTGTGGTCTAATAAGTGACCCCTGAGGGTTAACAAGAAATGACTTGGGTCATACAGGAAAAGCTAGCGCAGCCTTTGAAACATGAGGGCCTTTATGCTATAAGCTATTCTACTGAGAACAAAACAGTCTTGATTGAGAAAGCACCCCAGGGAAACGGAACCAGCAAAAGCTGGTTACTATTTAGAAGTGTGAAACCGTTTCCTTTCTGTTATACACTATTTACTTTTGTGTAAAATGATCTGTATAGCCACTGTTCAGAATTTCTTATCAGTTTAAGTCAGCAACATACTCAGTTTATTAAAATCAGACATTTTGACATAATTCGATACTTCTCTCTGACACATCATGTTAATGCAAAGTTATGAAAAGTAATTTTCCAAGTCTGAATGCATTTGTTAACATTTCCCCAGGCTTGGTTCTTTGTAAATAGAAGCAGTTATCTTGAAAGTAAATAAATAAATAATGAATTTTTAAAATGTCAGACTCATGTGTTTATTTATTTGTTGTTGTTGAATCCTAATTGTCTATGTACCATGATTTTCTGTTTTGGGAGATGACATAGCCTAAAGGCCAGAGTGTGATTTGTAAAGCTGATGACCTCTGAAACCCTCTGGCTGAGATTTTGCTTACATTCTGTATAATGTGTGGCAGAACAAGTCTGTCAAGTCTCCAAACACCTGGCAAATGAAGTGAAGTCCAAGAGATTTGCAAAATAAATAAATGTCAATGTAAGTAAAAATTATTTTTCTGGTTCATGTATGTCTGCCTCTGGATCAGGATTTATTACAGAAACCAAGTCAACGTATTCAGAATCTTTCAACAGTGGATAATAGCACAACAATACAGAAAATCAAGAGATAGTCTGCACATAGCTTTTATAAAATCCCCATGTATTTTAATAAACTATTCATTGAATTTTCAGTGTTTATACTGCATGGATGTACTTCCTTGGCTACATTTATATTTTCCTTTATTAAGTGTATTTGCTTGGTTATCTAATTCTGACAGTATACTTAGATAGTTATCTCAGGGCTAAATACTGACATATCACTGCCAAAGCCATGGCATAGAGGGTTAAATTCCCAACTATGGCCCAGGTGACTTGGGTACAATCAGTGGTTCAGGGATCTGAGCTGCTACCAGGGAAAGATGGGTATGCCCATCCCAGGAGGGAGGGCATTATTCAGAAATGCTCCCTGAGAGGAGGCGTGGTCCACCAAGGGAAGTAAACAGTCAATGTGCCAACATCGGGGTGCAGAGAAAAAAATGGTACATCATAACCCACCCTCAGCAAGTGGTAGCAGTTGCCAGCATTGCACCTACAGGATGCCTTTAGATCCATGCTGTCCCCAGCTGTCTTATTGAAGTCTAGTGGAGGAAGCTGGACAGGCAGATGCAGCTATGGATGGGAGCACTGGGATGGCTGGAGAGAATGATGCAGAGTAGAAGAAAGAAAGAAAAAAGGGCTAAATATTTTCATCCCTCACTCCCTCCCTTGGCCTGGGAACATCTTAAAGAAGCAGTCTGAAAACTAGATTTAAAAGGATAGAAAACAGTTATTACTAAGACCTCCAATAAAAGTTAAGTAATGATAAAAGAGACAGTGTTTGTGGAATGTTGTTTTTTTTTTAACTAAAACCATAGTTATCACAACAAGTAACACTGTTAGTCTGCATGCAATGCTAGTCTGCTGCTTTAGTTTCGGGTTTGCACCTGTGGCTAGTGACCTAGATGCAGGCATGAGACAGAGAGGTCAAGGAATCAAGAGGCTGAGCAAAGATGTCAGATAAGCATCCAGGTGTGCGCTCATCTTAAGCCTGCAAAGACTGGGTGGATGATGCACATGGTGCACAACCAGCTGTGAGGCAAGGTTAGGGATAGATCAACGCAATGAAGAATATACAAGAGAATGAAGTAGTTTCTCCAAAGTCTACACGCATAGACGTGAACTCTTTATCGTGTGATATTATACAGCAAATTGGAGAGAAACAAAAATAGAGATAATATCATTAGAACTCCTCCTTAGACAATCGGTATGATATGCACTGCAGTGCAAATACACCAAATACACTATATGTGCAGCATCCACAATAACTCAACTTCTTACAGTCACACAAAAAGCTTTCTCTGATATTGAAACATGGCTAGCAATCTCACAACTCATTCTCAACCCTAATAAACCTAAACTTATGATCGTTCATCCATCTAAACCTATTAACCTCCCAGTTAACTTTTATATCACTGCCAGTAATCATGCTAGGATTTTTCTCAGATTCCCAAACAAAACTATTAAGAGTCATAATTGACAACAGACTAAATATTGACATACACATTTCTAACACAATCAGAAAGGTTCACAAGAAAATTGGAACAAAGTATAGAAACAAAAAATTATGAGATGCTGCAAGAATAGCCATAGCTAGAACCCACCTTCTCTCCTCACTTTTATATGCATCCCCCATACTTACCAACCTCAAAAAGTCAGAACTAAGTAAATTATGATCATGTTATAATAAGACTGCCAAATTTGCAACAGATTCCACACATTCAACCCATCACTGTCAATGCCTAAAAAAATCTTTCTTGGTTGGAACTACCTCATATTATGAACTATAACCAATTAATAATGGCTCACAAAATAATGCACAATTATGACAACGTACCTTCCCTAAAAAATCTTCTACAACCCTACTCTAACATTCACAGTCTTCAATCATCTAACAAAGACAACAAGTAAACAAAGTATCCAATACAGCATTCAACTCTTTACTCTTTGTTGTTAAAAATTGGAATACCCTTCCACACAGTTATTAGATCCAGTCATAATCATTTCAAGATCTCTCTCAAAGGACACATTTGAATCATAGCTTTGCACATGTAACAATCCAGGTTAACTATTAACTTAGCATTACTTACACAATTTGGTTGTATGTACTAACTCTGTTAACATATCCCTTCTAACAACACTACTTGTGTGTATATATATATATATATATATATATATATATATATATATAGTTACATCCCTGGCTGCAACTCTCACCACAGAAATATTACTAACTCTGCACTACTTTGTCTAAGTGATTCTCCCTATTTAATTTCCTAACTAATGTTATGTTCCTCCACATACAAGTCAAACCATATATTTGTCTACATTCAAGTGTTTAAAGTCTTGTTCTGTTTGATTCTATGTATATATTTTTGTTTTTAAATTCTTATCCTGTAAATGTGTTAACTCTCATTTTTTTGTCTATAATTGCTATTACTTGATAGGATGATTCTGTATGTAAGCTTAGGCTCGAGCTTTTCTCCCCGGGCCTCTGTTGAAAATGAGTACTGTCCCAGTTGGACCATCCTGGTAAACAAATGTAAAATAAAATAAATAAATAAAAATACCTGAAAATGGAAAAGGGAAGGAGAAAGGGGAAGTGGCAGGATATTGATCCACAGTGTGTGAGAAATAGGAAAACATTGATTGTATTTGTCAGTTGTTAACTGAGAAGGTGTGCACATGCAAGGGAACTTTTCAACCATGACCCGAGACATAGGTATGAATACAAATATAAAGTTTATACATTAAAGACATTTAACAGTAAACATTTACATTACAGCAATAATTACAGAGGATAAATCACACAATGCAGCAATTATTCAAAACATTCAGCAAAAACAGAGAATACTGGGATTATATTATGTAAAGCATGAAAAGAAGTTAACAATAAAGAAAACTAGTAAAAGGTATTGTGATATAATGTCTAGTAAAGGGTATTGTGATATAATAATCCCTGGGATTCAATAAACTCCATGCAGAAATAGTGCTATTCCTGCACAAAGTGAACTGTGTCCATTTCCACACAGCCCTAACAGCAGCATGCCTTGCATTATCATGAAGGCGCACTACTGATAAGGGCTGTATGGACACAAACAGTTTACGACTACAGGGGGCATGTTCCAGTAGTGCTTGTACAGTTAACACACACCCTGCACTCAGAAAGTGCCGTACTGCATTTTTTAAAAGTATTTTGGCATAATATTAGAGAACTTCTCTAATATTACGCCAGTATTTCAGTGTCTGCGGACACCAAAATTAAATAAAATGAGTATTTCAGTGTCTGTGGACACTGAATACATAAGGGAGCAAGAAAGCAAAGCAGGGGGTATGTGACAGGTTCTGTCACACACCCCTGCATAGTAAAAGTGCAGTATGGCCATGATAGCCCTCAACTGTACAGGTTTCCACAGAATGCCCAGATACCTGCCTCACATACCTCTTAACCTCCTAGAGCAAGAACACTGTACAAAGCCATAAATAATGGGGGGCAAAGGCACATAAATAGGGACACATTTTAAATATTGCGCTGACAAACCCAAAAGCTGATAGAGTAAAAGGTTTGCAGTAGCGCAGACTTCTTGCAGGGTATGAAGACTGAAACATAAACGTCTGCCATCTGAAAGTGCCGTACGGTCATAGCCGTCAACTGTACAGGTTGCTGCAGAATGCATAGATGCCTGCCTCACATACTTCTCAACTTCCTAGAGCAAGAAAGCTGTACAAAGCCATAAATAGTTTTATAATTTCTATTCCATACTAAGGTATATGTTTAAGCATAGCTGAGCGAGTGTGCTCGTTATGGCCCTCTGCTCAGCATTGCTTAAAAATCCATAGAAGATAAATAAAAATAGACAGCTCAAATTGTCACATAGAGATAGCATAATGGTTAGAGTCCCGGCTTTGCATGCAGCCATTCATGGTTTGAGTACCAAGAAAGACACTTTATTTTTACATGGGAAAGCAGTGTTTCAATTATTATTTTAATTTTAAATTAAGTGGTAATTGATATCTGTCAACCAGGGTAGTGTAGCTGGTCTACAATGTAAGTGTGAGTGCATATAACATGTGAAATCACCCATGTACATACAAGTGTCCCATACAGTATAGTCACAACCCTTGGTAATTTAATGAAAGCATGTAGAGGGATGTCATGTAAAGTAAATCATATACACTTGCTAATATGTCAGTAATGATTTATGAAGTCATAACCTAATATTTTTTTAAAATGAAAAGTGAGCAATGGTAAGCAGTGCTGAACTATCATTAGGCGGTGTAAGCATTGCTTAAATATGAATGTTAAGCAGCAGACAGCTCAGCTAAACAGATTTGCGCACTGTTAAGCAATGCTCAGCAATTACCCCTTTAAGCACTGTTCAACCCAGCTTAGCAGGTTTGCGGGTTGCTAAGCTGTGCTCAGCAGTTTTGAAATTGACCAATTATGGCAGAGGGTGGGAATATGCCTTATTTAAACCACACAGGAGGGAACACAGTCAGTACCTGTTATAGTTCAACCTGTGCAGGAACCATAGCTGGTGTAGGTGAGGGTTTGCACTTTAGGGTGCAGCACTAGGGCATCATGGAGTCCAGCATCATGGTTGGACTCCTAAGTAACCATGACAAGAGACTGCTGCAGGGCCAGTACCAGGGCTCCCAGTATAAATCAGAGGCCTGGGACTGTCTCACCGTTGATCTCACCAGTGTTACTGGCATCCTCCAAATTGGTGAGCATATCTGGCAGTACTATGCTGACTTAAAGCGGAGGAAGGAGGTGGTCTTGGACCAGTAGATCCAAGATGCCAAGGACAACCATGCTCCAGCAGTTTGTAAGTATCACATATATAGGTGTACTAAATTCTAGCCTGAGGATGTGATAGATAGGTATACATAATGTTTGTTTTCCTCCTCTACAGCTGCAGCAGACAGGGTTAGTAACATCGATGCCCATGTCAACAGACTGCTGAGGCTGCACTGACAGGCCGGTGAGACAAAATCTATTTTGCAGTATATTGGTCAAATAACTAAGAAGGAGTACATTGTGTAGTACTAGCAGGTATACTGTTATTGTGTTAACTGAATAAATAAAGTATGTCCGACTAAGACTGATCTGAAATAAACGTGTATAACAGAAACTGTTGTGTTTAGTCTGGTATGTTGTTGTAGATTTAAAATGGAGCTGTGAAGCAAGATATAAATGCCCTGCGTTAACCTTTTCTTTCCAGATTGTAGTAATTCAAAGGATTAATGCACAGTACACTATCTGTCATGCATTCATCACAGGATTATGAGTTCAGACTGTCTAACCAAGAGACTAATAGGGAGAAACCAGTGAAACAATAAACAGCAGTTCTGCAGTAGCTCAGTGTGATGAGAAATAGCTTAGCTGTTATTTTGCACAACCAGACACAGTTCAAATTCAGGGAGTGGTACTAAGATGTGTGCATATCTACACACAAGGAATCCGGAATATATATAAAACAGTCAGATAGTGTTAACAGATATTTTCTCCACAGGTTTTACAGGTAAGGAATGTTGGCAGTAGCTGTATGAAGGGTATACTAATAAACTGTGTAAAGCTGTTCAACCTGTGCCACCACATGCTTACAAATGACAGCAGGATAGGTACATACAACATGCACACTTCCCAACGCATGTCTCTCAAGTGTCACACTGTCATGGTTAGTGGTCACTGCTGTCAATAACCCTGGACACAGATAGGAAACCAGTTGAAGTATGCCAGTAGCACATTTACATAACAGCAGTTCAGGGAACCCCTCCTGTGTCAGATATGTAACCCTGACATGTACGAGTCCCATCTAGCCATGTACCCAGAGTTGTTACAGATTGCCCCATACCATTCCAGGCTGACAGCTTAATAGGTATGTTTGTGCTACAGAAGCTATGGGCCATAGGTAGATGTAAAGTTAGGCCAGATCCATAGAGTATTGAGCAGTACTACTGTGGAAAATCGAAATTTAAACTGTTGTTAATGGACTTTTTGTTTCTCCTCCCACCTCCTCATCTGCATCTATAATTATTATTCATATACTAAAGGTATGTTGTTCTCCAAACCTAGTGTTGGGACTTGTGTTCTATTATTGTTCATATATTTGATTGGTTGCATGTTAACATACCTTGTTCAAATACCATTGTCGGTGGCCTGTTGCCATCAATGCTACTGACATGCTGTTATGATGCATACTGTTGTTCTATTTATGCATGTGTTCTGTTTGCTATGCAATTGTTCAAATCAGCTTTATGGGGTTAATTGGAACGCCCACGTATTTGTTGTTATAACTAATCTTGAAATGTGTTGTTCATGACTAACCAACATATTTTGTAAAACCTCAACACCATAGCGTGTTTGGAAAGGCAGATACCAGTGGATCTGCCTGTCTCGCCTCATCTGGCCATGGCACTGGGCCCCAGCACATCTGGGACCCAACCTGGGACTTTCTCATCCATTGGTCCTGCACCACCTTTGGGTGGAACTGCCTACGGGGAGGGGACCCACCCCCCAGGAGTGGGCGCGGACAGGATCCTGTCACCCACAGTCAGTTCTGGGGTTTGGTTTACAGCACCATCCAAGCAGAGTTTGGTGGGCAGCTGTGCCAGATTGAGGGCCACCTGGTGCACCTCAAGGTGGAGGCTGCCCCCTCCTGTCCAGCCCCTAGCACAGCCACCTTTGAGGTTGTGAAGGAGCAGTGGGGACTGCCCATGGGTGGGGACCTCAGTTCCACTGTATCCATTTGGGGGCTCATAGGCTTTGGATCACCAACTACCCTCCCCGTCAAATGTGTTTACCCACTGCATGTGTCATATACCACCCCTGTATGCTGTCTTGTCTGTCTGCAAATGCAACCTATCCTACCCAACCTACTTCTCCAAACATACCTATAGCCCTTCCCCAACATCCCACTCTCACCTTAAGAAAAGGACATCTGTCCCGCAAAAAAAAAAAAATTACCCCATACATAGCTCTACATTTTGCCCTCATGAAAATTGAAACTAATCAAGCAACCCACAGATTATTTTGCAAATGTCTGTCACCATCACCCCTCCCCTGTGGGGTGTGAGGCTGTAAATTCCAAATTCTACACATTATTCACAGCTGTTGCTGCAGAAGAAATGTAGAGCTATGGACCTTTCCTACACCCATCCTGCACGTCCCTAGCTGCTTTTCCTAATGTTTTACCCCCTGCTTGCCCCCATTTCACCACTTTCCTATCACCTTTTTTTCTTTTCTTTGATGAAAATTAGCACAGGTGTAAGCAGGAGTAAACAATGCTAAGTGGAGCTAATTGGGCTTAACCATCTGTTAGCATGGCTTAGCTCTGCACAAAACTGTGCAAACCCACTTACAACTGCTTTAAAGTGCCTTAATCACTCTATCTCCATCAGCCTTTGTTTTGCCCGGCAACAAAAAAATCATCCCTACCAAGTCTCAACCTCAGGATGCTTTACACTACAATCACAGCGATGTACCACTACACCATCTGAGCTGCAGAAATCTCTAATGCTTTTCCAAACATATCATTCATTCTGGTCATTTAACATTAATGAAAAAGTCACCATTTCCAAGTCAGGAACCCAGGACCATGTGCACAACAATCACAGCAACATACCTCTACACCATCTGAGCTGCAGGGCTTTGCAATGTTTTACAAACATATCATGCACAACAGTCATTTAACATAAGGGGGAAGTATATATCCGTACTACTCTTATATACATAAATATGTATATATATATATATATATATATATATATATATATATATATATATATATATATATATCTACATATAGACACACACACACACATATATATATATATATCTACATATAGACACACACACACACACACACACACACACATATATATATATATATATATATGTGTGTGTGTGTGTATTCATATATATATATATATATATATATATATATATATATATATATATATATATATATATATGTAGATAACCAACCTCTTACTGCAAGACATCTGCAAAAAGCCCGACAAAGTGGGGGGATAAAGGGCAAACAAATAGTGACATCTTTAAAATATGGCTGTCATACGCATAGGCGTATGCTAGAATGGCATGGTTGACTTTAACATACAATTCCAGATAGATTCCAGGTTTGAAACACAAATGAATGTCATTATTTACTGATGTCAATGCTCACATCATCCCAGTGATTTCTCAGAAACCCACAACTGTTATGGGCAACAGACCAAACATGTGAGCCACACATCTGGACAGTGTCTAGACATCTGGACAGTGGAGTGGTATGACTGCAGTCATGTAACAGAATGGATAAACCTGTGACAGCTGCCAACCATGTCACCCAGCACCTTCTGAACCACAGTCAGACCAACAAAACACTACCCCAAATCCACTCTGGGCAATTACCCATGTATATAAAAATATATCATGCACTACAGGAACTGTAGGGGAAAAGCAGATAGTGGTGCAAAAATGTCCACCCACAACCATTTGCACCACAGTCACAGCAACATACCAGTATCCCAAATGAACTCTAGAGTAGAACGATTGTTTGAACAAACATATCCTGATTGCCAGTCACACACCACATCAACATATACTGGCCCAACTTACAGTCTACTGGGAATCCTGAGGTGTTACAAGATATTTCTCAGTCTGCCCCTATAAACATACACACCTGACAGACCACTAGCAGCCATAGCAGCATGCACAGTCAGATAGAAAAAGGATCTATGACACATACATCTGCCACTCTCCCTACTCAGCCCAACAAACATCTACACACAACACTGTTACACAATCTTGGCAGTCTGTTCACAATGGCCAGATGTACATAACTCTCATATGCACAGATTTCCACAGAATGTCCAGGGTGTGAGACCATATTCATGGCCAATGCTGCATACTACTTCCAGAAGTCTGCTAAGTCAATGGGATGATACTTGGAGTGAAGTCACTAAATATTATCACATGCCTCTGAACCTCTTACTGCAAGACATATTGACAAAGCATGAAATACTTGGGGGAAGGTGGGACAGAAAAAAGAACATATCTCACATAATGGTGCTACAAACTGAAACAGTTGCTGGTGTTACAGGCTTTGTTGTAACATAACATCCCTGAAGGATATGATGTCTGAACCACCAATGGATGTCAACAGTTACTGACTACAATACTCACATTATCCTACAGATTCCACAAAAACTGACATTGTCTGAGGAACAGACCAAACATAACAGGCAAACCTCCGGGCAGTCTGTGGACATTAGGACAGTTGAGAGGTATGTCAGAGAAATATCACTGTCAGACATCAAGTCACACAGAAAATGCATGTCCAGATGAACCCTGTTAGTCTACCAACCCTGTATAACAGCACTATTGACTTACCATCTCTTCCCAATTCTGGAGCTTTGTCCCCCATGTTTTTGGCCTGTCGCCACGTGTCCTGTCCTGAGAGGTATTCCCACCTACTGTCTGTGAAGCTGTTGCCATCACACCTCCATAATGTCCTCCACACAGGCAAGGAAAAGGAGCAAGGCCCACATGAAGGATGTAATTATACCACTATGTTGCTATGGCATTGGCAAATGGAAGGACAACAAAGCTGTTCTGGATGCAACTAGCAAGTGGGAGACACCGAATGGTACACAGGCCATCACCTGCTCATGAGCAGTACCTACAAAAGGCAAGATGCTGCCTATGCAACTCAGGTCTCAACCCATCTGCACAAAGACAGACTGCGACTACACAAACCTAACCATTTGCATTATTGTGAGGAAACTCTTTAGCACTATAACAGATAGGTCAATCATGTAAGTTTGTAAAGGAATGTAGAAGTGGGGATACAATAATGTAAAATGGGACATTAAACACTAGGCCAAAACATTACCTGCTCAACTCACATGCTGCTATCTGGCACCTATGACCATTCCCCCTTGCCCTATCTGCATTGACATGGAGCACATCTCTGGCCCCTGAGTCACCCCAGCAAAGGTCAGCTCATGTATGACTACAGCTGGAGTTCTGTTGTCCAATACTGAATGTGTCACTGCTAGGCCAGTTACCTGGGATGTTGTAATTATGCATACGTCACATGTGAATGCTACTCTGATACATATGCTTGTCTTACAAATGTAAAAGACATATATAGGGTATGTGCATACTACACAACAGGTGCAGATGTGTGTCTTGAACTGTATGTCATATACTGAGCCCATACCTGTCCAGAGTTTTTCAGACTGACCACATGTCTGCCTCATAGTTGTAGTCAATGCCTCATACAGTTGTGTATTGTCTGGCACATCACTGGCAACTCATTAAAGACTGAAGTCATAACATATTAGCATATATTTGATTGTCAGATGTCGTATCCTGCAGAGTAGACCTGCGAATGCGACACCACCTTTGCTCACAGCTAATTGTGTTTCATCTAGATCCATAAAGTGACACTATTTACTGGCCTTTGCCCACTAGTGATGTGTGCATTTGTGCAGATGTCTTGTTCTAACAGGAGCTAGGTGTCTTACCATGAAACCCATGTCAATGCAAGCGCACCTTGTCCTGTAGGATGCCGACATTTATGCAGTCACTGACACCTGCATTGTAGCTGTGAAGAGCACACCAAACTTGCCAGGTCACTCATCTGATAATACGTTTAGACCCCAAATGGAGGCCTGCAAAGCCACAGGACCTGGAGTGTTGAACATTGGCATACACATACACACCTCCAGGCAAGCCAAACAGTATGACACATGGGTAACATCCTGAGCGCAGTTAACAGTTGACAAAACACCTGCTCAAATCATAGCTAGCTACAGGCCTCCAACCAAGACTATGGACAACCACCACACCTATCGGGACCTGCTGGAATCTGTCAGGATTCAATCGTCTACCCTGCTCCTGTGTGACTTCAGATACTCAACCATAGTGTAATTGACCTATGCCACCTGAACATGAATGCACATAGATTCCTTGGCTTTGTCAATGGCAAAGCAGTGGATCAGCCTGTCAGCACACCTATGACAGGTGGAAATATCCTGTACCTGGTCCTAACCAATATGGGTATCCACTGTAGCACTCCTACAGTGCCATCCCCCTTGGTAAATCTGACCACATAGCCATCACTGTTCAGGTCACCATCTCCCCTGCCCCCCTTTACAGTGTCAAATAGAATGAACTATACAAAAATGACTATAAATCCCCTTATAGCAGGTAGAAGTAGCTGTACAGCCAACGTCCCATTTTTGGAACTAGCAGCAGTGTTCAGGCCCATACCACAATACTGTGTGGGCACCTACATAGCTGTATGGATTCAGCAATACCTGACAGGACAACATCATCCCCCTAAAGGTAGGGTAAATGCCTGTGGTGCACAGCAGCAATACACAAATACCATAATAGGTGGAAATAATTGCTGGCCAGGCCAAGAAGGAACAAGTGACTCACTGGAAGCAATGTCACCTGGGTCTGCACAAGCAAATAAGGTCACAGGTTATTTAGCCTAAGGTTGTCTGTGAGTGTAAATTGGACACATCCACCAAGGCCAATTACTAGGCCTTCCACACATGTCTCTGCAATTCCAGAGGCAACAGACAAGTCTGCTCTGTAGTGGTGATCAGTAACACCACATACACATATGGCATAAATATAAGTAACCTGCTTCAGACAGATGAAGTGTAAACATCACCCCCTGTCCCCCCTTTGGTACACATGTGCATGTACAGCAACTGCCCCCCTCCCCTCATCATCAGGAAACAGGTCTGTAATGCCCTCTCAAAAGCAACACACAAAGGTATCCATAGCCCTGACTGCATCCACATGAACACAGGCATGGGCTCTAAGATCCATTCCACACTGTAGTCAACCACAGCCAGAGCAACTGTGTCATCCCATCTGCAGAGAGGACAGCCACTGTCATCCCCATACACAAAGGTAGAGCAATCCACTGACCCAGCCAATATTATGCACATCAGTCTAACTAGCCTGCTCTGCAAGGACATGGAAGGCAGTATCAAAGACATCATGAGCGGGGACATCAGCAACATCAAAATGCCTGAGCCCACAGACCATGGTATTTGCAAAGGGAGATCAGGCCTGGTAAACCTGGTCGACCTCTCTGAAGTGGTCAACAAACACAGAGATGAGGGGAAGATGGAGAACAATGTCACCTTCATCTAGCCCAATCTTCTCACAGTAATCCTCAGGTGGCCAGGTTACATATGCCTACATAGCTAGGCACCAACCTGTAGGTTACCAGATGGGCAGCTAACTGGCCCAATGATAGTACCCACTCAAAGTAGTGGAACCAGTGGCAGCTCGTGATATTAGACCGCAGGACTGCAGCCCCCCCAGCTGTAAAACAAAATAAAAAAAAATCCCCAGCTGTCAACCAAAAATCCCAGAACTCCACACATGTGGAAACTTGAATCCGGACTGCTGTTAAGTGGAAACTTGAATCTGGACTGCTGTTAAAAAAAGCAGCAGTCTACAGATGCCCCAGAAATCTATGCAGTTACAACCACACCACATAGACTGGAAGGGCATCACACTGCAAGGTCTGCAGTCTGTTCATGCTCAGAACAAGAAGAGACTTCTGACTTGGCTTATTTTGAATGGGGAATTGGGCCCATAATGTGTGTGTGTGTGTGTGTGTGTGTGTGTGTGTGTGTGTGTGTGTGTGTGTGTGTGAAATGTCCCAGTTAACTATAACTGGTGGCTAGAGAGTAACTCAAGCTCAAACCCTCAACCTTGGGTGCAGGTAGCAAGAACCTGAATTCCCTACCCACCACCACTTGTAAAATGCATTCAGATTTTTGCCTCATATTTCTGTTCTGTTCTGTTCCTCATACAATCTGTGGTTTTCTGGATTTTGAGTTCACTAAATAATGATAGACATTTGAATTTCTGACTTCATATTCTTCAGAAAGTACATGGTAACACAAAGCATTTTATTCTAGCAATTGTATAAGTTTATAAGATCAGTATTTGAAATGTGTCCCTATCTTTGGGGCTGTATTCCCCCATTATTGACTTTCTGCAGTTTTTTTTGTGCTAAGAGGTTGAGAGCTATGGTGAGAACTGAATTCACTGAATATGTTTGGGGGCTATATTCCCCCATTATTGGCTTTGTCCAGGTGTTTTGTGCTAAGACATTGAGAGCTCTGGTGAGAGCTGAATTCACTAAATGATAGTCATTTAAGTTTCAGTGTTCCTGTCTTTTAAGAAACAGCTGATTTGGCATAGTGGTATGTTACTCTGACTGTAGTACGCAGGGTCCTGGGGACAAGACTTGGCAGTGAGATGTATGGCGGTAGCACAGCATTTTATTCTAGCAACTTTCCAAGGTTATGCAAGCAATGTTTCAAATGTGTCCCTGTTGTTTGGGCTTTTGCCCCCCCCCCCAATAAATTGTGGCTTTTTCCAGATTTCTTTTGCTCATGTGCTGCAAAGCTGAGAGAAACAGTTGAGTGTTGAATGGATTTTATGAGCTAAGAGCTTCAGGGGAAGAGAAGTTTAGTGCTGCTTATGGTTAGTCTGCGTGCATTGTTAATAACACAACAGGGAGTACACTTGCTTTTGATGCAGAAGGCTGTGGGTTCTACTCCCACAGTATGTAGATGCATCGCTGATACTGTACTGTTTTGTACTTTTAAAGGCAGTGGATACTGCACTCCTGAGAATAATCTCTTTGGCAGAGATGCCTGCTAACTATCAACCTGTTATCAGTTTGCCATCCTTTCCCTATTGCAATATTACTAGCTTATACTTTTTTTAATTTAACATGGGTAATTTATTCCTCAACGGCAACAGGCACTTTATTTGTAGATGAAACAATGAAATATAAAGTTATTTGCTAGCAGCAACCTCTTCATTAGGTATGTATTTAAATTACTTTTATTTCTGCAGAGATTGTGCATATTTACTGATACTGGTGGATTGTAGACATTTGAGTAGACTTTTATTATGGAAATGTTCTGAATTTTGCAGTTTTGTCATTATTGGTGCATGTAGTTTGTTTCATTGTTTACTGGAAACATGTTCCAAACAATATATTTAAAATGCCCTCTAACAACTGTACTGTATTATACAATGAATATAATTTAATACAGTCAGGAAGGTGTATCAAAGAACACATGCATGTTTCATGTGCAAGGGACCTATGATTTGAAAACAGACCATAGTTAATTTGTATCTACCACTGGCCAGATGTATTTTCTTTGAATGTGGGTTTCAATGCTGTTTCAATTAATGTGAGTTTCAAGGGCAGAGAAGTTTTAATGCTAAGTCTATTTTCATTGTGAGACTGCATTTCTTTGTTTAGCAGATGTCTATTAGTTTTTGTGGTATAAAATGTAAAATAAAACTTTTAAATGAAATCCAGATCATCGTAGAAGTAAAGCAGTATGCATATTACAGTGTTTATGGTAAATGGGGGTTAAATAGCCAAGTAATGGGACATTGGAATGGCTGCAGGGTGGAGGCTCCATTCGACCATGATTTTGTGAGGGGGGAAGGGTGGCAAACTCAAAGACAGCCCCAGCTGAACTATACATCTCCACTCTCCAGATTTTCACAGAATGAGTAGATTTTTGCTTCTTATTTTTGGTTTGTTCCTCATAAAATTTGTGGTTTTCTGGCAAATCATTTAAGAATGAAGTCACTAAATAATGACAGACATTAAGTTTCAAACTTCATACCCTTCAGAAAAATGCATGCTAAAGCAGCACCTGTTATTCTGTCAACTGCCTAAGTTTTTACAATGGCAATTTTAGTACTGTCTGTATGTTCCCCCAATATATTTGGCCTTGTCCAGATTTCCTGCGTTAAGAGGTTGAGAAGTACGCACAAATAAATCGCTTTATAGAATTAGGTATATCCATACCTCTAAACTGTCCCCGACTTTGGCACAAATGTTGCTCTTCCCCTAATAATCCCTTCGCAAAATGGCAATTTTGGAAGAAAATGTGGAGGGTTTACAATTAAAAAATAATTGTAATGATCAGAGTTACATATTACTTTTATTTCAGAAATGCATGCAGATTCTCTTATTTTGTCAGCTGCTCAACTTAAAAGTATTAATATTAAAAAAACTGTCCCTTCTTTGACAGGTTCCCAGCTGCATTGTTTGGCTATTTTATATTTTTGCTTCACATTTTTGGTCCATTTTTCATAAAATTGTGGTTTTCTGACAAATTAGTGGCAAATCATTAAAAAATGAAGTTAGAAAATAATGAAAGACATTTGAGTTTCAGATTTCATACCCTTTAGAAAATTAATTCTAATGCAAGACCTACTATTCTATTATCTTTCTAAGTTTATAAGAGCGATATTTAAAAATTGTCCTTATTTTTGAGCCTTTGTCCCACTTCTATTTATGGCTTTGTCCAGATTTCTTGCTCTGAGGTTGAGAGGTATGACAAATGTCACATGTCAGGGTCATCACCATCAGCCAGAGACATTTCAAATTGTGACATACCTGTTGCACCCCACTCCCCCACATAGTGACTCTGGATGTGTCCAAGCAAGGCAAGGAGCAGTTATCCAGTGTAAGTGTGCAGAGGATTCCCCCATCCAAGGTAGACACAAGTACTATGGTGGATTTTCATCTGTCCTTGATTTAGCAGAATGTTCTGGTTTTCTGTCATATTTTTATATATATTTTTTTATGCTTCTTATTATTCAGAAAATGCATGTTGTTGCAGTCCCTGTTGCTCTGTGTTTAAGTAGCAATGATTTAATGACCATCAGATAAGCTTGTCTGAGATTGTAAAATGCAAGTAAGCTTCAATAAGCATATTGTTAAAGAATTACCAACACTGAAAGCCTTTTTCTTGTTGCCATGCAGAGAATATTTACATAAATAGATTGCGTGTAAGCCTTGGGTATTGAAATGCATATGACAGTATTTGTAATAAAGGACAGGATTACAGTATTTTCAGAAGCTCATTACATTTGTTGGAGACCTTCAGTCATCTTTTTAGGCTTTATCCGTAAACTAAACAGAATGTCAATCTATCATGTGGGGTCCATAACCTGTGCAGTAATCCTTTCAGCAAATTATCTTTAGCTTGTTTCTTGTTTAGTGTTCATTTTTTTACTTTGATCACAGTTTCCCCATGAAAGAAGTAGATAGTTGTTGTCAGGCAGCAGGTCTTTTTTAGATAAGAAGCATTTTTACAAGTGAGGGTATCACAGAGATTGCTACTTTAAGCATGTTACTTGGTACTTTTATAAAGCTGAATATAAATTATAATTAGAACTCCAGTGCAAGAAGAAGTGGTTTGAGTTGAGTGCTGCTTGTTTTTTATACTTGATTTTGACTGGCATTCCAGCAATGTATTTAAAAAGTAATTTATTTTTTCATGCCTCACAACCTTTTTGTTTCCATCAAGATATTAAGTAAGCTGTCATGTAGCCAATGCATTGAAACATTTTTTTCTTCTACACTTCATTTTGTCTTGATTGGACTCTCATAATGATTATTTGGCACCCAGGGCAGTGTATTTAATTAAAGTCCCAGTTTTTATGGTTTTGAGCATAGCTCCATCCCTTTGTAGTTGGTCACACCCCTTCCAATTGGCCCTACCCAATCAACTGTCTCCTGTAGCCCCCCACCTTTAATTTGAAGTCACCAGCCGCCACTGATGGGAACCCATCTTTAGTAATAGATTCTTCCACAACTGTGTAACCCAAAGATCACTCTGGGGGCCTCTACTGTTTGAGATATATGTATCTTAGGGACAGAACAAAATCAGTGGTCTGTGGCTGACCAGGTATACAGATGCTTGCAAGCTGACCACTGTCTTACATTCCCCTGCTGATGTGAGCATCCCCCAAGAGGCACTCACCCAATTACTGACTGGTGCAAGACGCATTACTGCAAATTGAATGCCAGGAGAGGCATCATTCCCCCTGCTGTGGCAGATGTCATCCACACTTAGTATGACAGTAATAATGTACTGAGCATGCAATCAGGTGTGAGGTGATTTGTGCACTGAGGTTGGTAGCAACCTGACAGTTTCCCACCATGTGGGCACCATTGTACGGAAGGCTTTCTACATGGTTCACCTCATAAATATGGGTATGTCATAGGTAGGCCATAGGTAGATGTAAAGTGAGGGCAGACCTCTAGAGTACTGAGCAGTACTGTTGTGAAAAACAGAAGCTTATGCAGTTGTTAATGGACTTTTCTTCTCTCCACCCACCCCTCATCTGCATCACTAATTATTATTCATATACTACAGGTATGTTTTTACAAGACCTAATGTTGGGACATATGTTCCATTATTGTTCATATAATTAATTGGTTGCACATTAACATACCTTGTTCAAAGTCCATTGTTGGTGGCCTGTTGCAATCATTGTTACTGGCATACTGTTACAATGCTTACTGTTGTTCCTTTTATGCATGTGTTCTGTTTGTTATGCAACTGTTTCATATCTATTGTTTTGGGTTAATTGGAACACCCATGCATGCTGTTAAAACTAATATTGAAATGTTTTGTTCATGACTAACCAATATATCCTGGAAAACCTCAACACCATAGCATGTTTGGGAAGACCGATCCCAGTGGATCCATCTGTCCTGCCCCATCTGGATATGGCACCAGGCCAGCACATCTGGGACCCACCCTGAAACTTCACCTTCAGCAGGCTCTGCACCACTTGGGTGCAGGCAAGGAGATGAGCCTGTCATCCACTGTCAGTTCTGTGTTATGGTGCGCAGTGTTGTCCGCTCTGAGTTGGGTGGCCAGCTGTGCCAGATGGAGGGCTGCCTGGTGCACCTTGAGGAGCAGGTTGTCCCTCCTGTCCAGAACCCAGCACAGCCACTTTTGGGGCTGTGAAGGTGCAGTGGTGACTGCCTGCAGGGGGGATGTCAGTCCCACTGTATCCATTTGGGGGCTCATGGGCCTCTGATTCCAAACCACCCACCCCGTCCAAGGTGTTTACCCACCACATGTGTCATACACTGCCCCTGCCTGCTGTTTTTTCTGTCTTCTCTGTCTCCCTACCCAACCTACTCCCTCAGACATACCTACAATCATTACCCAACATCCCACTCTCACTTTAAAAAAAAGGGCATCTGTCCAAAAAAAAAATATCGCCCCATACATAGCTGTCCATTTTGTACTGGTCCAACTGGCTTGACAACAAATTTCTGTTGTCCTCACCCATGTCTCTGGGGATCGAGTGTCCAAATTCACTTCCAAATTCTGTACAAATGCACCACTGTTGCTGTATAAGCAATAGACAGCTATGGACCTTCCCTACACCCATCCTGCATATCCCTAGCTACCTTTCATATTGTTTTTCCCTCTGCATGCCCCTTTTTCACCACTTTTCTGTCACCCTTTTTTCTTTTCTTTTAAAGAAATTAACATGTCTGTAAGCGGGAGTAAGTGAGTCTGTGTGATGCTAAGTGAAGCCAAAACTGATTAAGCATCTCTACGTCTAAGCGTATCTTGGCATCACTTAGCATCACGCAAACCCACTTAAAACTGCTTTAATCACTCTGTCTCCATCAGCCACTGTTCTGCTTAGCAACAAAGTAATCAGGTCTGCTAAGTCTCAAACCCAGGATCCTATACACTATAGTCAGAGCAATGTACCACTACACCATTTGCACTATAGGAGTTGCGCATGCTTTTTCAAACATATCATGCAGTAGAGTCATTCAACAGTAAGGAAAGAGATCTGTGGAATCACTCAGGTTTTGTATATATACAGATATAGATATATATATAGATATATGCATGGGATGTGATCACTACATAATCTCGAAAGTTTGAAATACCGAATTTCAAATTTTCGAGACTATATAGCCAAAACCCCTAATTACCGAAAGACCAGAAACGCGAATTTCAAAATCCCGATCATCGGGAGTTTGACATTCATGCTTCTGGTGTTACGGTATGGTGGAAGGACAGGTAAGTATCTATGTTTAAATTTGTTGGTTAGGGTTTAGTGTGTAAGTGTGTGTTGTGACTGTGATGTATGTGTGCGAGGGGACTGTAGGTGTATGGTGGTGTTTCGTGTGTTTGTGTATATAGTGCGACCTTGGAGTTAGAATAATTAAGTAGGGAGGTGTGGGGGTGCAGGGGGGTTTGCCCCCCTGCTTGTCTGTAGTTTAGGTTTGTGTGTTTGTGTTCTGGGGGACGGTGTGTGTATGTGTATGTATGTGGTGTATGTTGAGTGTAGTTTTCAGTAGTTTGAATTTTGCGGTTTTGATGTTTCGGCATTTTAGTGATTCGGGTATTTGGTCTCAGGATTTTGGGCATTGGTAGTTTGGGTTTTTGGGATTTAGTAGTGGTTCCCTGGAGATACATATATATGAAAAAAATATTCAAAAAAAAATATATATATATATATATATATATATATATATATATATATATATGTGTGTGTGTGTGTGTGTGTGTGTGTGTGTGTGTGTGTGTGTGTGTGTGTGACACAACATTTAGCACAGTCATACCTCAGAACCACACCTCTCAACCTCTTATTGCAAGACATCTGGGCGAAGGCTGTCAAGATGGGTGGAAATGGGCCAAAACTAAGGACATATTTCAGATATTGCTATTATAAACATAGAAAGTTGCTAGAGTAACAGGGTTTGTTTCAGCATACATTTTCTGGAGGATATGAGGTTTGAAACTGAAGTGTATGTCATCATTTACTGACAGAAATCCTCAGATCATCACAGTGATTTACCAGAGAAATAACAATATTATGTGGAACAGACCAAAAATCTGAGCAATAAACCTGGACATTCTGAAACAATCCAGACAGTTGACAGGTATGCTCAGAACCCCTTAGTGCAATGAATGTAGACCAAGCCTGACAAAGTGAGGGGAGAAAGCCATGAAAATTGGGACATATCTGAAATAATTGATTAGATACGCTGAGACAGTTGCTGCAGTAACACCGCCTGTTCTAACATATTGACTGAAATAGCAGAAGTGCAAGATTCAATTGCTTCTCATTAGTTAGTGACTTAAATCCTCACATCATCCCACTGATTTGTCAGAAATACACAACACTTAGGAGGACCAAACCAAAGATATGAGCCAGACAACCGGACATCCTACACATATCTGGACATAAAATTACATTAGGGAAACTATACTGAGCTGCTAAGCATGTCACCAAGCACCATCCAAACTACAGTCAGACTGACACAACACTACCCCAAATCAGCTATCAGGAATTACACATGCATTTTCAAATATATCAGGGAATATAGGGATGTAACAGTAATGAAAAACAGACACAGGTGTGAAAGTGCATACCCACAACCAATTTCACCACAGTCACAGTGACATACTGGTAAGCCAAATGAACACTAGAGTATAACAACTGTGTGAACGAAAATATAATGTTTGTCACTCACACACTACCCCTGCATATAGTGTCCCAAGTCACTGTGTAGTAGGAATCTTAAGGTGGTACGGGACATGTCGCAGTCTGCCCCTACGAACATATATAGCCAATAGACTAAAACTAGAGCAGCATGCACAGTCAGATAGAAAAGGAGCCATGTCACTTACATCTACCCCATTCCCTACACAGCCCAACTAACATGTACACACTACACTGCTACGCAATCCTGACAGTCAGATAGAAATGGAGCCATGTCACTTACATCTACCCCATCCCTACACAGCCCAGCTAACATGTACACACTACACTGCTACACGATCCTAACAGTCTGTTTACAATCACTAGACATACACAGACCTCCCAACTGTACAGATTCCCACAGTATGCCCAGGCTTTGTCCTCATATATATGGCCTCTTCCTCATAACATGTCTGGCATTTTGCTACATCACTTGGATTATATCAGGAATGAAGGCACTAAATAATGATATACCATAACTATCAACCTCTTACTGCATGATATCTGGACAAAGCCTGACATAATTGGAGGACAGAGGCCCAAAAACAGGGGCATATTTGAAATATTGCTGTTATAAACTGAAAAACATTGCTGGTGTTACAGGGTTTGTTGTAACATATCTTTTCTGAGGGGTATGAATTCAGAAACACAAATGGATGTCAGCATTTACTGACTGCAATCCACAGAGTATGCTACTGAATTGCCAAGGACAAAAACTGTCTGAGGAACAGACCAAACATAAGAGTCAAACCTCTGGCCATTCTGTGGATAGCCCTACAGTTGAGAGTTATGTCAGCCACATAACACTGTCAGAGTTAAAATCACGTAAAAAATCCATGTCCACACAAACATCCCTGTTAAACTAGCATTAATCCAATTGTATAACAGCAATACTTACATTCTGTCCCTGGAACCTTCTCTCCCATTTTTTGTTGTAAGAGGTATTTCCAACTATGCTCTGTGATGTTGTCCACACACCTCCATGATGTCCACTTCACAGGCAAGGAAAAGGGGCAACGCCCCATGAAGTACTGAATTATAGGAGTGTGTGGCCATGCCATTGGCTATAGGAATAACAACACAGCTGTTCTGCATGCAACTAGCAAGTGGGGGACACCAATTTGTGCACAGGCCATCACCTGCTCATGAGCATTAACTACAAAAGGCAAGCTGCTATCTATGCAAAACAGGTCTATACCTCTACATGTGTAGACAGAGAGAGACAGAGACAGAAACAGAAACAGAAACAGAAACCAACAATACTTTGAAAAAAATGCATGTCAAATAAGTAAGCATGTAGTGGAATGCAGTGGGGGGTATGCAATAATGGGAAGTAGGATGTTAAACAAATATTTCTCAACAAGACTTGCTGTGCTGATATACTGCTGATCAGCACCTATGGACATAGCATCTGAGTCTGTCTGCAGTGACATACATCACAGCTCAAGCCCCTGAGTCACCCAAGAAAGGATGGCTCACATATAACTACTACTGGAGCATCTGTTGAACAATACTGCTAGTGGGATGTCATAAATATCCATATGTTACTTGTGAATACAACTATGATATACATGCTTGTCTCACAAATCTAAGAGACCTATACACGGTATGTGCATAGTAAACTACTGTTGCGGACGTGTCTGTTGAACTGCATGTGGTATACTGACCTCATACCATTCAACTGTCAAGTGTTATGCACACTGACCATATGTGTACCTCATATTTGTAGTCGTTTACTCATAGAGTTTTGTTATGTCTGGCAAATCATTGGCAAGACTGTGAAGACTGACATTAGAACATAATAGCATACATATGAGTGTGGGACATCCTCCTGGGTATTTCTGTGAATGCAAATCCTACTGTGCTATCAACTGACTTAAGTGTGTTACAGCAATTTTAATAAAGTATCACTAATTTTGGGTCATTGCCCCCCATTTATGTGTGTTGTCCTCCAGATGTCCTGTTCTAACAGGTTGAGAGGTATGACTGAGCAGCAAGAGTGTAAATACAGTGTGCCATACTGACATAGAACAGAAATGTATATCAGGTATTACCTGTGCACATGTATGTATGAGTAGGTGTAGCTGGAAGCCTCAAAACAACAGACATGAGATGCAAAAATGTCAGGTAAATAAGCTGTACATGTTGAACATGTGTGTAATCTTAGTTTCTTTGCATCTGACAGACACACAGCTAATGGTTATTGCATTGCCCTGAACAGACATGGGTACTAGAATAAGCATGATGAGCATGTTGCAAATGGAGAGATGTCCAACTGTGTTATGACCTTGTATCCATGCCTACTACAAACAGCTATATGAGCACCTACATAGCTGTGTGGACGCAGCAATACCTAACAAATAAAACCTGCCTCCACCAAGGTAGAGTAATCCCCTTTGCTGGCCAGCAGCAATATGCAAACCACATAATCAGCCACTATATTGGCTGTACAGGGCCAAGTAGGAGCAAGCACCAACTTGGAAGTAAGTCAACCTGTGTCTGAACAAGCATATAAGGTCACAGGTGAATTACTGTAAGGTTAACTTTGAGTACAAACACCAAGGCCAATCACAAGGCCGTCTTCACATATGTCTTCAATCTCAGAGGCAACAACCTAATCCACCCTGTACTGGTTGTCAATCACACCACATACACCCACAGCATAGCTATAGCCAGCCCGCTGCAGACAGGTTAAGGGAAAACATCACCCTCCTGTCTCACCATCAGTATAAGTGGATATGCACAGCACCTGCACCCCTCCCCTCATCATCAGGGAGCAGGTCCATAATGCCTACTCAAAGGCAACAAAAATAAGTCTCGATGGGACCTGATAACATCCCTGTCTGCATCCTACATGAACTCAGGCATATGCTCCCAGCTCCATTACACATTGTACGCAGCAAAGCCTGAGCATCATTGACATCTCATCTACAAGGAAGACAGCCACCGTCATCCATCTACACAGAGGTGAATGATGAATGGTGAATTATGCAATTCACTGGCCCTCATTGTGGGGAAAGTACAGTTTTGTACCTACCATAAATGTAGATGTTCGAGTGTATACCCTGCTGCAGTCATCACACTTGGGTTATCCTGCCATCAGGCGGTCCCGCAGTCGGCCTGAATTCCAAAGTCTTGGTCCGGCGTCGGTTGCTGTCGCTTCTTCCCTGACGTCAGTGCGCCAGGGTATATAAGAGGCATCCGACGCCATTTTCTTCAGTTTTTCTTGCCCCAGATGTCAGGTGCCCCCCCAAAAGGTGGTCAGTAGATAGTACCAATAATAAAAGTTTAGCACAAACAAAACATCCCTCCAGCTATAAGCAAATGCACCACAAAGGTTGTATCAGATTTTAAGGTATTGAAAGGTTTTAGTTAGGTCAGAGGGGATGGAGGGAGGGTAACCTGGACTGCAGCAGGGTATACACTCGAACATCTACATTTATGGTAGGTACAAAACTGTACTATGTTCATCGTGTTACCCTGCTGCAGTCATCACACTTGGGTAGAATCCCAAAGCTAAGGATGGGAGGTGGAGTCAAACAGGGTTAGAGGAGGCTAGAAGGCCCTGCAAAACTGCAGTTTCGAAGCCAGCTCTAGTCTTATAGTAATGTGGTAAGTGATAGTGTTTGGTGAAGGTGTGTACTGAACTCCAAGTTGCAGCTTCCAGAATATCCTTGGTTGGCACCCCCCTGAGGAAGGTTGTAGATGTAGCTGCTGCCCTGGTGAAGTGGGGCCTTATGCTAGCAGGAACTGGTTTTCCATGATGGGTGTAGCAAAAATGAATGCAATGTCCTATCCATTTGGAAATGGTCTGTTTTGAGATAGCCTTTCCTTGTGATGCTGTAGCATAGGACACAAAAAGCTGGTCAGATTTTCTGAAAACCTTAGTTTTATCCAAGTAGTAACGTAGTTGCCTGTGAATGTCCAATGAGTGCAGGAGTCTTTCTCCTTTGGTCTGTGGATTTGGGAAGAAGGTGGGTAAATGGATGGTTTGATTTAGAGCCACACTGGATACCACCTTTGGCATAAAGGAGGGGTTAGTTCATAGAGAAACTCTGTCTTGATGAAAAATGAGGAAAGGCTCTACTGCCATTAGTGCCTGTAGCTCTGAGACTCTTCTGGCTGAAGTAATTGCTAGCAGCAGGGCAGTCTTCCATGATATAAACTTTAAATCAGCTGAGAAAGCTGGCTCAAAAGGTGGCAGTAAAAGTTTTTCCAGAACAAAATTGAGGTCCCAAGTTGGTGTTGGCGCCCTCCTGGGAGGCCTAATGTTTTTGGCCCCTCTGAGGTACTGCCTTAGAAGTGGATGTGAAAATAAGGGAGGATCCGTGTTGTAGTGAGCTGAAATAGCTGAGGCGTGGATTTTAATAGATGAAAAAGAAAGTCCTTTGTGTAACAGCTCAGTTAAATATTGTAGAATTTGAGGTATGTACGGTTGAAGGGTATTTTGGCCTTTAGCTTGATTCCAGGCGCAAAATCTTTTCCATTTGTCTGAGTAGGCTTTCCTGGTGCTGGGCCTCCTGGCCTCCAGAATGACATCCATAACAGCTTGTGAAAGAGGAGCTGGCTGGTTGCTTAGGTGATTTGCCATGCAGCCAAATTTAAGGTTTTGAGCTGGCTGTGTAGAATCTGACTGTCTTGCTGTGTGAGCAGATGAGGAATTTGTGGTAAAATCCATGGTGGGCCCTGGGCCATGTTCCTTAGTAGTGGGTACCAGTGCTGGTGTGGCCAGTCTGGGGCAATGAGTATCATTCGAGGTCTCTCCATCCTGACTTTCAGCAGCACCTTTATGAGAAGGGGCAATGGAGGAAAGGCATATACTGTCAGCATTTTCCCACTGAATGAGAGTGCGTCCACTTTCCAAACTTGATGGTGAAATGTCCTTGTGCAAAATTTTGATAGCTGATAGTTTTGGGGGTTGGCAAACAGGTCTATGTCTGAGCGCCCCCAATTTTGAGTTATCATTGCAAATACTTGTGGATCCAGTTTCCACTCGTGGGGATCCATGATGTTTCTGCTTAGGTCGTCTGCCAATGTGTTATTTTTTCCTGGCAGGAATTGAGCTTGTAATTGAACTTGGTAATCCAGTGCTGTGTTCCACAAGGTCATTGCTTGCCTGCATAGAGGGTAGGAGTGTGTACCCCCTTGCTTGTTTATGTACCACATTACTGTGGTGTTGTCTGTCCTTATTATAAGCTGTCCTGGATGTAAGAGGTCCTTGAAGGCTGTCAGAGCATTCTGAACAGCTAGCATTTCTTTTTGATTGATGTGCAGATTCCTTTGATCTGCATTCCATATGCCTTGAACGCACTGTCCTGCCATGTGTGCCTCCCAGGCATAGTCCGATGCATCTGTTGTCATAGTCTGCCTGGCTGGGGGTAAGGTGAAAGGCTGACCCTTGTTGCGGTGACATGTTTGTGACCACCATAGAAACTCCTGTTGAAGGTAGGGAATGAGAGGTATCATTGTTTCCAAGCTGTGGCTGTGTTAAGTCCATACGCTTTTGAGGTACCATTGTAATTTCCTCATATGCAGTTTTGCAAATGGTATTAGTAGTATGCAAGATGCCATGAAGCCCAAGGCCTGCAGAATTTTTCTTGCAGGGAGTTGGGTCTTTGTTGCCATTATTTTGAAGTATTGAGTTAGTTGTAGTTGTTTTTCTGGCATCAGATAAGCCATCTGGGCCGTTGTATTCAAGCTGGCACCCAGGAATGTCATATTTTGTGAGGGCACTAGTTTTGATTTCTTTTCGTTTACTGTGTACCCTAGGAAACTTAGAAGATGTTTTTACAAAAGTCAGATGTTGTAAGAGAATGTCCTTGCTTTCTGCTTGGATGAGGCAGTCGTCCAGGTATGGGTATATTTGGATTCCTCTTTGTCTGCATTATGCAATTACTGGTGCCAGGCATTTTTTGAAGACCCTGGGTGCAGTAGATAAGCCAAAGGGCATTGCAGAGAATTGGTAATGGGTTGAACCTGCAATGAAATGGAGGTATCTTCTGCAATTTTGTCTGATAGGGACATGCAGGTATGCCTCCTTGAGGTCCAACGTTACTAGCCAAGCTTTCTTGCCCAACATGGGAAGAAGCTGCTGTAGTGTTAGCATCTTGAATTTGGGTACTTGCAAGAAGGTGTTTAGAATTGAAAGGTCCAGAATGGGTCTCAAAGCATTGTCCTTTCTGGGGACTAGAAAGAGCCTTGAGTAAAATCCTTGGCCTTGTTCCTGTGAAGGTACCAGTTGAATGGCTCTCATGTCCATGAGAGCTGTAATTTGTTTTTGTGCCTCTGCCCATTGATTTTGTGGCAGGTTTGGCATTCCGTTTATCCTTGGCAAGGTGTGGAAATGGAATCTGTATCCTTGTGAGATAATGTCTAGGACCCATTTGTCCTTTGTGACGATGCGCCAGTTGTCTGTAAAAAATGCTAATTTTCCTCCCAAGGGAGCTGCCAAGAGAGTTTTGCTTGGCAGTTTGATGTTTAAGTCATTGTGTTTGTCTTCTAGTAGTTTGGGACCTGTCTTCTCCTCCCTTCTGTGTTGCAGTGCCCCATTGGCGAGGTTTGTAAGGGATTTGTGCTTGTCCTCTGCCCCTTGGGCGTCTGTATTTACCCCTCTGTGGTCTGTCAGAAGCTGGAAAGGACCAATTTTTTGTTGGCCAATTTCTGCTGAAGCGTGGGGGTTGTACCTGTAAGAAATCTTTGACTGTCTGCATAGATTTTGCCTTATCCTCACTTTTCTTTAAAATCTCTTCTGCTTTAACCCCAAATAAGACATCCTGCTGTAAGGGTGCATCTAGTAACTTTGCTTTAACATGATCAGGCAGAGTTTGTTCCTTTAACCAAGCATGCCTGCGTATAACAGACTCAGTAACAGCTGCTCTACAGGAAGCTTCCAAGGAATCAAATCCACATTGTAAAGTATGTTTACCCACCTGTTCAGCTGCATGCAACAGATCCTGCATTTCCTTGACTTCAGACTGTTGAGGGTGCATGCTCATCTTTTGTTTTATTTGAGACATTAGGAATTGCTGGTATTTCAGCATGTGAAATTGACAATTTAGTGCTCTCATAGCTAGAGTAGCTGAGGTGTAAACCTTCTTCCCCCACCTATCTAGTGCTCTAGAGTCCCTTTCAGAGGGTACAAGAATTTTAGCCATAGAAGCCTTAGCCCCTTTGGGACCCTGGGAGATTGTCTCTGGGTCAGCAACAGGGCTTTTGTAAAGGAATTTGTGGGAGTCAGGCACTCTATAATATCTATCTGGTTTGGCTGGAGCAGGAGGCAGAGAATCTGGATTTAGACTAGATTCTAAGTAAACATCATCCACAATGTCTAAAACTGGAGGGATAGCAAGTGGTCTGTGCTGGGGTGAGTAAAAGAAACTCTCGGTGCCTTTTCTTTGAGTCGGAGTAGTCCTGACCTTCCCAGTGGAAATGTTCCCTCATGGTATGTAAGGTTTCCCCAAAGGAATAGTCTTCAGGGGGAGAAGCTGAGGGGATGGAATCTTCAGCATCAGAATCTTCATAAGGGGGAAAGGAGTAATCCTGTTCCTCAGAGGAGCCTGAGGAAATAGACACTTGATCAGAGGAGGCATAATCATCCTCTTGTCTAGGCCTTTTGTCTGGGGGGGGGGGGGGGGGTTGGGAACCCCTGATGAAAGAAATCAAATCTTCAGACATTTTAAGCATCTGTTTCTTAGGCATGGGGCCTTGAACTGGAGACTGATGTGCAGTCTTTTTTGGTTTTAGAGGAGTCTTAAGCTTAGCATAAGATTTTATGGTGAGAGTAGTCAGTCTGAAGACACCTTCTGAAACCGAAGGTGTTTCCACAGCACCAGCTTCTCCTTCTGCAATGTTGTCGGTAGGGCCTAAAGAAAATGGCTGTGCCAGCCTAGAACTCTCTGCTTGAAAATCCGAAGCAGTCTGGGGCTCCAATTCTGCGGTCACCAGGGGCTGCGTAGGTGCCTCACTGAAAACCGGAGAACCGGCCACCAGCCCAGCCGAGGCCTTGGAGTCTGGCTTGGATCTAGGCTGCCTGTCTTTATCTTTGCATTTTTTATGCATGCCAGTAGTCAGTTGCTCCGACGGCATAGTGTAATTAAATTTCCTACCGAAGTAGTGTCGTGCGAAATCAAAGCGTCGCTTTATAGTTCGCTTATTGAACCTAGCACAAAACCGACAACCAGTGACGCCGTGGTCTGGGCCTAGGCAAGGTATACAATAAGAATGAAAGTCCTTATGAGGTAGTTGCTTCCCACAAGAAATGCAATTGTTAACTTTTTCTGACATCGGACTGAGGCAAGAAAAGGTTCCCCAATGGGGTACTTAGCTTTGAAGACTTCGGAGTGAAATTAGATTCGAAAATCTCAGGTGTCGGCCGACCGGCACTTGCGAACTGCTTCTGCTTCGGGCACCGCGCGGCAAGAAAGACTGAAGAAAATGGCGTCGGATGCCTCTTATATACCCCTGGCGCACTGACGTCAGGGAAGAAGCGACAGCAACTGATGCCGGACCAAGACTTTGGAATTAAGGCCGACTGCGGGACCGCCTGATGGCAGGATAACCCAAGTGCGATGACTGCAGCAGGGTAACGCGATGAACATCATGACACATCAAGACCAGGAGTGCAATGCAAGCTCATACTGTGCTGATAGATGACAGGGGTATGATGTGGTTGTAATTGGTGGCTAATGCTAGTCAATGCTGATGTGCAGGTTATGTAAATAATGTTGAACAATATATGAGGCTCTATGATGTGTTTCCCTCTTTATGTCTTCCAGGTGGAATGCAGCATGCAAGACACCCAGCATACACTGCAGCTGAAACTGCGGCCATTACTGATATGACAATCCAGCACCATGGGGTGATGTTTGGTCATAGCCAACAGAATCGGCAGGAGCAAACCACCCTGTGGAACAAGCTTATCCACAGAGTACACAACTTGAGCCATCATGGACACACATACGATCACATCAGGCATCGGGCGACTAACCTGATATGCCATGCCTGGCAAAGGTCTGCTGCCATGGCCAGGGACTGTACCGCCACAGATGGGGGTCCTGCTATGCAGGCCCCTCTTACACCAATGGAGGAGCTCTTTGCCAACCTTGGGGCAGCCACCACATGCCAGCAAAGTCAACACACACAAGTTGTGAAGGTGGGTGGCACCCAGACAACAGGCGAGGAGTGTCCAGGTAAGGTCCCAGTGCACATCAATTAAATACTGTAGCAGTCATACTGGCTTCTGTAGAGTATCTAGATGAATATGTCAGGTCAAACTGTATTTGTGGGTGGGGTTTTGTAATGCACACAAGTACACATCTATGGTGAAGGGCAGCAAATTGTGTAGTATCAGAGCTTGTAATGTACATGTGCAGAAAAGTAGCATTCATCTTGTACCAATGCTACATGTGAGTCTGCTGACAATACTCTCCCACACAACTACATAGGTACCTCTGGTCTGGATGTGGGACAGCAGCCTGAAGCCAGTGAGTATGGCATTGTCCTGTTGTGGCACACCAATACTCCAGGCATGTTAAGGTCATGCATTTTACCATGCACACAACTGTTACTCTTAGCCATATTGCGATATGTGTATGTTCACTTGTGTTGGGGTTAACTGCATTGCATTAAAGTAGTCATCACAGGGGCATATTTGCAGGAGATGTAACATATCTGTGCCATACCACACAACCTGTCAGTGCAAGAAATCTGGATAAAGACTGACAAAATGGGGGGACAAAGGGCCAACACTAGGGACATATTTTAAAAGTACTGTTATACAGTGCATATAAAAAGGGTACACACCCCTGTTAAAATGCCAGGTATTTGTGATATACAAAAATGAGACCACAATAAAATATTTCACAACTCTTCCCACCTTTAATGTGACCTATAACCTGTACAATTCAATTGAAAAACAAACAAATCTGTTAGGGGAACAAGTATGAAAAATAAAAAAAGTACAATAAGCTAGATGTATAAGTGTGCACAGCCTGAAGCTAATACTTTGTTGAAGCAGCTTTTGAGTTAATTACAGCATTACATTTTCTTGGGTACACACCTGCCATCAATTACAGAGACTCTTTGATTAACAATAAATAATGGTCAGCTGTCCTACTAGGCTTTTCCTGACATTTACTCAGTTGCCTACTACAGCAACAGCCATGATTTGCAGAGAGCTTACAAAGCATCAATGGGATCTCATTGTTGAAAGGTATCATCCCGGAGAAGGGTAGAAAAACATTTCCACACATTGCATATACCATGGAACATGGTGAAGACAGCCATCAAAAGGTGAAGGAAATATGGGACAACAGTGACATTGCAAAGAAGTGGCTGTCCAAATTTGATGAAAAGACAAGACCAAAACTGGTCAGAGAGGTTGCCAGGAGACCTACAGCAATACTAAAGGAGTTGCAGGAATCTCTGGCAAGTACTGGTTGTGAACTACATGTGACAACAATCGCCCGTATTCTCCATATGTCTTGCCTAAGGGGTAGGGTTGGAAGATGGAAGCCTTTTCTCACACAGAACATCCAGGCCTGGCTAAATTCTGAAAAACAATACATCAAGTCCCCCAAAAGCATGTGGGAAAATATGTTATGGTTAATGAGACCAAGGTTGAACATTTTGGCCACAATTCCAAAAGGTTTGTTTGACGCAATAACAACACTGCACATCATAAAAATAACACCATCCCCACAGTGATGCATGGTGATGGCAGTGTCCTGCTTTGGGGTTGCTGTTCATAAGCTGGAACTGGGGCTTTACCAAGGTGGAGAGGATTATGAACAGTTCCAAAGTACCAGCCCCTTTTGGCCCAAAATCTTCAGGCATCTGCTAGATAGCTGTAGATGGAGAGGAATTTCACCTTTCCACACAACAATGACCCAAACCATACATCCAAATCAACAAAATAATGGCTTCACCATAACACATTCAATGTTTTGGAATGGCCCAGCCAGAGCCCACACCTACATCCAATATAAAATCTGTGAGGTGACCTGAAGAGGGCTGTGCACAGGAGATGCCCTCGCAATCTGAGAGAGTTGGAGAGCTTTTGCAAGGGAGAGAGTGCAAATATTGCCAAGTCAAGATGTGCCATGCTGATAGACTCCTTCCCAAGAGGACTGAATGCTGTAATTATATCAAAAGGTGCTTTAACAAAATATTAGTTTAAGGGTATGCATACTCATGCAACCAGCCTATTGTACATATTTCATTTGCTATATGTTACCCCTAACAGATGTGTATGTTCTTCAATTGGATTGCAGAGGTTATAGGTCAAATTAAATGTGGGAAAAGTTATGACATGATTTCTGTGGTCTCATGTTATATATCACAAAATCCTGGCATGTTAACAGAGGTGTGTACACTTATTATATCCACTGAGCTTAGAAAGTTGTTAGAGTAACCGGATTTGGTTTAACATACATTTACTGCAGGTTTTGAAGTCTGCAACTCAAATTATGTCTTTAATTAGTGACACCAGTCCTCAGATCATCCCAGTAATGTGTCAGACAAACACAGGATTTATGAGGAACAGACCAGAAATATGAACCACACATCTAGACATTCAGCAAAACTCTGCACAGTTGAGAGGTATGTTCTGTATGAGTTGCCACTGTGCTATACAGGTGAACAGCAATAATGTGTACATGGGTGCAGTGTGTGCTAGGTAAAGACCTGTCACCTAACACTACTCATGTATCCCAGAGGTGTATATTAGCAGTAACATTAAGTGGAAAGGCCTGCATTGCATGATGTTGAGGGCCTGTCCAGTGTGTGTATGTTGTGGTCTGACTGTGTGTCATGAATGTCATCAGTTGGCTATTGTGAGGTCTGTGTAATGCCTTTGTTCCACCTCACCTGTATGTGTCTGTGTGAGTGTCCATGTGTGTGTGTGTGTGTGTGTGTGTGTGTGTGTGTGTGTGTGTGTGTGTGTGTGTGTGTGTGTGTGTGTGTGTGTGTGTGTGTGTGTGTGTGTGTGTGTGTGTGTGTGTGTGCGTGTGTGTACCAGCAAACCTCATGTGCAGGTATTAATTTACATATGTTGTCTTCCCCTCACAGGTGGACGTGGTGGTCGTGGTCCCTCCCACTCAGAATCAGATGTCAGTGTCCCTGCAAACTCTGACAATGATGGTGTTCTTACTGAGGCACAGGTGGGGTTGTCAGGGGCTGAATCTGTGCCATTGGTTGGCATCCCACAGTCATCCACAATGTCACTGCACGCAATCACAATGCCCACACATACCCTATCCCCAGCAGCTACAGATAATGGACAGTTGGTGGGTGGTGGCATGGAACAGACTAGTGTTGTGACTATGGCAAGTGTGAATGTAGACACTAGCCATAGCCATAGTGCAGGTGAGATCCCACACAGGCGGATGGACATGGGTGCTCGAGGACCGCTGCCCATTAAGCCAATGTCACAAGTGCCATAGCAAGTGTCATCAAACACATGTTTCAAGCTGTCATGGATACACAGGAACGTAGTGAATGCAACACCAGACAAATACTCAGGGTCTTGGATGCAACGCTTCCTGGCTTACGTAATGATATACATGACCTTGTTGAGGCCACACGTTAAAATACTGAGTTCATGCATGGATGGCAGGGTAAGACCTTGGCAATTCTTGACCGTGAAATGTCTGTGCTGCAGTGTGTGGTGAGAGATAGGTGCCGGCCATGTGGATGAAGGTCAGCACAAACATCAGCTGAGAATCTATGTGGCCATGCACCTTCACACTGCCATAGTGGCAGTACCAGCAGTACTACCAAAAGACGAATGCTGTCCACACCACAACAGAGCAGGCCATGGGCACATGGTCCTGGTCGGTCTTGTCAGGGACATGGATCCAGCAGACAGCAGTCACCACCGCAGAGTAGTACTGCATCTGGCCTTGGGCCTGGTTGTGTCAGTGAGATGCCTGGCAGGACCAGTTCATGTGTCCATGGCCAAAGACGGTGAACTGTACACTCTGCCATGGACAGTCTACAGATGTCCAACATATCCCTGTGTAGGGCAGCCACATGGCGTGACTGTATGCATACAAACACACACACATCACCATCAAAGCCAGATCACCTCCAGACACACACACACACCACCTCTGCATGGCCCATTCATAGAACACCCCTCCAAACACACACACGTGATGTCAACCATATGGCCCAGCCTAGTCCTCTGGCAAACCCACCCAACATCCTGTGCATATGATGATACCTGTGCCACATCCCTGTCATCCATACCACTGATGCAGGGACATGTTAATATGGTTCTGATGCACAGGGAAAATTCAGTACAGTTTAGCTATGTAATGCTGTGTAAGGTGCTGTCAGCTGGCATTTGTAATGAATACACTTCAGAGTGTGTGTACCTTATCAGTCATGATGCATTATTGGTGTTAGTAACGCTGACTGAATGTAGTCTCACATGCTGTATTCTGTTTGTATTATAGGTGTCTGTGAGTCAGCAGGATGTGGCCCTGCAGACATTGCCAATGAGGGGTATGGCAGAGTTGTAACACATCAACAGTGTCATAGCCAAGGTACAGCTGTATATGTACACATTTACCAGGTCTGTGTAACAGTTATTGCATTTGCCACAGAGGTTATATGGGGTGTATACAGGTAAGTCTATGGTGGTTGACATCAGCAGCTCTTGTAAAGTGGACAATGGTAAGTGAAGTAGGTGGAACACAACTCAGATTGGTAAAACCCACACCCACAGAGGATATTGTGTTGACCAAACACACAGAGAATGCTGTTCCCACACACACACACACGCACACACACACACACACACACACACACACACACACACACACACACACACACACACACACACACACACACATGTGCAGATGATCACAGTTACCATTGTTGGGTGTGGGACCCCTACCCATCTAGTTAGGGGTACTACAGTGTTATGTGGTTATCACAGGTGGCATTGAAATAATAGTGTGATGACTGTTCCAAGGTACCTGTAAAGTGATTGACATCATGTGCCCTTGTGAGGTATGGCAATGAGGAGGTGTACTGGATGGGAAAGTACTCATTATACTTTCACCTACAAGTCTACACATTCACAAACACTGCTATACACACCAATTCACCCACACACATTTGCCAGTACTGACATTAGCAGCCCTGCCTATCATGTTATTCAGTCCATACTGTTACATAGCTGTTGCACATGGCATGGGGCTTATAAGGCTGAAGAGTGTCTAAAGATACCTCTATGGTAGATGTAAACAGTGGACTTCATAAAGTGGACCTTGGGACGTGTACTGGGAGTACCATGTCCTAAAATTGTAAACCAAGGCCACCCAATGGATATAGTTCTCACTCAAACACACACACACATGATACTGTTCTCTCTCTCACACACACACACACACACACACACACACACACACACACACACACACACACACACACACACACACTTGCTAGGACTGAGATTAAAACCCCTACCTATCCAGCCATTGCTACTACTGTGTTATGCATTAATCACATGTGCCACAAAGCTTACAGGGTGAAGAGTGTCCCAAGGTATTTCTAAGGTGAACAACATCACCAGGCCTTGTAAAGTACGGCAATGGGTGATGTATTGGGTGAGAATGGACCCAAAATACCTTAACCTACAGTTGTACACACTTACAAATACAAATACACTCATACACACATTTGCCAGGACTGAGATTAGTAGCCCTGTCTATCTTGTTAGTCAGCCCATACTGTTATATAGTTTCTGCATGCAGCACTGGGCTTATTGTGCTGAAGAGTGTCAACAGATACCTCTATGGTTGATGAAGACAGTGGACCTTGTAAAGTGGACCTTGGGACATGTACTGGGAGTACCATGGCCTAAAAATGTAAAACCCACCCCCCAGTGGATATAGTTCTCAGTCAAACACATACACAGGATACAGTTCACACACACACACACACACACACACACACACACACACACACACACACACACACACACACACACATGCACACAGTTACCAGGACTGAGATTAGAACCCCTACATATCTAGTTATTGATAATACGGTTTTATGCATTTATTGCATGTGCCACAGAGCTTATAGGGTGAAGATTGTCCTACAGTTCTTCTAAGATGAACAACATCACCAGCCCTTATAAAGTATGGCAATGGGCAATGTACTGGGAGAGTGAGGCTTCAAAATTCTTTATCTTACAAATATACACACTTAGAAACTCTTACACACATGCTTTCCAGGACTCAGATTAGAACCCCCTACCTATGTAGTCATTGGTGCTATAGTGTTATGGAGTTACCTCACGTACCATGGAGCTTATAGTTTGAAGTGTCTCAAGGTACCTCTAAAGTGAATAACATCACCAGCCCTTGTAAAGTATGGCAATGGGAGGTGTACTTGGTGGGTAAGGCATCATAATACTTAAACCTACAGGCACACACACACAAACAAAGGTAGGTGATGTGATATTACAACCCCCACCTCAGTGCCATCAGACAGTGAATCTTATCTTCATGCTGGCATGTGCCAGTGGTTACAACTGGTATGCAACTGTCTGCAGCAGGACATCACTCTATGCCATTCAAGATATCCCTGTGCATGAATCACTCTCTGTGTGTGCCTTCATGTGTGTCTCACTCTATCACTGTCTGTCCCTCTCTTCCCCATGTCTATGTGTGTGTACGCTTGACATATTGTAATATGTTGTCCATATATATATATATGTGCGTATCACATGTAGCAGATACAGATATACCACACATGGGCTATCTACAGCTGACTGTGGGTAATCATGTCAGATGGGTGTTTGTGGAGACAGGTTTACATAACCGTGTGTATGCAAAGACATCTGCACAATACACATATATATAGTCCACTGTGGTTTCAGACATGGGCTTCACTTCTCAAGTGTTGGAACATGCTCAGCATGACTTTCTATAGTAAGTGTGGGAATCCATTCCAGGGATAGTTGTACTCCATTCTGGGGTGTTGTGTGTTACAGCCATATGTTGCAATCTGTTTGTGCAAGATATCTGGAGATAGGATGCCAATATGAGGAAACAATGGGCCAAACATATGGGGATACTGTAATTATTGCTCTTATTAATGTATGAGTTGCTTAACTTACAGGGTTTGTTTTAGCAGACATTTTCTGACATATGTAATGTTTGACACTGTACTGTATTATGTCATTACCTATTGACAGATGTCATCGGATCATCACAGTTGTTAACCAGAGAAATACGAGATGGATGATGCACAGACATATATTATGAGGCAAAGGCTAGACATTCTTGCACAATCTGGCCAGTTGGGAGGTGTGGCTACAGACAATTGACTGATAAGCTGTGTAAAAGGTCCAGCACCTTGGTGATATACTGGCTAGGGATCTCATGGATGTGCGGTATTCTTCTTACCTGAAAGGTCATATCCTGGTGTGGCCATACCTCTCAACTGTACAGATTTTCACAGATTATCCAGATTCATGCTTCATATGTCTTGTCGTTTTCCCTTAATATTGTGGTTTTCTAGCAAGTTTGTTTCAAATTACTTAGGGTTGTAGTCAGGGAATAATGACAAAACATTAGAGTTTCAGACTTCATATCCTTCATGCCATCCATTCCATTACACATCCCTCTGTTATTCTATCAACTTTATAACATTATGAGAGCAATATTTCAAAAGTGTCCCTATAGTTGAGCCTTTATCCACCATTATGTATGGCTTTGTCCAGATTTCTTGCTCTACAAGGTTGAGAGGTATACTACTAGCATTTAGCGGCATGGCCTTTCACTTGCATTTTGTTGACTGCGTTATGTTGGTAGTACGGACCCCATGACATTCCCTACAAAGGCACTATGGGTGAGGCATGGGCCTTTGCCAGAGGCCTGTAGGCCATGTGAGACTGATGCAGGCCATCTGTAGCAAGGCAATGTGTTCTGTCACTCATATGTTCCCAGGCTGCCAGGCAGTGGACCCCCCAGGGGTGACAATGGTAAGTGACAGAATGCACTGCTGTGCTACTAGGCAGCTATGAGGAAACATACCTCTCTACGCATGTGAGCCAGACATCTGGACAAAGGCATAAGTAATTGGATGAAAAAGGCCTAAATATAGGGACCATTGTAACTATTGGCCTTACAAACCTAGAAGGGTGATACAATAACAGATTTTGCATTAGCATGCATTTTTCTGTAGGGTATGAAGTCTAAGATGCTACAATCTATCATTATTTTCTGACTTTAGACTTTCCTGGTTTGCCAATGATTTGCCAGACAACCACTATTTCAGAATAAAGACACTACAAATATGATGCAAACCTCTGTACATTCTGTAAAAGGTCTGTACAGTTGGGATTTATGGTAGGCACTGTGTAGGTTACTCCAACCTGTGTACTGTTCATATGTGTGGCCCCCTGTACATGACCTGTCCAGCTTTCCAGCAGTAATGGATATTGACATCTGGACAGTGTGTGCAACTCCCACCGTAGGTGTAGCTGACTTGAAAAATAGTTGGCACTGCAGTTCTTGGAACATGGCCCTGTCTACCACAGTACTGTATCTAGGCCACTAGGACACAACAGCCATGAGAAGTTGCTGGCCACATCCTGACAGTATTGCCCACACATGTGCATAGCTGCTTGACCCCTGCATATTGTGGACATGCAACAAGTTATCCTGTTGATTGGAACAGTCCTAGCAATGTGTGCTCTGCTGCTATTACCCTACATACTTGCATGTTACTGCATTTCTATGGGAATATGGGTGTGGGGGGGCACACCTGTCAACGGTACACATTTGCACATACTGTGCTGATATTGGCTTTACATTTTGGTTCCATTTAGCATAGTATTGTGCCCTGTCTTGTAGAATAGAGGCATATCACTAGAGACCACAGGCTAGATTGTAATGGCATACAATTGAGTTTTAGACTTCTTACCCTTCAGAGCCTTACTGCAACTGCAAGGCCTGTTGTGATATCACTGAGTAAGTCTGTAGGTGGGGTATTCCATCATTGTTGCCATTTGTGGGCCTTTGTCAGACATTCCTTTATGGTTTTCTATGGCTGACCTGCTGGGTTAGTCTGAGGGGTGAGTATGGGATCCCCACATTCTTATCCATGCATGTGACCTATGAACCCCCCCCCCCTTAGTTGTCCCCCCACATATACTGCAGTGGGATTTGTCACCTTGGATAATACTGCATAGTGTGGGGAAGCCAGTATTGGGCAGACATTTCCTAATGTCCCACATAGCTGCCAGTTGTCTGCTGCTACCCGAGTAGGCCACCCCATTCCCTTGCATGCAGGCAGGGATACCATAGATATGCTACCAGAGCATACAATTCCATTCATTTATTGTTTAGAAGCCTGACTTACCTTGTGCCTGCGACAGTTGTGGGGATGGTGGGTGAGGGCTGACTCTGTCAGATGCACACAGTACACTGCCTATACAGGGTAAGCTACAGGTAGTGTGATGTGTGTGGTATTCATTTTACTGTGTGTGAGAGTCAGAGAGAGGTGTCAGTCCCTGGATCCCTACAGTGTCAGTGTGCATGTTATGCATTGCCTCTTTGCCAAGGCCTGGGTGTACTGGGCATGTGTCCATCTGCCTACTAGAGCAGGCTCAGGGGCTTCTTCCTCCGAGTCCCTCTGTGCCTGTGGGGACCTTGGTAGTGGTGGGGGGGGGCTGTGTGGCCCTTCCCCATGCTGTTCCTGCTACAGCTCTTTCCACAGGATAATATTGTGTAACATGGCACATACTATGATCATGTGTGCACATGTGGCTGGAGAGTAATGCAAGGCTCCACCAGATATGTCAAGGCAGCAGAACTGTGACTTGAGCATCCCAAACACATGCTCTATAATGATCCTGGTTTGTGCGTCTGCCTCATTATGTTGTTTTTGATTGGGCGTTTGTGCATTTCTGATGGGTGTCATCATCCACAGCTTCAGTGCATAGCCAGCATCTCCCACCAGATGGCCATACGGGATGTCTCCAGTGGTAAATACCTAGTACAGCTGTGACGAATGCCAGATGTGGGAGTCGTGATAGCTTTCAGGGCTGCCAGCACACACATTCATGGTAATGCCCTGGGCATTGCTCATGACCTGGCAGTTGATGGAGGGTAAACCCTTGTGCTTTATGTAGACCCTACCCTGTTCACCAGGTGGTGCTTTGATGTGGATGTGTGTGCAGTCTATCACACCCAATCCCTCCAGGTATTCTGCTACATGGTGGAAGAGATGCATATTGTTGGTCTTCTCCTCATGGGTGTTGGGGAAGTAAATGTGCTCACTGGCATGTGGTAGCATGGCATCCAGGAACTGGTGGAGCACCCTGGATGCAGATGCCTATGAGACCCCCATGATGCCCCAGTAGGTCTTTGGAAAGTACCTGTAGCTAGCATTCTTAAGGCTACACATACCTTGGTATCTACTGGGATGGGTTACCCTCTGTTGGCTCTGTATGAGTTGAGGCTGGAACAGCTCAATGATTTGCTGAAGTATGTGTCTGTCCACCCTGTAGCGCTCTACTATCTCCAGATCATGTAGCCCCTGGTAGGTTACCCTGGGTCTGAACACTCTTCTCCTCCTCCTCAGTCTGGGGTGGTTGTCAGCATTATCCTCCTCACTGCCCTCAGCCGCTAGCACATATTGATAGATCAAAGCAATGGCAGCCCCTAACATTTTTTTGTTTAAAATTCCCTCGCATGTGTACACCAATGGTGCATGGTTTGTGGGAAAACCAGACTGAAAGGTGTTGGCACAGTTTATACTGTTGTGCTGCAGATGCTGCCTGTATGATTGGCTGGCTATGATATATTCCACATGCTTACTATTTTATTTGTACTTGATTGCTTTTATTCTGCTATTTGCCTATTTTTTTCTTTTTTCCTTTCCCATTTCCATTTTTGTTTTTTTTACAAGCTGTGCGAGCCATGCGAACCCGTTTAGCTAAGGTAAACAATGAGAAATGGCCCTCCTCTGAACATGAACACACTCTTCATTTCATGGAATAAGTCAATACAGCCTCAGACACACCCCCTCCCTTAGCTGTGCTTAGGTAAGCTCAAATAGGAGCTGTGGAGCTCCAATGTGCTTATACCAAGCATGACACACACCCTTTTTATGTCAGCTGCTTCTCCTGCTTACACTACTGCCTTATAGTTCCTACACAGTTAGGTGCAGTTTGACACTTGTCTCCTTTTTCTTATTCAGTAATTTTTCCTCATTAGAATACCTCACTGCCTTAGTCCCTAATTACAGCACTACACCAGAGCCTTTCCCCTTAGCAACCACTGTTTCCTGCGATTGTTTTGATTCTGCATGCAATAGACTATAATGGCAAAATTCAGATTTCACTTAAAATTGCCTTTTCAAAAATTTTTTTTTTGCCCCGATCCTTTTTGCATGCTAATTCCTCATGCAGGAATTACTGACAGACTTGCAAATCTGACTATAAATTTTTATGTTGTACAGTGGAAAGCTAACTAGTTGTCAAAGAGAACTCATGTGGGTAAAGTCACAAGTGTCACTTATGAAAGCAAAAGAAGTTACCAGCGGTGTACCACAGGATTCAGTGCTGGGCATTCTTCTATTTATCATCTGTTTCTCAGACTGTGGCCTGTCGTTGTCTAAGCTTGCAGGCAACTGTAAATTTGGTGGTGTAATTCAGCCTCCGGCTGGCTCACAATTGCTCCAACATGGATTAGACAATGTTATCAGTTGGAGCAAGGACAGTGGCCTCAAAGTAAATGTGAAAAACATGTTATATTTTTCATTTTGGTAAACAAAAACATTTTCATATACCACATAGGTGTGACACCTCTTCAATCATACACTGTTGTAAGAGGTCTAAGCAATCTTGTTGATAATTCTCTTATTTTGATCATCACGTCTCTGCAGTAGTTCAGAAAGCCTTCTGTCTGAATCATCTAATTTCAAATGCATTTCCTCTAGATCCAATGAAGCTTTAATTTCTCTTTATTCATATCACATACCATCCATTTTTGTGTCAATATATGTCATTCAATGTAAGAGACCTCAGAGATTCATAACTAAAAATATCAGTGGCCACTAAATTCTTGGTTGACTAATCCAAATGTCATAATTTGTTCCACAGGTGAGACCACAACCACCACAACATGGGCGCCAGCTTTCTTTGCTACCTGCTTTAACATTCCATTAAAGCATTCAATTTGCCCAGCTATTTGCATCTGAAGTTCTCCTGCATTTGCTCTCAACATCTCATAGGTACATTTCAAGAAATCATTATTAAAATGTTCCTTTGGTAAGAGATACATTTAAAATATCATATATACATATTAATTCTGACAGTTTTTCAGCTGTCTTAGCAGATTTAAGATTTACACATTTCTGTGAACTTATAAAAGTTTGTCAGTGACTACCAAAATAAATTCTTCTCCTTTTTTTCATTTAACATCTCACAGTGTCTATTCCTGCTTGTTGAAAGGATCATTCTGTTACAGGCATGACATCTGAACAAATCTGTTTTAGCGTATCAGTCACTTCCTGCAACAATATGATCACACTTTTGAGGTGATCACCACAGGCTGCTGTCTGTCTGAGGGGTACTCTGTGAGCAAATGCAAAGGGCAGTTAGAAGGGGTCTTGTGTAAGAGCAATGAGTTGAAAGGCATTATAGTGGTGTTTTCATTTTTTTTTATTTTCCTCACAATCTACTGTCAGACAGGTACAGAAAATGCAGCTGTCTTTTTTGATTTATAGAAACTACCTGTAGGTGGAAAACAGGGCAATTTTGTGGTCACAGTTAAATGATTATTGATATTGATACAGGCTGTCAGGATGGCAATATATGTGTATATGACTGATAAGTTGAAATGCATTGCTGTAAACACTATTCATTTCACTTGTTTGACAATCAAGCCACAGTGGTTATCTTTTGGGGCTGTGGTGAGGTTGCACACTGTTTGTGAAAGCAGAAGGCAGTAAAAGGTCACTATTGAATGATCACTGATATGGCTTGGCAACAGTATGTTGTTTGCGAGGATGTGTGTGGGTTTCTGACAGCAACAAGTTAAAATAAATTATGTTGCCATTACATGTTTTATTTTTTTAATGAGACATCAGATGTGTACAGCTTGTAGTTATATCTGTTTTGGGTGGAACAGGCTATATGTGAAACCAAAGGACAGTTACATGACCAGTGTTAAATGGCCATTGATATAGCTTAGAGAGAATTCAATGTATTGTTTCTGAGAGAACAAGTTGAAGGTGAGCACATCAAGCTAAAGTGCATTACTGTGGCCATTATCATTGTGATTTCTTCACAATCAAAATGGTGTACCCCCTCAGGTGGGGCACATTACACCTGGACATTATCAAGGTGAAGGGGCTTGAATTTGTATTTGTTGTAGTTTTTAATACAACCCACATTTTGGATAGCAGGATGTTAACTTTTTGTTATAATTTCACATCCTACATAAACCAAATATTTCCAGAGTCAGTACACAAAAGCCATGCACATTTTCAGTTTTTCTAACAGGGTGAATATGAGAAAATCTATTGTTCAACTGTAAGACTGGAATCTGTTTTCTTTCACTGGAAACCAAGATTCAACTATTGCATGAAGTTCTCTCTGACCAAGTAAAGGAATTTAACTGACTTACAAGTATTCAAAGAAAACCTTCATTAAGCAGATGTCCCTGCATGTGGATATTTCTCCTTATCCATGTGGGTCAGCAATCCCAATGTTAGTTATATGAGTAGCAGCAGTGCAAAGGCAAAGTCCTGCTAAAGGAAAACCAAAATGCTATCTGGTTCTACTTAGCCTTTCAATGACTTGTTTCCTTTTAATAGTCCTTTCAGTTTTGTTGTTTTTATTAAGCATGTTGGTAGCAAATATTTTCTTTAGTGTTAATTTATATTTGTAAATAATTTTTATTACTATATGCATGGAATACAGAATAAAAATGATCTAATTCAGTAAGGGTATAACTTCAGAAAAATAAGAACAAACACAGCTAACTTTAGACAACTACCAACTACCCTATGTAAGCTATTTACAAAATGTATATGTGACAATATTTTCTTTAGTGTTAATTTATATTTGTAAATAATTTTTATTACTATATGCATGGAATACAGAATAAAAATCATCTAATTCAGTAAGGGTATAACTTCAGAAAAATAAGAACAAACACAGCTAACTTTAGACAACTACCAACTACCCTATGTAAGCTATTTACAAAATGTATATGTGACAATTTAACTTGCACTCCTGAATGAACTAAGAAAAAATAGAACAGCACAAACTATTGATATAGCAATCACTAACAGACATTTTCATAGTCCTCCAGCAAAGGTAAGAATTTGAACCAAGACTTAAAATTAAGTAATGCTCTTTTACATTTTGTGCTAATGCTATTCATTTCCATGTGACATACAGCAGTGGCTAAGTTAAAAAAATTCTATAAAAGCAAAGGGTGAAATCTTCCTTTCTTCCATTTCTTTGTTATCGTCTTATGAGCAACAACTGTCAGGTGCCAATGAAGAGGACTCTGAGATCTGACAATCTTACCAGGAATTATGGCAATAAATAATGCCAAATGTTTAGCCAATATTAAATTGTCTGACCACAATGCCTGGGCAAAGAATGGAATTTTAACTAAAGTTCATTTAAAATAATACAGTCATAAATATATGCTTGACAACCAACTTTCTGGGTATCTATGAGGGTAAGAAAGCACCTGTGAATGAATTTCCAAGAAAAGCTTTCCTGAATAAAGATGAAACAGTCTTTATTGAAGATACCAATATTAAAAAATTGTCAGCATCTGAAAATTTGGGATAATTAGTTTGATGTAGAGAATTCTAGCAAAAATGACTTATAGATACATTATATGATTAAACAATTTTATACAATTTGGATAGGCAATATTAGCCATATATTTTATTCATAAGTATATTATTAATATAGTCCAATAAAGATAAGTAGGCTGCTTTTTCATGTTCAATCATAATTTTCATTTTTTGAGAAAATAAAATGTTTTAATGGTTTGAAATAACAAATTACTAGAAATCATAATTTGCAATTTTGAGGAAACAAGCTATTTTATGATTTGCTACCAAAAATCACTAGTATGTATGTAATATTTGCACACTGCAATATTAAAAGAAAGAATAGTAGACCATTTTAAATAGACTATAAATATAAGTTACTTCTTTTTAAATTGAGCATTTTGTTTATATTAGATCCATCAATAAAACCACGTATGAAAGATATAGGAAAAATAGAAACAGAGCCACTTTTAATGTTGGACACATGTACACACACACACACACACACACACACACACACACACACATATATATGCATGTATGTATGTGTATATATATATATATATATATATATATATATATATATATATATATATATAAATGAAACATTTCTAAAGTATTTCAAAATATTGATTAAATCTCATTAAGGTACCACAACATATACACATCTGTGTACATGCATATTGTACTACCTTTTCACGATTAAGCAGCAGCCCTGACATGGTATTGCACAGTCCTCTAACACGAAAGGCTGTGTTCAACCACCTAACATAAATGGGGTAAAGGGGAACTACTAGACAACAGGGATTTCTCTTAATGTGCCATAATGAGACTGACAGCAAAATGGGGATCAAGGGTTGAGACAGATGCACTACACACCGAGGATTACTTTTTAAAGTGCCATATCAGCAGCAACAGCAAAATGGAGATAGGAGGGTGGGGGATGCACTAGACATCAGGGTTTACTTTTAAAGTGCCATACTGGCACTAACAGCAGTATGGGGATCTGGGGTGGGAATGCACTCTACCCAAGGGATTACTCTTTGACACTAATGGTAGTATGGAGATTGAATGGAGGGGGATGCACTAGATACCAGGAATTAAGTTTAAAGTGCTGTAATGGCATCAATGGCAGTATCTGAGAGAGAGGTATGGGACATTTGATCTGCGACACATTTCAACTCCAAAAAATGTGCATGTGTATTTATATGTATATGCATCTATATCTATCTAGCAATCTATCTATTTGCATATCTGTTTTATAGCTAGAAAGGTAGATTTAAATTTATCTAATGCATATTTTATCTAAACACAATATATCAACACATTTTTATCAATTTTACTTTTATTGAAAATTCTTTTTTATTATCCGTTCATTTTACCTAACATACTTAAGAAAGGGAAAATGCATCAAAATATTTTTCAAGTAGAAAGTTAAATATGGACAGCAATGATTCACTATGTGTGGTGCTTTCTCATATCTCTATGGTTGGCTGATAGCAGAGATTGCAAATGTAAATAAGGGGGTATGGTGACCCCCTGCAAAAACATTCCTTTTTGGTGCATTTTCTCTTTCTTAAACATATTTGATAAAATTAACTGTCAAATAAAAAGACTTGTCAATAAAATTAACTGTTGATAAAATGTGAGTTAGATAAACTTAAGTATATATATATATATATATATATATATATATATATATATATATATATATATATCCATACATATGCACACACACATATATCTATGATTTGAAGGCAAGACTGGTGAGGAAATGGAATTTCTGCCAAGTAAACTGTATAAATATCTGTTGCTGAAGAGAATAAGAAGACTTGACAACCTAATATAAAGTATGAATCCTAATAATGTTTGGATTAATTGGTACCAAAAAGCCTCCAAGATTTCCTCAACATTTCACTAAGTACAACATCAGTCATTCAAGAATCATATTTCTCATTCACTAATATAATTCTTGCACTCTTTTCATACTGTTTCTTTAAGGATGCCGACAATCTTCATTGCAAAGTTCATTGTTAGCTGTGTCCCTCATGGGGTAATTATTAATACACGTGTATCTTATCACTCCTGAAATAAGGGCAAAACTCATATATCAATGCTATCCCACTGGCTTTCAGATATTGTTTATATCTATTATTTTTACATAAGAATACCTGTAATTTCCTCTTAAGAACATCAAGCCTTTAAGGTATCACCCAATGAAAACTCTAGCTCGGCTGGGTTTTTCTTGCAGTTTTTACGGAATGGTTTATCTATTTGACCTTGTTACCATTTGGTTTCGATGTCAGTTGGGATAATTTGCAAGCATCTTAATCTTTATGAACATCAGTTGGGTTTAAAGATCCTGTGTTTCTGAAGCATAGCCAAACCATCCACTTATTCACTTATGCTGTGCTGATGATGTCAATAAAAAGCCCAAAACATGCATGTCTACAGCTAGTGGGGTTTGACTTTACTGGCCTGAAAGTAACCATAAAGACTAAAAAAATAAAAGTCATGAACATTCAAAAGCCATGTAACTGAAACATTTGATGTCCTTAAGGGGTCATTTGCATATAGCCCATGGCCCTCCATTACAGGAGGTTTAAGGTATCACACAATGAAAACTCTAGCTTGTCTGGGTTTTTCCTGCTGTTTTTACTGCTTGGGTTGTCTGAGTGACCTTTTTAACCTTTGGATATCAGTTGGGATATTTTGCAGGTATCTTAATCTTTATGGGCAGCAACTGGGTTTAAAGACCATGTGTTTCTGAAATATAGCCAAACTATCCAATTATGCTGTGTTGATGAGGTCAATAAGAGGTTGAAACATGCATGTCCACAGCTATTGGCATTTATCTTTATTGGCCTTACTGTAACTATCAAGATTTAAAAAGTAGAAAGTCAAGGACATTCAAAAGCCATGTAGCTGCAACACTTGATGTCCTTAAGGTAAAATTTGCATGTATCACATGGGTCTCCATTATATGAGGCTTAATGTACCACAGACTGAAAACTCTAGCGTGGCTTGGTTTTTCCTTCCAGTTTCTTTGTGTGAACGTTTTACTCTTTGGTGTGGATATTAGTTGGGATATATTGCAGGCCCCTTAATTTTTATAGGTATCAGCTTAGTTTATAGACCCTGTGTTTCTGAAGTACAGGCAAACTGTCCATTTATGTTGTGCTGATGAGGTCAATAAAAGGGCGAAAACATGCATGCCCACAGCTAGTGGGTTTTGGCTTTATTGGTCTAAAAGTAACCATAAAGACATAAAAAGTAATAAAGTCATGGACATTCAGAAGTCATGTACCTAAAGCACTTGATGTCCTTTAGGGGTCATTTGCATATATCCCATGGGCCTCCATTGCAGGACATTTAAGTTATCATGCAATAAAAACTCTAGTTTTGGCTGAGTTTTTCGTAGAAGTCTTAAATGAATTGTTTGGCTGTGTGACCGTTTCACCCTTTGGTTTGAAAACCTATAATAGGACTCAAAGACAGGAGCTTAAACCGCTTGATATATAATAAACCTCTTATTCCCCATTTTATTATTTCCATTCATTCTGACAGAAAGTACTCCATATAATGAAGGAAAGAGAGGAATCTTTATTCAGCATGAAAAAAGGTGGAGGAGTCTGATTATTTTGGCATCCATCCACCAAACAGAAATATACCTAAAATAAAAGTTTAACTGCATATAGCTTATCGTCCAAGGTCTCCACTCATATTTTCACCTTATTTCTCCTTCTCTCTCCAGATATCCCTCACATAATTTATTTTTATTTATTCATTTATTCATTCATTTATTTATTGACATTTATTTACCAGGATAGTCCAGATGGGTCAGCAAAGTGACCCTTTTTTATCGGAGGCCCAGGGACCAAAGCTCCAAATACAAAGATATTTACCCAACATAATATCAGAGTTGCAATGCAGAAAGTGTACAACTGTATGACAAGTAAAGAAATTACAATAACAGTCTGCCATGTAAAATTAATATAAGTTTAGACCGAACTATTCCAATTGCCAAATGAGGTCAGCAACATATGTATGTTATAACTGAAAGTAAGAAAAGGTATTTCAGTATTGCAATATGTTAGAGTGCATAACACCAGAGCTGACATGAAAAGTTCACCAGAAAAGGTAGTGATGTGTTGGGTAATGTCTTACTACCATAGAGAGTACAGAAAACAGATTGCAATGAAGGAGGAATATGAAACTGGTAGGCAAATGTGAGGAGGGAAATGGAGATATGGTGTGGTAGATGAAAAAAAGCTTGTTTTCGAAAAGAGAGGAGAGAAGATGCATCGATGCAAGTGGTTGTGCAGGATAACGTTAGCAAGTACATAAGTGCAAGCCTGTAGGAACTAGAGTAGTTCAGATCAAAGTAAAGTTGATCTGTTATGGAATAGGAGCAGCTGCACGATGCTCAGGAGCTACTGCTTCAGCTAGTGTTTCAACTGTTTGTTAGCGTTGTTTTGTTTAAGCTGTATGGGAAGCTTTTTTCCCCATTCCTTAGATTCTCTCCTCACATGGAGTTCATAATTCCCACTCCTCACACTTTATCCTCACTACACCATACTCTTCTTCAAATCTGTCTTAAAATACAGCTTATTTACTGTGGCCTTGAATACCTCCTAATCCACCCTCCATATGTTATTGTCTGCACGTCTTCATTTACCGCGCACCTTGGTGATTACTCTATTTGCCTTCCTCTCTCATAGACTTTTTGCATGTTACCATATTAATTTTTTTTCGAAAAAACTGTACAGTTTATATAAGTAGTAAGAGCAAAGTATATTATCTAAACTAAGTAAAAACCTAATTTATCTAGATATATAACTTTCAAATTATTAAGTTTATTTAAAGCTTGAAGTCTCTTCAACAGTTTTTCTTTGCATGCTTTCTTTTTTCATTCCAAATCTTAGCTTATTCACTCCAATGAAGCTCAGGATTTTTTTTCTGTAAGTTGTTGGAACTTACAGAAAAAAAATCCTGAGCTTCATTTGACAGAAACAAATTATGTCCTCACATTTCAAATAAGTGCTCATATTTCTGGCAAACTCTTCAGCACAAACTATTTTTGTAGTGGTGGTATTATTTAGGTTCTAGGTTTTAAAATTAATTTTATAAGTCATAGTAAACACAGTGTAGCTATTACATTTGTAATATTTGTAAAAAACGTAGAGTATCTCAGCAACCACTCAAGTTGTACACATACTGTCAGCTGCATTTTATTCATCCAGCTGAGAGCTTTCATATGAGGCTACGGAGTTCTGTCTGTGTCTCTTGATTGTTGAGATATTTAGAAAAATGTGAAAATGATATCTATATAAATTAATATCATAAAAACAACAGTTAATATCTATTTACCTGTACTAAACAGAGGTCATATATTAATGTAGTTGAGTTTGCCGTCATGTAAGCTGAAATATTTTAAAATCTTGTACATAGCATGGTTTTGGAATTATTGATGCAAATATGAACAAGCATTATTTGACACCTACAGGCGTCAGTAGGAGTTAACTGCAGATGTACCTGGAGGAGTCACTCGATGTATGTATGGATGAGTGAAGTCTATCTGCTTTCTTTTCTTGTCCCTTTAAATTTGTCTACTATCTATCCTACCCTACCTTCTTCATTTCTCTTTGCTTTTTCTAATTAATGGGAAAGTGAATCAAAGCTAATGGCATGTCAGTCATCCAAGTCAGTATCTGCAAATATTGCACTATTCAGTATCCGCAAATACTCTATTAGTATATTCATAAATAGATGAGAATTCCATAATTTCATTACCAAACAATACAAATTGTCTGCAAGAACAGCAGCTCTTTATATAAACAATAATAATCATGTCACTTGACCAGGTAATAGTGTTTAAGACATATGGTTACTAAAACCATATATGCTGAAATCTGAATAAAAGTATATAGTCAGATACCAACATATATCTCCATAGCTGCATGGAGTATCTGAATGTAGCACAGACTATTTCATATGATTGTGGTAATTGCAGCACACAGTTTGACTCACACAAGCACAGAGTTAGACAGCTATTACCAACCACATGACCTCCTTTTACATTATTTTTCTAGATCAAGATATATGTTTTTATTCTCAATTTGACAAGTGCTACTAATTAAAGAAACTAGATCTTAACGACATGAAGGCTCCAACCAAGCCAGAAGTTGCTGGAAATTACCCATCTAATGGCAAATGATAACAACACGAAACACTGGGTCTCTTCAAAGAGTGATAATTACTCTAATGAATAATATCTCAATACTACCAGTTAGCGTAGGTGGATTAAGGCTCTGCACTGTTAATATTAATGAGCTGCTTCGTCTATCCAAGGAACAAGGTCTGAATCCTTCCACCTCCGTTTGACAACTTTGAAACTCTAAGCATGTCACTTAACCAGACAGTGCTCCTAGATCATCCTAAAAGGTAGCAGTTGTGCTCATTGAGCTTACTTGGTCAACAAATGCATGAAAACAAAATCCTCATTTGTACAAATCCACATATCCAAAGACATTTCAAATTTTATCTTCAGGTCTTTTTTTGGAATAAATCTCATCCCTGTATAAATAGAAAAATTCCCTGACTTACAAAACAATGGGGAGGTGTAGGTCTTTGTCGTTTCTTGAAATATAATGAAGCAACTGCTAAATACCAAGTTATCTCCTCCAGACACCATCCCTGGTGACCAACACAATCTGGAATCCAATGGGACGGGAACACTGGGTGGTAAGCAAGGTATTTTGACAGGTATCACCATGTCAGTAAAGGGATTCTTTTGCCAAAGATGATTTTTTTGAAGGTAAACCCAGGTACTGAAATAACTAGGCTACATCAAGTTTTATGTTAATAGATATTTTGGCATTGATAACATAAAGTTAATAGACTTCTCAAAATTACAAGCACATTTTAAAGATGCTAGATTCTTACTCTGGCAATAGCAATACTTACAGATACACAAACAAAGTTTCCACAGTGTAATCCGACTAGATGACAATAGGAGTATAATAAAAAGATAGAAGGTGAATGTAAAGGAATTATGGGTAATTTAAAACAAAGTCATTTTTATAAAGTTCCCAAAGAACTGTACAGTAACAATATCAAAGAAACTACTGAAAAGTGATCATATCTATGTGGGAATTTATCCTGCTAAAAATATTGTCTCTTCTTTATTCATGCAAACTGTTATCTAAATTCCCCACTATTCACCAATTCACAATGTTTAAATTGCATCACTGGTGGCAGCACCACCCCCTCAGAGTATGTTCCTAGGGTTTGATATCCTCTCATAGTTGTTGGTATTGCAGCTCATCTTTTGTTTATTATTTGCACATGGTTTGGGCTTGCCCAATTATAGAAGAACGGTGGTGATGTAATAGAAGCATATCAATGAGTTATGACAATAATGTTGCCACCACAAAACTGTGCACCTTTTTGGGTGTGGGGGATCTCCAAGCCAAACACAATAGCTTTCCTCTCACACTGAAAATGGATCATAATTGTATGATCTATTCTCATAGTATTCATTTTTAAATGCCAGAAAAAAATCTAATTGATACAATCCGTTTTTCAGATAAATAATTAGATTCACAGGTTGGTATCATAGTTTCATAGTAATGACCCACAGGACCATTTTAAGCCCAGCCAAGTTCCCCAAAATAAAATTTGATAGGTAATGGTTGTGGAGGGTGTATATTCTTAGGTAGACAGACAGACAGACAATTAGAAACTTCCTTTCTCTAGTAGAGACATGAGTGACAGACCACTGGTATATTTGTGGTTCCCCATCCATTGGTCCAGGTTCTGCTTGAGTAAATGCAGGGAAGAGCTCTGTTTCCCATGTATGGAAAGCCAGTTCCAGAAAAGGGGAGCCCATGAGACATACACCCCTCCAGCATGTCCTATTTATTTTGCTGGCGAGCTTTAGCTCCTGATGCTAGCTGTTTTCCAAATGTGTAACAGGTCCATTAGTGCTGGATCTAAGGATGCATTGCAGGCTAGACATATATCACCTCTCTGCAACCTGTAGGGGAACTGAATACAGGGAAAATAATTTGAGGTGATCGGCATAGGACTTGTTTTCTACCTCTAGTATGTATTTTGTGAAAAATCTCTGTGGGAGCTCCATCTGATACATATACATGGTGAGGTACATACCAAAAGGACAGTAGTACTCATTCATAGGTACCCAAAGAGGCAGAAGGTAATAATAAAACATGAGCCTGTAGGTGTAAGCAGCAGCAGGTTTAATCACATAAACGCCACACAATACAAAGCGTTTTTGTCCACCAGACTTCCTCAGATGTAAAATGAAAGAATGAAGGCTGTGCCTGCTTATATACCCCTCCCAATCTAATTAGTAGTTAAAACAATTGTTTCTCAGCGAGGGAAAGACAATTCTTTTGATATCAACCCTATGAGGCCTACCCACAGGAAGGATTGCATTTCCACTCCTGCATGCAATCAGGAAGCCGATTTGGATTGCAGACAGGCTGATGTGCCTGTAGAGGAAGTAACTGCAACGTCTTCCGGTTTGCCATCGAGAGGCACTAGAGGTGGCGCTGCATTACAGAAGGGAGCTGCAACTAAATTTTGTTACAATCATTTGGCATTGAATTCCCAGAACCAAGGTCCGAATGGACAGTGCTCCCTTTTAGGGGAACGTGGTGTTCAGGGACATGCTCCTGTGGAAATGACTGATAGTATGGCTAATGGTGACAATGGAGTGCACGAGTGGACGGACTCTTCCTCTTTGGCTTCATGGCTTGTTAGTTACAAGTCATTTTCCAGTCACCAAGGTACTGATAATAACTTTATATTTAATGACCGGGATGTTGAGAAAGACAGTGAAGTGTCTTATAGAGCCAATATTAAAAAACTCACTGATTTAATTTACAAACATAAAACGCTGGGTATTGACAATTGTTACTTGCATGACTGTATTAAAAGGGGTATAGTACCCAAAGGATTGCGTTTTTATAAGTTTCTGAACAATGTAGTGGAAGGCTCCCCCTTTCACGAAGAATTGTTGAGTATTTTTGACCGTAGTGGTTTTGAAGTCATGAAAGCCCTGATTAAAGAAAATGAAAGGATTATGGGGCAAGTATATCAGGAGATAGAATACATTAATGAAGTAGTGACCAATGATCTTATGTTTTCTGTTGAAAATGAGAAGAGAAAATATTTTATTATTAAGCAACAGGTGGAAGAAAAATGTCATGTTATTTTTAAAAGGAAGTGTGGCAAAATAGATAGGGATTTGAGGGATTACAGAAAAAAGCATACCCGTACCCTAAGAATGACAAATTTGGTCGAAAAAATAATTTTTTTGATAAATCTGGACCACAACACAGTACTTATTCCTCTTCTTTTCCACCAGGGGGACACAATGCCTGGGACTCTATGGACCATAGAGTGATCTACAGTGATTCAGGGATGGGGGGACATCAGGATTCAAACAATACTGAATTCCCTGAACTTAGGAGATCAGATAGGTTAAGGCACAAATCCCCTGTGCAGTATTTTTACAGGGGTCCCCCAAACGGCACGAGATAAATAAGAGTGGTAGCCAGGAAGGGGGACTAGCCATCATGTTGGACCAATGGAGTACAGGGAATATTACTGTGGATGGACCATGTCACACTCTACATGACTTTAAAATTTACAATTACAGCAGTGAGGAGATTGACAGGAAACATTTTCTTTTATTTTCAAAAGGTTTTAAATTCATCCCCTCTACAGGGGGTAATTTAGTGGACAGCTTAATAGACCTGAGGATTTTTCTACGGAAAAAGAATTTAGATATTATGTTTTAGGGGCAACAGGATGGTGGTACTAATAGTGGTATTAGAAGACCTAGTACCTATAATCCCCCTATACACCCCCAGCTAAAAAATGTTGAAAGGGAGGTCGAAGAAGAAATCAGAAATGTTTATAGGGGTGGATGGCATGGTAAATTTAACATGACTAGAGAAGAAAAGGTACTTCTCAAATCCATTCAAGAAAATAGAAACCTTAGGGTGATGCCACCCGACAAAGGTGGAGGGGTGGTCTTCATGGACAGTATTTTGTATTCCAGTAAGATGATGGATATGCTTAATGATACCAACAGGTATGTTAGGGTATCCAAGAATGAGATTAACTTAGCATACCTTAAGATTGATTTGGTTTTACAGGACATGCTGAATGACAATTTTATAAACCAGGACACTTTTAAGTATCTCAGTGTGGACAGACCCCATATCCCTGCTATTTTCGGGATACCCAAGGTACATAAAAGTGTGGAGGATCCACCCCTGAGACCCATTGTGGCAGCCAATGGCTCTAAAACCCATCCGTTGGCCAAATTTTTGGATATAAAATTAAAAGATATTTGGGTTAGGGACAATGGTATACTTAAGGACTCCTGGGAATTTTTGAGAAGCATTAATAGCAACATGTATTCAGATTCCTTAATATTTGTAACCCTTGATATTCAGGATTTATTTAATGTGATTCCACACTCTACAGGGTCAAAATGGTTCCAGGATGCCATTCACCAACATGGAAAACTTGACCACAATACTTTTCTGGTTTATACAGAGTTGATGGATTTGGTACTGAAACACAACTTTATATTTTTGAGGGTGAGTTGTTTAAAGAGATCCAGGGAGTGGACATGGGAGCAAGTTGTGCCCCTACTTATGCCAACATTGTGCTCATGGTTTGGGAAGAGAAGTTTGTGTTCCAGTCTGAATATGCACAATATTGGGTATATTACAAACGTTACCTGGATGATATTTGCATTTTTTGGAAAGGTAGTATGGAAAAGTTAACAGAATTCATAGACTATCTAAACCATACCACTAATTTTTTTAAATTTACTTCCCATATTACACATGACTATATGAACTTTCTGGACGTCACTATTAAAAAAGATGTCCTAGGGCAGCAGTTTACATCTAATGTATATAGAAAGGAAACCTTTTCTAACTCGTACCTATATTTCACTAGTTCCCATCCGTTTAAACAGAAGAGAAGTATTATCAAGGGACAATTTGTCCATAGTTGTAGGATGACCTCTTTGGACTCGGACTTCGAAGACAAAAGTCAGAGAGTCAAAGAAATGTTTATATCTGGGAAGTATCCTAATTATTTAATTGATGAGGTTTTGGAGGAAGTAAAGAATGGGAGAAAGGATAGGTTTGCCCCTATTTTTGGAACAGGAGATACAAGTGTGATAGTACCAATAAATGTGCAGGGTACCACACAACAACCAGGGGTGACGTTACCAGGGATGAAATCAAGAAACCTTGGGGGTAACTATGTGATGTTTTATAATCAGAATACTTCTAGGGTTAAAAACATTATTACTCAACATTGGAGCAGGTTTAGGTGTTATTCAGAGTTGGACGTTTTGTTTACCAACACCCTAGGATTTACATATAAAAAAGGAAGGAACCTCAAGGATTTGCTGGAGCATAATGGTTCTATTGTTTCATGTAAGAAATTGGGAACCTACAAATGTGGGGCATGTGCCCAATGCCCATATATAATGTCACAACGCACAACCAACAACTGAATAAAAATCACAAGAGACAGATAATGTCTCAACTAAGCTTTACGGTACAAGTGAAGCTCGACTCGAACAAGAAAGATATAAATTTTAATCACAATACAAGCTCATAAAAAAACGGTCAAGCGCTTTCATCTGTATATTACAGACTTCTTCAGAATGCCCATATATACTTAGACAGGATTCTGTATACATCCTGTCAAGAGACCATCAGATTCAGAGTAGTAGTTTTTCCAACTGTAATAGTGAAGGCTTGATTTATTTAGCCCTATGTAAAACCTGTGGTGCATTTTACATTGGAAAAACTACTCGTAAACTCAAAAGGAGGATTTATGAGCATTTATATGCTATTAGAGTCGAAGATATTAAAATGCCTTGTTTAAACATACACTGACATGTTCCCAAGCAAAATGGGGCTTCTTTGTTGTAGAGAAGGTGCAATGTGATGTGAGGGGGGGGGGCCCATGGGAAAATAGGATAGAGGTGAGAGAAATATTTTGGCATTTGTTATTGGAAGCCAATAGATTCCCAGGGCTGAATGAATACATATCCATTGCCCCCATTTTAAATATGAGAGCTGCAAAACTATAAAATAAGTATATATATTGTTTTGCAAGTTCCTTTTGTTGGTTTTTGATTCAAGTTTATTTATCTGTCCAACACATTGTGATGGTTTTGGTATTTATATATTTATTTTAAAGTTCTTTTAAAAAATGTGCATGTTTTTATCTACTTTCATCTGTATTTGTGGCAAGTTGGTAGGTTGTCACAAATATTTTAGTTACAGGATTTAATTGGTGTCAATTAAACAATTGTTTTAACTACTAATTAGATTGGGAGGGGTATATAAGCAGGCACAGCCTTCATTCTTTCATTTTACATCTGAGGAAGTCTGGTGGACGAAAACGCTTTGTATTGTGTGGCGTTTATGTGATTAAACCTGCTGCTGCTTACACCTACAGGCTCGTGTTTTATTATTACCTTCTGCCTCTTTGGGTGCCTGTTGTGGTTTTATTGGTTCCTGGTTCTGTGGCACCCTTTACTTGGAGTTTTTGGATTACTCATTCATAGGTCTTAAAATACCAGAGTACAAAGGGACAATGACTTGCTTGGACCTAGATACCACACCTTTATTTATAAGTTTTTCAGCATGGAATAACTTCCTCATCACTGTAGAATCATGTTGGCCAAATGTCATAAAATAGTCTTTCTCACCAATATCAAAGAACTTGTTGTAAAAAACAATTTCTTAATGCTTGAGGGTGAGATTTACCATCAGATATCAGGTGTGGTGATGGGGGCCAAGTGTGCCCCTATATTTGTTAACCTCGTTCTCCTAGAATGGGAGAGGAAATTTGTATTCAGCTCACAGTTTTATGATAAAATCTTGTTGTACAACCAGTTTTTGGATGATTTACTCATTCTATGGCAAGGGAGTGAGAAAGAAGCTGAGGAATTTGTAAAATATTTAAACTCCACCACTTATTTTTTTAAGTCTACTAGTAAATAGAAGCCAGATGAGATTGAATATTTGGATATTAAATTGTTTAATAAAAATGAGATAAATCAAGAACTGTGTAGTACCATTTACAGAAAAAATACCTACTCCAATAGCTTGTTGCACTTCAAAAGTTGCCATCCACCCCACCAAGTGAAAAGTATTATCAAGGGCAAATGGTGAGATTATCCAGTTTAATAAGTGATGATGTGAACTTTACCAATGAAATGTACATTTTAATAGGTATGTTCATTGAGAGGGGGTACCCATTAAAAATGTTGATTAAAATTAAGAAAGAGAAATATGTCTTTTACCCCTATACTAAACACCATTAGTGCCCAGACACAAAAGACCAAAAGATATTGTTACATATGTTATGGTTTTGCATTATAATACACATTCCCCCAGCATATGTTCTATTGTCAATAGATTTTGGGACACTTGTTTTGGAGAAGTGACTAAGGAATTGTTGGGCAATAAACCCTGAACAGTTTATAGTAGGGGCAAGAATATTAAAAACATCTTAGAGGGGAATTTAAAGACCAAGGTAAAACTTGGGTACCATTCCCTCTTGATGAAATTTGGTGCCTGTAAATTTTGTAAGTTTATTAATGATGGACCATATGTCACAGTAGGGAATTATAATTATTCCATTAGATGCCCAGGGAGATCCAATTGTAACACAAACATGTTAGTCTATCTTGCTACTTGTGTATCTTGTACATCTTTTTATGTTGGAAAAACTGTACGCAGATTGAGGGATAGAATTAGTGAACATCTAAGGGCAATAAAAACAGGGACCCACATAATGCTCTTTTTGTTCATAGTAACAAATGTGACAATTTTAAAAGGTTCATCTTCTTTGTGATTGATAATATTCAAGTTGATGAGAGAGGTAGTGATATCAGATTGGAAGTGGCAGCAAGGGAAATTAAATGGCAAATGAGGCTAAATGCCAGTGTCTCACCAGGGCTTAACAATAGTATTTCACTGGCCCCTATATTGAAACAAAGGGCTTGTCAAATTTGAAATCTGTTAACCAGTATATGTATTTTTTTATGGATTTTTTATAGGTTCTATTTTTAGAGTCTATAAACCCTGGTTGGTAACTATATTAATATGCTGACTCAGGTTTTAGTTTTGAACTAAAAAAGTAATTTGAAGTATTTATCTAAGTTTTACAATTGTTGTCTTAGTAGTGTGATTCATGTCTTAGCTTTGTTCTAAGTGATATGGCTTTATTTTTTTAAACAGTTTAGCCATGAATCCCACTGTGATTGGTTGTTCAAGTTATTATGAGGGTACTTAAGCTTGATTGCAATGGTTTTTACACAACTGTGATGATGCCAGTGGAATCCAAGGTGAAAGTGCATAGTTGTTGGTGTATTTCTATTTCGTTTTATGATTAAACAGTTTATAGTTTCCTACGAAGTATTGCGACTATTTTTTATTGTTTTATTAATTAGTTTGGTGCTTGTCAGCTTTTCATAGTGGTTTATTAGTTTTTTTGAGTCGCATTCCGTTTGGTGACTTGGAGTCTGGTTATTTGGAATGGAGGTGTTAATTGATGAATTAGTATCCTCTGTTCAGAAACTTTCAGCTCGTTTAATTCAGGGAAGAGCAGAAAACCAACAAAACATCTCTATATCAAGTTCCCAGGCTGAATTATTTATATTACATTGAGGGAGAACATTAATGTTTCCCTGGCAACCGGCCATGGCCTAAACAGCAGAAATGACATCACAAGTTGGCTTCAGGCTCCTGCAGTGAACTTCCTTGATGAGGGTGAAGTGAAAAGTGGTTTATCTACTCTGAAAAATCAAATACTTGAGTTTGAAAAGACTTGTAGAAAGTACAGGTCCTTACAATTAGACAATGCCTTCTTGACTAAATCTATGGAGCTCAAACAGGTACCGAAGGGCCTGAGGATAGGGAAAATGCCAGTGGGTATTGATGAAGGGACAACAGTATTTTGTGAGCTCATTGCCTTATTTGATAAGGTTGGTCTGGAAATGCTTGACATTATCATCTGGAACAACAAATGTAAGTTAATCGGTTTACAGAAACAAATTACAGTTTTAAATCAAAACATCGTTAATGATCTATTGTTTTCACAATATAATCAATCCTACCAGAAAGTTTTGCATGATTTGGATTTTGTTAACGAAAGTGTTGCTACTAAACAATGAAAGTTAAATAGGGACACAGCTGAATATAAAAATAATCAGGCTTATCCCACTAGCAAAGACAATAGCAGAAATGTTGCTAAAACAGCTTCAAATAATGGTAGAAAGAACAGTAATAATTTTGCTTCTAATGACGAAAACAGTATGGATGGTGTTTTGGAAGATGATGGTGTTTTTTTAGAAGCAGAACCCCAGTTAAGGAGATCAGAGCGTCTGAGGAACCAGACCTCCAGGGGTCCCAGGAAAAAACAGAACAATGGATACTATCACAAGAGACAATGGGGAGGGGGGAGAAAGAGATACAATTAACATTATTTGACTGCTTTGACAATGATTTAGAAATACCCACTGACTGTTTTAACTACGGACATTCAAGGACTTAATGTTTTGAGTAACAGCAATGTTGAAACATGTGAAATTATTACTGAGCATGGTTTCACGGTGTACAATTTCAGTGAAGTGAATATTGGTAATGTACATTTTGAACTTTTTAAAAGAGGTTTTTCATTTGCTCCTGATTTTAAATGTGATATTGCTGATGCCTTGATTAGTTTAAAACTGTTTGTGAGAAAACTAAATCTGAGATTATTGTTTAAAGATGTCAAATGCTGATTCCAATCAGAATGTTTTGGTGAGAAAAAGTACATTTATTCCCCCAAACAACTCAGAGACTTTAGTATTTGAAAGAATGTGGGAATATGAGATAAGAAATTATTTGGGAACATATAAAAACTTAACTTATGAGGAAAGAAATATTCTTTGTAAATTAGCTGGAGATAAAAATTTGAGATTCATGAAGCCCGATAAGGGTGATGGGCTTGTTGTAATGAGTCAGACTGACTATGTTTCAAAAATGTTTAATATATTGAACGACAGCTATACATACTTAAGGGTGTCTAGAATCTAACTTAATAGAGCATATATGAGAACTGATTATTTCTCTTCTGATGCCCTATCCCAAGGTATTATAGACCAAACTGAATTGAGTTATCTAACTGTAGTTAACCCATTGCTACCTACAGTGTTTGGAATCCCTAAGATTCACAAAAACTTGTATGATCCACCATTTAGGCCCATTGTGATGGCATGAGGATCGAAGATGGAACCTCTAGCAGCATTAGCTGATAAATGGGCTACTTTTGTGGTCAGAGAATCTGACCACATTCTGAAGGATGCTTGGCACTGTTTAGAAAGACTTAAAGCAGTAAAGAATTTAGGTAGCTATTCATTCTTGACTATTGATGTTATCCAGCTATTTTCTGTAATTCCGCATTCTGAAGGTCTGGAGAAGTTCCAGGAGAGTTTAAAGAAGAGTCTACAGATAAAGCCTGATAAAATAGTCTTTCTCACTGATATCATGGAACTTGTTCTAAAAAACAATTTCTTAATGTTTGAGGGTGAGATTTACCATCAGATATCAGGTGTGGCGATGGAGGCCAAGTGTGCCCCCATATTTGCTAACCTCGTACTCCTGGAATGGGAGAGGAAATTTGTGTTCAGCTCACATTCTTATGATAAAATATTGTTGTACAACCGTTTTTTGGATGATTTACTCATCCTATGGCAAGGGTGAGAGGAAAGAAGCTGAGGAATTTGTAGAATATTTAAACTCCACCACTTATTTTTTTAAGTTTACTAGTACATGAAAGCCAGACAAGATTGAATATTTGGATATTAAATTGTATAAAAATGAGATGAGATAAATCAAGAACTGTGTAGTAGATAATTAAAAGAACTGTGTAGTACCATCTACAGAAAAAAGACCTTCTCCAATAGCTTTTTGCACTTCAAAAGTTGCCATCCACCCCACCAAGTGAAAAGTATTATCAAGGCCAAATGGTGAGATTATCCAGTTTAATAAGTGATGATGTGAACTTTATCAATGAAATGTACATTTTAATAGGTTTGTTCATTGAGAGGGGGTACCCATTAAAAATGTTGATTAAAATTAAAAAAGAGATTATGCTTAAAAGAAATATGTCTTTTACCCCTATACTAAACATCATTAGTGCCCAGACACAAACAAGACCAAAATATATTGTTACAAATGTTATGCTTTTGCGCTATAACACACATTCTCCCAACATATGTTCTAATGTCAATAGATGTTGGGACACTTGTTTTGGAGAAGTGACCAAGGAATTGTTGGGCAATAAACCCTGAACAGTTTATAGTAGGGACAAGAGTATTAAGAAGATCTTAGAGGGCAATTTAAAGACCAAGGTAAAACCTGGGTACCTTTCCCTCATGATGAAATGTGGTACCTGTAACTTTTGTAAGTTTATTAATGATGGACCATATGTCACAGTAGGGAATTATAATTATTCCATTAGATGCCTGGGGAGATGCAATTGTAACACGATCATGTTAGTCTACCTTGCTACTTGTGTATCTTGCACATCTTTTTATGTTGGAAAAACTGTACGCAGATTGAGAGATAGAATTAGTGAACACCTAAGGGCAATAAAAACAGGGATCCACATAATGCTCTTTTTGTTCATAGTAACAAATGTGACAATTTTAAAAGGTTCATCTTCTTTGTGATTGATAAGGTTCAAGTTGATGAGAGAGGTAGTGATATCAGATTGGAAGTAGCAGCAAGGGAAAGTAAATGGTAAATGAGGCTAAATGCCAATGTTTCACCAGGGCTTAACGATAGTATTTGGCTGGCCCCTATATTGAAACAAAGGACTTGTCAAATTTGAAGTCTGTTAATCAGTATATGTATTTTTTACTTGGATTTTTTTATAGGTTCTATTTTTAGAGTCTATAAACTCTGGTTGGTAGCTATATTAATAAGTTAACTCAGGTTTTAGTTTTGAACTGAAAAAGTAATTTGTAGTATTTATCTAAGTTTTTTTTTACAATAATTACAATATGTTATTGTCTTTATTAACAATTGTTGTCTTAGTAGTGTGATTCATGTCTTAGCTTTGTTCTAAGTGATATGGCTTTATTTTTTAAAACAGTTTAATGATTTTAATTGTATTAGCCATAAATCCCACTGTGATTGGTTGTTCAAGTTATTATGAGGGTACTTAAGCTTGATTGCAATGGTTTTTACACAGCTCTGATGATGCCAGTGGAATCCAAGGTGAAAGTGTTTAGTTGTTGGTGTATTTCTACTTTGTTTTATGATTAAATAGTTTCTAGTTTCCTACGAAGTATTGCAACTATTTATTATTGTTTTATTAATTAGTTTGTTGCTTATCAGTTTTTTGTATTGGTTTATTAGTCTTTGTACATGTATTCACATGTCCTGGACCATAACATCTACTCTCTGAGGTGTATTATCAATTTGGTAGTTTGCAGGGATGGCCATCCTGCAAAAAGATACTATGATGACATTCTTATCATTAAGTTTTTGGCCATGACTCTGGCACTAGTTATTAGTCTGTGTCAGGCCATCTTGGAGGAAATTAATAATTTGAAGAGAACTGATACTGCTCCCAATTTGCAATCTCCTGCAAACTTGATCAGCCAGATGTCCTTGATGACAGCCAATGAATAAATTCAGAGAAGTAGATTCCATATAGCACTCACCCCAGGACTGAGCCCTGGGGGATGCCACTAGTAACTGGTCTTTTTGTGGAGGTAAATTCTCTTATATTGGTCCTGTCAGTAAGCCAGCTGGTTATCCAGGAGGTGACACATGGGTTCTGACATCCCTCCTCTGGGCCAGTGGTCAAGGAATTTCAATCTTCACCACTGATACTGGTGGGGAACGTTCACTGAGGAAAAATAATAGACACATACACAGTATTTTCAGATGCAGTTCTCTGAACCAAGTACAATTTCCCTTAAGAACACACAGGGAATGCACACTCCAGCCCTGGGGTTGGACTTTCTCTCCCAGCCCCAAATAAGACTTCCCACTGACACAGCTATAGAGTTAAGTCCTTAGCCTAGTGTTGCAAGCCAAGTCCCCCACCACCCTCTCTGAAATCAGTGTTCTCAGTCTCCTTGTTCAAAGTAGCTGAGACACACACTCTCTTTGATATGTGATTTTCATATGCACACACACAGACACACACACACACACACACACACACACACACACACACACACACACACACACATACAAACACACACCCGGGAAAAGCTGTCACAGCTTAATTGCTTTCCCATCTCCACCCAGACTATAAGGTAGATTCAATGCAACCATCCAGCTACTTTCAGACTCTTACCAGGGTATCCAATTACTCTTAGTAAAATTAATACTTACACAAACGGTAATGTGTGACCAAGCTGCAAGACTTTCAGGAAAATGGAGCCACAGTGCCACTAAATAAATGCAATCACTTGCAAATGTTGAATATTTCTAAAATACCAGCCACAGTGAAATTTAATAATAAATAATAAATAATAAAATAGAAAACATGAAAATACTGAATATCTATTTACAATAAACACCAGAGTTTCAATCACAAGAAATATAAATATAAAAACAACACAGGTGGAAAGATTCAGACAGATACAGAAAAACTAATTTCACTATATTTTCCAAACTGACTGAGGAGTTACTGTTCACTACTTACTTTCTAGAGCAAGGCAAGATGAAGGTAGATGGGAGTCTCTTGTCAGGTCTAATAAAATGCTGAGTCCCACTACAAATCTCTCACTAGTATCCAAATACAGTTTCAGTGCTGGCTGTAGGATGACATCACACCTGGTCACCTGACTCTGTGGTTCCCACACTACTCTCTCACTAGCAACTGAGACAGGATTTGGCACAGATGTGTCACAATACACACATAGAACTTTGCTAAGGCTTAATATAGCATCTCAAAGCTATAAAACAATTCCAAAAGTTCTGTCATACCTGCAGAAAGGCTTTTCACAGACATTGAGTCTCTGGCTGCATTCAGACCTGTGAGATAGAATCCTTACGGCCTAAACCAAGTCATTTAATTTCAGGATATTTTTCTTAAGGTTAGCTAGGCTGAACTTAACCCCTTCCCTTCCAGTATCCTCTGTTAAAATATATAAATTTCAGCAGCTACAACAATACAGCCTGACATACATGTATATTTCTTTTCTATCCAGCAAGACCCACTGTTGATGCATTTTTAACACAAGCAGCTTTACAAATACATTTTTAACACAAGCATCTGTACACATCAGTTTGATATCCAAATGACATATAATTCTTTACAAAACTCCAGCTAGCTATGCTGGCATGTGTTACACATGCACCACCTTGTTCCCCCTGGTACAGCTGGCACTATCTCACATCATCATATGGGTTAATACTTAATTTAATGACCTTTTTAACAAATGCTCAAGTGAAGTATTATGACAAATGCCTTGGCCAGGTTGAGGCAGGCAGTATGTACTGATTTTCTCTCATCCATCACTTTAGTAACTTCTCAAAGAAGCCCACCAGGTTTAGCAAGCAATACCTACCATTGATAAACCTGAACTGACTAGGGTACAGTGTTTGTAGATTACCTATGTCATCATTTATGATATCCTTTCCATGGCTGGTAGTTTCCTCGGCCAATGGATTGGTCACCCTAGTGAAGCAATACAACAGTTTCAATCCTCCACTCATTAGGTATGAAGCCCATTTAGAGTTGTGGTTGAACAGAGATTCTAGTAGGACTGATAGTTCATGATTCCTGCTATTCAGGAAGCATCCTGGGATATTATCAGGACCCACTGATGCAGTGTTCTTGGTCATGGAGAGCATCTTGTGGACTTGCTCTCTACTGATGGTTGGGGGTAAGATGGATGTCTGAATTTCCTGAGAAATATCTGGTGAGGGAGATTGGTTAAACTTTGAGCCACATTTATCAGCCAGGAGATTAGCTATTTCTTATGGTTCTTATAGGTGGCACCATTTACAATTAACTTGGTACACTGTCGTGCATTATCTTTGAAGTTACAGACATAGCTGGAGAAAGATTTTGGTTGTCCTTGATTTGGGTGGCTATTTTTACCTTGAGTGTTGCTTTTCTGGACCTTATTAACCCCTTGAGTTGCTTGTACAGGCTGTTTTAGCATGCTGGGTATTGCCCTTTTTAGTTTTTGACATAGGTTTCTTCCTTTTGTTGTATAGCCTATTAATTTTTGAATTCCACAAGGACAACTTGTTATTTGTGCTGGCACTGCACTTATTTCAGGTAGGTACAGCAAATTCTGTACAGCTATTGATATGGTTATACATGGGTTTCTGTGAACACCTCAGCATAGGTAGTAATATTATCAGGGTTATGGGGACTTGAAATGTATTTAATGTGTCAGTAAGTAGTGAGGAGTTTGCTTTAAAGAAATTCTTAAAAGTTTTAGGGTTTCCAGGTGGTACTGATTTTACATTTACCTCAAAGGAGACAGCTTTATGATCTGACTTAACTAGTTAGGACATTACACTGGGGGAGGCAGCATTCTGTCATATTTGTTAGGATCTGGGTGAGGATGTTTGAGCCCCTAGTGGGTATAATTACTAGCAGGTCCAGGGTGCTGTCATTTTCAAAGTCCAGGAATCTCTGGGCCTGTAGTCACCCATGAATATGGTGTTGGGTTGAATGGGGAGTATGTCAAGTGCCTTTAAGTAAGTGTTGCAGTTTTCCTGGGTCATTGAGGGGGACCTATCACCTACAAGGATATGATATGGGACCTTAAATGATGATTTGTATGTGGAGAAGCTTACATCCATCATGCTGGTGGACTAACCTTGAGGTGTGTTTATATTTAAAGTATATAGAGACACCTATACCTTTTGTCCTTTCTTGTGCTGTACCAGGTGTAAATGCATAGAAGGAACTGTAGCCCTGTACTGTCAGGTGGCTTTAAATCATATCAGTTACTACACAGATTTCAACATTTTCCATGGAGGAAAGAGCCTGCAGGGTGGGTAGTTTCTTTTTCAGACTACTGCACTGAACAGTAATACCTTCATATTTCCATGATTTGGTACAGCTATGTCAGAAGGTTTAACTGGTTGGCAATGGCCAAAAAAGGCAGTATGGGATGGGTGGGGTTGGAAATTATTTTAGCAAATATTCAAAAATACAGGGGGACAGGTGGAGACCATCCCTAGCAAAGCAGTGTGGTCAGTCAACCGTATCCTTCCAGGCTTTTAAATATTGTGCCCCCTTCGAAAAACACCATACAATTATTTTCTATTCGTATTGTGCATCATGGTAGGAGAAGGTAGAATACTGCCCCAGTGCTAGGTATATACCAACCTGGTCCATATAATCCAATAGGTCAGTCACATCTCTCTTCATATAGCCCAGGGAGATACATCTCATATCATTAACACACATGTGGACTATGACTAAATCAGAAATGTAACTGATGTTAAATTACCTGAGAGCATGAGTGACATGAAGAATCCTGGCTCCTGATAGGCAGCTGACTGTGTCTCTCTCTTTGCTTATCATTGTGAGTGGAACATTTGCCTTGCAGTAATTCTTAAAAGTTTTAGGGTGCCTCACTATGAAATCTCCTATGACCAGAATACTGGGTTGTGTAGTGGTATGCCTTTTGGGGTTAGAGGCTGAAACACCATGAGTTGTGGAGGTGTGTGTTTTGTAGAGTGCTCTTGAGATTTCTGAAGACTTTTTTGTATGTACAGTGTTTAGCAGGTCTTTGTGGTTTGGGGAGGTTACATTTATGAGCCTCAGAATATATGGGTCTATGTGACTGGTCTGTACTTTGTGAGTTGGGCATCATGTGTGTGCTACTGGCAACCTGTTTAGTAGAGTAGATGCTTGTAGATGACAGCCTTTCCTCCAATGACATTGTATAACTACATCTCTAGAATATCTTACTCATATGTTTGAGGATTAAGTGGTTATCAGCTTACATGAGGCCATTGCTGTTTTGACTCAGGATGCCCATGTACAACAGTTCACCACAGAGATAGCAGGGAACTGAATGTTTTTTGGATCCTAGTTGCTTATTCTATGGGGAGGTAGTACAAGATATGGTCACAGCTGACTAGCTTGGATGCTGTAGATGTGTAAATTGCTGACAAGACTGCCTAAAACTGCTTGGGTTCAAGATCAAGAGATGGGTACTTCTCAACACAAAAACTAGCTGCTCAATGAACAAACCAGTTGTTCAGTTAGACAAATAGCCAGGGAATTGTTATGGCTAGGCTTGTATAGGCCCTAGGGCCAATAGCCTAGTACCAACCTATGAACCTATGAATTAGCTGTTCAGTGTGCAACTAGGGGCTTATGCGATTAGAGAGGTAGTTTTGTAGAAAAATGTCAATGCTAGATGTCTACATACAAACAGGACACTGCAAACCATTGCTGCATAATGAGCAGATTCTCACAAATGCAATGACTTTATACAGGCAGAAACAAAGCTCAAACAAACAAATTATCCCTCTGGCAAGTGTCAAGCAGACACTTTGAGGTTCAAAACAGTGTATCCCAATACAGACGTGACCTGGCCCTGCTGTACTGCAACTAAAGAGCTGACCAAAGCCTTCCTTATGTAAAAACACTGTCTGTGATCACCCAGAGTGCAGAAACAACATTTTAAGGCCAACACAAAACAGGAAGTACAACAGTACTAAAAGATTTTCAGATACAGTAGAGTTTACTACTCAGCAGTAAATATGCACTTGTAGGTGGGTCTGGATGCAGCCCAACAATCACTTACAGCTGTCTCACTGTGGACTCTCTTATGAATAGAATACTGGGTTGTGTAGTGGCACTTGCAATGTGTCAGCAACAATAGATAAAAAGCAGGTTTAAAGTGCAAAATCTCCTTCAGAAACAATGCAGTTTAACAGCATTGCTATAAATATTTGAAATAAATATCATATTCAGGCACTTATCTAACAGTGAATGGACTTGTATACCCTGGAAACAATGGCAGCACACTAAGTGAGTTGGAGTTCACCCATCCAAAATTGACAAAACTGAATGGAAGCCATGGTGAGTGATTTTTATTCGTATGCCATCCAACAATAAGCAATAAACAATGGTCTATAGTAGACAAATGTTGTTTTAGTTCATATTATCATACATTGAAAGTAACTGAACATAATGGAAGTTGGGTATTATTAATGAGTCAGAATACAATTGTTCATATTCCAAGTTGGCATTTCAACATTATGTTTGTTTTTAGTAATAATCTCTGTAACTTTTGCATTTTCCCTTAAGGAAATGATTCAGGGTTATACCTTCCAGATTGAAGTAGGTAGTGAGTAATTGTAGTATCATACTTAACATACTGAATATATGTTTTATGGGATATTTTATTTATTCTTAACATTATGATAATTCCTCATTTGCAGGTGTCTAATTTTTTTCTCATGTTTATGTTTTTTTATTTTTAGTGGAGACATGGATGCAATGCTTGTTTTTTGTAGCATTGAGTTGGTAGTTCAATGTCTTAATTTTGAAATAAAGCATTTGCTTTAAAAAAAACTGTAGTCAAACATGCTAATATAAATACAAAATGTAACGGAATTTCAAATATGTTTTTTTTTTTTTAATTTCAAACCCTTTCAAGTAAACATGAATTAATTTAATCTATATTAAAGCAGCAGCTAAGTCCACTGATATTTGTCAACTATTTATATTCTCCTACTATCAATCGTCAATTGTAACAGTGTAGGATGTCTATTTAATAAGAACATTGTGGTTAACAAGAACTTCAACAAATGATTGGGAATGGAATGCAAAACTGAAGGCATAGGAGATGAAATCTAGTACAGACAAACAGTTGCAATGGCAGCAAATGGGGAAAATTATAATAAGCTGACAATTGAGAATGGGAAGATGGTAGAACAGGTTAACAGCTTTAAGTATCTGAGAGGGTTGGATAAAGAGAATGGAAGTGTGAATGAGGAAGTGAAAGCTAAAATCAAAGGGGCTGCAGTCAACTGGCAAAGAGCGTCAGGGGGTAGTGTGGAACAGAAGAATATTAAATAAGCTGAAAAGTTCAAGGTTAGAGGTAGATGAGGCTCAATTATTAAGAGTTACGATAGAAGGAGATGAGATAAAAATGGTGATGTATAACTCATCTATAGGAAAATCCCCAGGAATAGATGGTATTCCTGTGGAAGTTTTGAAACTAGGAGGAAAGAAACTTATAAAGATCTGGAAGGTTTTATTAAATAGTATAACTTATAAAGATCTGGAAGGCTTTATTAAATAGTATAACTTATAAAGATCTGGAAGGCTTTATTAAATAGTATAACTTATAAAGATCTGGAAGGTTTTATTAAATAGTATAACTTATAAAGATCTGGAAGGTTTTATTAAATAGTATAACTTATAAAGATCTGGAAGGCTTTATTAAATAGTATAACTTATAAAGATCTGGAAGGTTTTATTAAATAGTATAACTTATAAAGATCTGGAAGGTTTTATTAAATAGTATAACTTATAAAGATCTGCAAGGCTTTATTAAATAGTATAACTTATAAAGATCTGCAAGGCTTTATTAAATAGTATAACTTATAAAGATCTGGAAGGCTTTATTAAATAGTATAACTTATAAAGATCTGGAGGGCTTTATTAAATAGTATAACTTATAAAGATCTGGAAGGCTTTATTAAATAGTATAACTTATAAAGATCTGGAAGGCTTTATTAAATAGTATAACTTATAAAGATCTGGAAGGCTTTATTAAATAGTATAACTTATAAAGATCTGGAAGGCTTTATTAAATAGTATAACTTATAAAGATCTGGAAGGCTTTATTAAATAGTATAACTTATAAAGATCTGGAAGGCTTTATTAAATAGTATAACTTATAAAGATCTGGAAGGCTTTATTAAATAGTATAACTTATAAAGACCTGGAAGGCTTTATTAAATAGTATAACTTATAAAGATCTGGAAGGCTTTATTAAATAGTATAACTTATAAAGATCTGGAAGGTTTTATTAAATAGTATAACTTATAAAGATCTGGAAGGCTTTATTAAATAGTATAACTTATAAAGATCTGGAAGGCTTTATTAAATAGTATAACTTATAAAGATCTGGAAGGCTTTATTAAATAGTATAACTTATAAAGATCTGGAAGGCTTTATTAAATAGTATAACTTATAAAGATCTGGAAGGCTTTATTAAATAGTATAACTTATAAAGATCTGGAAGGCTTTATTAAATAGTATAACTTATAAAGATCTGGAAGGCTTTATTAAATAGTATAACTTATAAAGATCTGGAAGGCTTTATTAAATAGTATAACTTATAAAGATCTGGAAGGCTTTATTAAATAGTATAACTTATAAAGATCTGGAAGGTTTTATTAAATAATATAACTTATAAAGATCTGGAAGGCTTTATTAAATAGTATAACTAATAAAGATCTGGAAGGCTTTATTAAATAGTATAACTTATAAAGATCTGGAAGGCTTTATTAAATAGTATAACTTATAAAGATCTGGAAGGCTTTATTAAATAGTATAACTTATAAAGATCTGGAAGGCTTTATTAAATAGTATAACTTATAAAGATCTGGAAGGCTTTATTAAATAGTATAACTTATAAAGATCTGGAAGGCTTTATTAAATAGTATAACTTATAAAGATCTGGAAGGCTTTATTAAATAGTATAACTTATAAAGATCTGGAAGGTTTTATTAAATAGTATAACTTATAAAGATCTGGAAGGCTTTATTAAATAGTATAACTTATAAAGATCTGGAAGGCTTTATTAAATAGTATAACTTATAAAGATCTGGAAGGCTTTATTAAATAGTATAACTTATAAAGATCTGGAAGGCTTTATTAAATAGTATAACTTACAAAGATCTGGAAGGCTTTATTAAATAGTATAACTTACAAAGATCTGGAAGGCTTTATTAAATAGTATAACTTACAAAGATCTGGAAGGCTTTATTAAATAGTATAACTTACAAAGATCTGGAAGGCTTTATTAAATAGTATAACTTATAAAGATCTGGAAGGCTTTATTAAATAGTATAACTTATAACGATCTGGAAGGCTTTATTAAATAGTATAACTTATAACGATCTGGAAGGCTTTATTAAATAGTATAACTTATAACGATCTGGAAGGCTTTATTAAATAGTATAACTTATAAAGATCTGGAAGGCTTTATTAAATAGTATAACTTATAAAGATCTGGAAGGCTTTATTAAATAGTATAACTTATAAAGATCTGGAAGGCTTTATTAAATAGTATAACTTATAAAGATCTGGAAGGCTTTATTAAATAGTATAACTTATAAAGATCTGGAAGGCTTTATTAAATAGTATAACTTATAAAGATCTGGAAGGCTTTATTAAATAGTATAACTTATAAAGATCTGGAAGGCTTTATTAAATAGTATAACTTATAAAGATCTGGAAGGCTTTATTAAATAGTATAACTTATAAAGATCTGGAAGGCTTTATTAAATAGTATAACTTATAAAGATCTGGAAGGCTTTATTAAATAGTATAACTTATAAAGATCTGGAAGGCTTTATTAAATAGTATAACTTATAAAGATCTGGAAGGCTTTATTAAATAGTATAACTTATAAAGATCTGGAAGGCTTTATTAAATAGTATAACTTATAAAGATCTGGAAGGCTTTATTAAATAGTATAACTTATAAAGATCTGGAAGGCTTTATTAAATAGTATAACTTGTAAAGATCTGGAAGGCTTTATTAAATAGTATAACTTATAAAGATCTGGAAGGCTTTATTAAATAGTATAACTTGTAAAGATCTGGAAGGCTTTATTAAATAGTATAACTTATAAAGATCTGGAAGGCTTTATTAAATAGTATAACTTATAAAGATCTGGAAGGTTTTATTAAGTAGTATAACTTATAAAGATCTGGAAGGCTTTATTAAATAGTATAACTTATAAAGATCTGGAAGGCTTTATTAAATAGTATAACTTATAAAGATCTGGAAGGCTTTATTAAATAGTATAACTTATAAAGATCTGGAAGGCTTTATTAAATAGTATAACTTATAAAGATCTGGAAGGCTTTATTAAATAGTATAACTAATAAAGATCTGGAAGGCTTTATTAAATAGTATAACTTATAAAGACCTGGAAGGCTTTATTAAATAGTATAACTTATAAAGATCTGGAAGGCTTTATTAAATAGCATAACTTATAAAGACCTGGAAGGCTTTATTAAATAGTATAACTTATAAAGATCTGGAAGGCTTTATTAAATAGTATAACTTATAAAGACCTGGAAGGCTTTATTAAATAGTATAACTTATAAAGATCTGGAAGGCTTTATTAAATAGTATAACTTATAAAATCTGGAAGGCTTTATTAAATAGTATAACTTAAAAAGATCTGGAAGGCTTTATTAAATAGTATAACTTATAAAGATCTGGAAGGCTTTATTAAATAGTATAACTTATAAAGATCTGGAAGGCTTTATTAAATAGTATAACTTATAAAGATCTGGAAGGCTTTATTAAATAGTATAACTTATAAAGATCTGGAAGGCTTTATTAAATATTATAACTTATAAAGATCTGGAAGGCTTTATTAAATATTATAACTTATAAAGATCTGGAAGGCTTTATTAAATAGTATAACTTATAAAGATCTGGAAGGCTTTATTAAATAGTATAACTTATAAAGATCTGGAAGGCTTTATTAAATAGTATAACTTATAAAGATCTGGAAGGCTTTATTAAATAGTATAACTTATAAAGATCTGGAAGGCTTTATTAAATAGTATAACTTATAAAGATCTGGAAGGCTTTATTAAATAGTATAACTTATAAAGATCTGGAAGGCTTTATTAAATAGTATAACTTATAAAGATCTGGAAGGCTTTATTAAATAGTATAACTTATAAAGATCTGGAAGGCTTTATTAAATAGTATAACTTATAAAGATCTGGAAGGCTTTATTAAATAGTATAACTTATAAAGATCTGGAAGGCTTTATTAAATAGTATAACTTATAAAGATCTGGAAGGCTTTATTAAATAGTATAACTTATAAAGATCTGGAAGGCTTTATTAAATAGTATAACTTATAAAGATCTGGAAGGCTTTATTAAATAGTATAACTTATAAAGATCTGGAAGGCTTTATTAAATAGTATAACTTATAAAGATCTGGAAGGCTTTATTAAATAGTATAACTTATAAAGATCTGGAAGGCTTTATTAAATAGTATAACTTATAAAGATCTGGAAGGCTTTATTAAATAGTATAACTTATAAAGATCTGAAAGGCTTTATTAAATAGTATAACTTATAAAGATCTGGAAGGCTTTATTAAATAGTATAACTTAAAAAGATCTGGAAGGCTTTATTAAATAGTATAACTTATAAAGATCTGGAAGGCTTTGTTTACCAGTATTTTAAAAGGAAGAAAAGCACCAACATCCTGGAAGAAAGCTGTGGTGGTGTAATACCTAAAGATTGTAAAGACCCATCAGATCCAGTTTCATATAGGCTGATTTCTCCATGATTATAAAGTGGTTATGTCTATAATGGCTAAAAGAATGGTAAAGGTGATGTCACAATTGTTAGATATGGATCATTGTGGTTTTGTGGATTGAAGGCAAACATTTGGCAACATTAAGAGAACAATGATGATCCAGAGGGAAGCATTGTAAGAAAACACCACTGTTGTTGGTGGGTTTTGATGCAGAGAAAGCATTCAACAGAGTAAACCGTGATTTTATGAGTAGGGTGATGGAAGCATTTGCATTCCCTGATAAAATTATATGGTTGAATAGGAGGATATATGAGGAATTGGAGGCTAAAATTAAAGTGGGTGGGTTTTTCTCTGATAATTTTTGCTTGAGTAGAGGAATCAGGCAGGAGTATTCTCTTTTCCCTTTGTTATTTGTGTTATATTTAGAACCTTTGGCAAAGAAAATAAGGGACTCAGATATTCAAGGATATAATTGGTATGGTAGTCAAGAAAAAGATGGGCTTATTTGAATGTGATATTATTTTATACCTTATAAAACCAGAAAAGGACATTTCAATGTTGTGAAACATTTTGAGATAGTTTCAAGTCTTTTTGGGATACAAAATTAATGAAGATAAAACAAAGGCAATAGCTGTAAACTATGTACCCAGGCACAAACTGGTTCAACAATACCCTTATTTATTGGGACATGAAAACATTTATTTATTTATGATTTATTTATTTATTTGTTTGTGATTTGTTTACTGGGAAAGTCCGACTGGGTCATGAGGTACCAATTTTCAATAGAGGCCTGGGGAGAAAAACTCCAGATACATATGGTTACCAGAATGAAAAACTAGACAGACATAATAAAATCATAATATTCAAGCACAAATATGAAAAAACACATTAGTTTGTCAAAATGAAAACTTAGACAAAATAAAGTCATAATATGCAAGCACAAAATTTGAAGAACCACACATTAGTTTGCCAGAATAAAAATGCAACTGACATAATAAAGTCATAGTGTTCAAGCATAAATTATATGGAAAGCCTGATAATAGGAAGATACAGCAGTATTTACATAACAAATGATTATCATAATGAATATTAATATTCTGGAGGTCATAAAATATGGTAGATTATATTAGTGAAGGCGTAGGATAGTATAAGTAGAGAAGGGTAGGGTGTGATACAGGGGAAAGTAGGAATAGATGTGGAAAAGGTGTGTAGAGGAAGGGAGGGTAGGGTAAGTTAGTAGTGGGGATAGAGAGAGCAGAGGTAGAAAAAGGTATAAGAGTACCTCAGGCTGGGCTCATACAGGAACAAATCCATGCTTTGTTGAAGGTTCTGAAGGAGTGCATGTTAGTAGCAGTTTTGATAGTTAAAGGAAGGGAATTCCATAGTTTTGGCACAGAGCAGGAGTAAAGGCTTAGGCCTGGTGTTTTGTTAGATGAATAAGTTGTGAGAAGATGTTTGTCTTCAGATCTGAGATGATTATTTGGGATATAAAAGTTGATATATGGGCTAAGAGCAGGACAAGTTAGTGCAGTGGTTCTCAACCTTTGTAAGGCCGGGGCCCGATAAATTCTTTTTTTATAACACGAGGGCCCGGTCCCAACAAATTTACTCATAAATACCTTTCCAAAGTGGGAGAATGTCAAATTGTCAGCAGAAAACTTATCACATACACATGCTAAATAGTTATATATGCAAAGTATCTAATTTAATAAAGATAAATGTATGAATCTCTCAATACTAAACACTAGTTCCAAAAGTAGCTAACATTTTGAATGTAAAAACACAGCACTTTAACAGTTTAATACAGCAATTATAAGTTGTTGAAAAAGTTACTTTGTTTCTTTTATTTCAACTCAGTTTTTGAAAGTTTTAGTTAGGTTAATGAGACTTTTGTCATTTTCTTTCCATTAGCTTATTAATTCTGGGATGAATTGAAGTGATAGCCAAATGGAGACAGAAAGTTACAAGTGGTTCCTCTGTTTTGTTTTAAGCACAGTCGTGGCAGAAAATGCAATTTCACAAAGATATGTGGTAGAAAAACAAAGATAAAATATCATTGCTATTTCATGTAAATTTGGATAATCATTTTCATTCTTATCCAGAATTTTGAATTACTCATAGAATTAAAAGCACTTTCCAGTCCTTTGTCCAGTGATAATTCATTAAGTTGAAGAGTTTCCTCATAGGAAAGGGCTGTCTTTTTGTGCTCAACAAAAGGGTTCACAATCCACATATTTTGCCTCCAGGGATCCTCATGTTCAGGATAATACTTTTCAAACAACATCTTCAAGTAACCTGCAATAATATCTGAAACTGAATTCTGTGAATAGAAAACATCTGCTTACATACCATAATCTGAGTACGACTGAAATACTTCATTGTTTCCTTCTGCAATCATATTAGGCCAGAGTATGAGTTTCTTTTTGAATGATTCAATCATGTTCCAAGCTTTAAATATTGTTGTACCTGGACCTTGGAATTTTAAATTCAACTCATTTATGTAAGAAAATATGTCATTGTTTTTTATATAATTAATAATTTTAATGGATTGAGACAGGACTTCATTAAGCTCAGGTGCCATTTTTTTTTTGGAGGCCAGGTTTTGCCTATGAATGTACCAATGTATTGACAATAAGTTGTTGCCCGACATAGCCTTAATTGTAGTGACTACACCTGAATTTCTACCTGTAAGAAAGGCAGCACTGTCAGTACAAACTCCAACACAATTTTTCCATTCCAGACCTCTCTCTCTTCAAAGAAACCATTTAAGTCTTTGAAAATTTTACTGCTGGTAGTGTGAGTAAGTAATTCAGAAAGATTTAAAATATCTTCCTTCATGTCCCTTTCATCGTGGTCAATATATTGTACATACGTAAGTAAAATGCTGTTGTTCTGAATATCTGTAGATTTGTCCAGCTGTAATGCAAACAAGTCTGACTTTTTAATTTTTTCAGTGATTTGCATTTCTGTATCTTTTGCCATATCAGATATCTACCTGTCAACTTTACTATTTGACAATGGGATGTCTTTCATTTTGCTTGATGCTAATACTTGATGGCCTAATACTTCATTACAAGCTGTAATCAAAGAAGGCTTAATGAGATCTTCGCCAATGAAATACGTTTTCTTACATTTAGCTATCTGTAATGATATTAAATAGGATGCCATCAGAAGTGAATTCTCAATGGTTGAAGCTTCAGAAATAATTTTCTTTTCTATTTTAAGTGCATCTCTTTTACGCATAAAGAATTCCATGGGTTTGTTGACGAGATCGGAATGTTTTGTTTTGACATGTCTCATAAGTCACGATGGCTTCATAGCTTCTTTTCTAAGATCAGTAGGACAAAGGACACATTGAGGTTGTAGCAATTGGTCAGTGTCAGGGCATTATATGAAACCAAATTTTAAATAGCTGTCCATGTACTTACGAGCGAATGCAGACTTTTTCTTGTCTGTGCTGCTAGTTTCCCCCTCCTTTTATACATTGTGAAGATTGCTCTGCAGGCTTGAGGTGGATGAATCAGTATTTTTTGCATCACAAACACCTTCAATATGACATTTCTTAAAAACAAAATTAAAAAAAGTTCCTTGTCTCTTATTCATATTAAAATGCAAATCTTTAGGCCTGTCTCTTTAAAAAAATCACAGCACTCAAAACGAGCACTAAAACACTGGGGTAACTTGCTAACCACAGAATGATTCTAGCTGTTTTTGAAAACTACTACCCTTATCTGCCACTTTCCGCACTTGGCTGAAACATGCTGAAGGTCTGCTCACAAGATTTCATAAAACTAAAGTACACAGTTACAGCAAGTTGAGAGGGCATGCCCCTTTGAATCTATGCACAAAGCACAATGCAGTAGCATGCAGGTGGCAGCCAAAGTATCATACAAAGCAAGTAATATGTACAGTGAATATGAAATGCAATAAAAAATGAACATATGCATAATAAAGGGCATCCCCCCACGACCATGTGTTGCTACTTGTGGCCTTAAATAGGTAAAGATCAGTGCACCGGCAAGTTAGTTCCTTGCTTTTCGACTTCTCTCTGTATATAATTCACAATCAATAACTCACAAACAGCACTAAAATCTAGCAAATTTCTAAGTTTATAAGAGCAATCTTTAAAATTTGTCCCTATTTTTTGCGGCTCTGTTCAGATTTATTGTACCAAAGGTTCACAGGTACGACCAAAAGGTATGCAAACCTCTTGATGCTACTGCTGCTGACAGGGAACCCTCTTTCTCATCACTGTCTGTCTCTGTCTCACACAAACACAAACACACACACACACACACACACACACATGAACACACACTTCCTCATTCATATATGCATTCACTCACAAATCACTCTCACTCTCTTCCGATCTCTCTCTCACACACCCACTTTCTCATTCATATATGCGTTCACTTACACATCGCTCTCACTCTCTTCTGATTTCTCTCTCTCACACACCCACTTTCTCATTCACACACACATTCACTCACACATCGCTCTCACTCACTTTCGATGTTTCTCTCACACCCACTTTCTCATTCATAGGCACATTCACTCACACATCGCTCTCACTCACTTTCGATCTCGGTCTCTCAGACACACACACACACGCACGCACGTGCACACACACACACACACACACACACACACACACACACACACACACAGTTTCTCACTCTCTCAGTCTCTGAAAGTGACATATTTAAAGTGGTCCTGTATGCTATATTCAGTAACAGCAAAGGACCATACAAGAACAACTGTGATGACAACAGTGTTTGAAGTGGATGTCTTACCTTTGTCAACTCAAATAACACTAGTAAAAACGTGTCCAGTCACAAATGCAAACAGACAACATCACAAATAGCTCAAAAAGAACCTCATGTACATCTCAGGTAAGGAAATGCTGAAACAGTGTCAGATGAATAGAAAATATATTTTAGTTTCAGAGCATTTTAGACATAAATCAAAGTGATGAAATGTTTTTCCTACAAGTATGAAACTTACCTTTATGTATTTTATCACATTAGTCAAGTTATTAGCTAAGTTTCTTAATGGTGTTTCTTCTTGAAAGTTGGCAGGTTCAAATACCAATAAGATCTGACATGTTCCAAATTATATATTTATGAGTTAGTGCAAAGAAGGCTTTCATTTAATGAGTCAAGGTGAAATACAGTAGCTACAGAACTGAATAATTTGCCTGTTTACTTTTCTTTTTTTCCCTCAATGAGCTAGTCCTCAGAATACATTTGGTAAATTTGTCTTTAATTTCTTCTCCAATATTTTAAGGAAAGTTCTTTATAGATTATCTATCTTTCTGGCACACTGTGCGCAACAAGTAATGAACTATTTCACATAATCAAATATGAAATGCACTGGAATCAAGTCTGTTAAAACTGCATAATCTATGGACTATATAGCACCACACAGAGAAGGAACCAATATTGTTAAAATTTCATTGGTGATGTGGCAAATTGCCTTCTTTCTATTTGCTTCACAATTTGTGACAGCTGAGATGTAAGCAGTACTGAATTTTTTTAACTTGCACCACAACACTCTTTCATGTGAATTTAGTGTTAAAAATAGCTGGTCATGTCCTCCTTACATTGCATTTTAGAAGAAATTAATAGGAACCTGTAGTACACGAAAACCTGTTAAAATTATTTTGCGTGAGCACACTTAATTAACCAGTTTAAATCGAACAGAAATAGCCAAGGCTGGAAGCAAGTTCAGTCCAGTTTTGGATCTTCTAACTATTGACTAAGGACTGTTTGACATGTTTACGGCCATCATTTGCCCTCAGATTTAATTACTGTACAGCATACTTAAATGCACTTTTTCTATCTGAACCCATTCCTTGTTAATTTTGGTCACATCAGTTGATGTAAGGACCAGCAGTTACGCACTGGAAATTGCCCCAGCCTTGCAACAAACTCATGACCCTCATTCTAATCCAAACCATTAAGAATTTACAAACAGTACTAACACATTAGGACACTCACACAGAAAAAGAAAAATAATACTAAATAACTGACAGCTACAGGCTGAAGCAATGTCACCCGTCTGCATGGATTTGTGGTCAAGATGAAAAACTTAACTTGTTGTACTTCTTGACCCCAAATTTGATTTATATATTAATTATATAGGCACCAGATAAAGTTATTAAGTTACCAATAAGTAGCGCTGCTTATTCAGCAGGTTTCACCCTTAACAAACATCAAGAATAAAATCAAACTCATGAATTACACTAGTAGATTAAATGGCATATAAAACTATGTTAGATTTTAAGAATTTAGAGGCAAAAGACTGATACAGAAATATTTTAATATCAGCATCAAAAATAAAGACCTGTTTAAGGCTCTACTATTACAGTGTGCAGCTGTAAACCAGTGTTTCTCAACCGCTCGTGGCCCAGTATAACTGATGCCAGGGCCCGTGAGTTAGTGGGTTGTAGATGATTTTGTATAGCATAGTATACAAAATATACATATATGCAGTATAAAAGGAAGTACTTAGGAGTATGGATTAAAAAAAGATTCTGTTGTAGCAGTTAAACATATGGGGAAGAGACTAAACAAAAGATAATACAAAACCTAAGAAACTGGAGACTCTGTTCTATGGATACAGATAGCAAGATAAAGTAATCAAAATGTTTTTAGTCCCCTTAGTTTTATACACAGGTTAGGCATATTTTTATCAATCAGAGAAAAAGTTGTGGATAGTAATTAACAAAGAGTTGAAGGATTTTATCTGGGAGGAGAAGATGGCAAGAGTTAAGTGGGGAAAGCTGATCCTTCCACTAGAATACAGTGGTTGGGGATTATCTGATTTGAAGTGGTATTTCAGAGCTACACAGTTAAGGTCTCTCTACATAGCACAAGCACACAGTTATGATTAAAATGGATGATGACAAAACAGGGTGGGGGAAGCTGAAGAAACAAGAAGAGACTGGGATTTTGGATACAGATCCTTAAGGAGAATAACAATAACCATATGGAATATTCTACTCAAAGGGTAGCAGAAATTATACCATGAACTAAGCCAACATGGGAATGGAGAAAGGAGATTCTGCCAATAGGGAAGACCACAATTAGGGATACAGATAATACACAAAAATTTACTGGAGAAAACTGGCAAAGGAACCAACATATTGAGACCAAATAATTTGAGAGGGAAAGGTAACAAAAAGGGAAGAGGCCAAGAATTTATTTAGACTGCAAGGTACAGATTGCCTTCCTATTAAGGACTGATTTCAGAGTATAGGCAAAGAGAAAGAAAGAAATAGGGGGATTATAAGTGAAAGACCAGCACTGCTAGAGCTTTTAGTAGAATCTAGAGCAGAAGCTGCTATTAAAAAGGGATAATTAGTACAGCATATAACATACTGCATGATAACTATAAGAATCAATCAGAGGAGGTTAGAAATGGTTGTGAAGAAAGACTGGATCAGCAATTCACAAAGAACAATGGGGTATACATGTGTGACACCCCTACTTTGGGCCAGTAATCAAGGAGCCTTACATTCACTTGGAACAAAAATAGAAATAGACAGTATTTTCAGATGCAGCTGTCTGCACCAAGCACAATTTGCCTTTACAGCACACAGGGAACATACTCCATCCTGGAGCTTCTCTCTCTTTGTCTCTCTCTCTCTCTCTCTGTCTCTCTCTGTCTCTCTCTGTCTCTCTGACTCTCTCTCTCTGTCTCTCTCTCTCTCTCTCTCTCTCTCTCTCTCTGTCTCTCTCTGTCTCTCTCTCCCCCCCCCCCCAGACTATAAGGTAGGTACTGCCACCAGAACACTCCAAAGCCAGCTACTCTAAGGCTCTTAGGTTCATCGATGTTTACTAGGCTAATGACCACAAGGGCATTTTTAAAGCTAGTCATGCATCCCAAATATCTCACACATTTGGATACCCTTGATACGTGTAAGCAGAGGTTTGGGAGATGAGAGAACATTTACAAGCAGGGGCCAGGGAGATGAACCATTTACAGGTTGCCTGTGTCCATTAGAGACAAGAGATAATCTTTTTTTTGTAAATTATTTTTTATTGATTTGCATAGATAGAAACAAACAAATAAAATAACAAAATACATTAACATAAACTATATACAGTGTCCAAAATAGGTACAGTGTCTACAATGAAATTACATTTTATCTAGTAATTTTTTGAGTTTTAACCAAGCAATTTGTTTATGGGTCACATTTGAAGGAAGTAATAATGCTGTAGATTTTTCCAATTTGACGTATATTTCGGGCTTAGCCAAAAGCTCATTAGATTAAGAATGACAGAATCAAAATATAGTTCAAGGTTGGGGAATGTTATTTCTCCTTCAGTCCAAATTTATAGTGCCAGTTATAGTTAATTCTAGGTTTTAGGGGTAACCATAAGAATTTGATTAATAGAGAATTCAATTGTATTAATTGTTTCTTGAGGGGAGGTGCTAACAGAGCTTGAAAAAAGAACAAGATTTTGGGTAATAAAATCATTTTTATTAGAGATAATTTTTCTTCCATGGTAAAAAACAACTTGTTCCAGTTATTAATGTGTTCTTTAATTATATCTAACAAAATTTTATAGTTTATTTTTATGGAGTCTTTCCAGTTAGAACAGATATAGATCCCAAGGTATTTCAATTTATTATTTGCCCAGTTATAATTACTGTGATTAGATAAAACATTACTTACTTCTTTGTTTATTAGAATGTCTTCTGTTTTATTATGATTAAATCTAAGGTTTGAGATCTCTTCAAATAATTGTATTGAAAGGGTAATGTAATCAAAAGATGAATCAATGTTACCAATTGTTAATAGGATGTCATCTGCAAAAAGTAGGATTTTAGAGGTATAGTTTATATCAACATCTAAACCCCTTATGTTGGTTTTATTTCTTATGAAATTGGCAAAAGGCTCTATTGATAATGCAAATAATAAAGGAGACAATGGGCAACCCTGTTTAGTACCCTTCATTATTTTAAGAGGACCCAAAATAAAAGCACAAATTTTAATATAATATATAGAAATTTCATATAGTTTTTTTAATAAGTCAATGAAATCAGGAGGGAAGTTGAATGCTTCCAGCACCTGGAACAAATATGGCCAGTTTATGGAATCAAATGCTTTATCTAAGTCAAGGCTGATGAGTGAGAGAGTTTTTTTTTTTTATTGTTTGCAAAATCTATTAAGGATAACAGTCTTATGACATTATCTTGAACTCTTCTGTTTAAGATAAAACCTGATTGATCATTATTTATTAATATTGGCATCATTTGGTTTAGTCTATTAGCTAAGATAGAAGTAAATATTTTGTAATCTAAGTTCAATAAAGAAATAGGGCGATAGGAAGAAACATGTTTAGGGTCTTTATCCTGTTTTATAATGGGAGAGATTAGTGAATATTTCCATGAGGGGAAAAACTTGTCACTAGTTCTAAATTCTTTAAAGGTTTCCACTAGGATTTTCAAAGCATTGTCAGGAAAAATCTTGTATAATTTTCCTATTATACCATCAAGACCCGGGGCTTTGTTGTTTTTAAGGTTTTGTATTCTCTCTTTAACTTCAGATAAAGATATTTCTTTAAGTAATCTGTTGCTTTGTTCCTTAGAAAGTTTTTTATTTATATTATTTTTTAAAAATTCAACTCTTGTTGAGTTATTATTGGTGCATCGATCTGTTTTATTGATAGTTTCATGATAAGATTGAAATACCTCTAAAATATCTTTTAAATCTGATAATGGTTTCAATTTGTGTTTGGAAGGGTTTATTATCTCTGTTGTATGTCTGTTCATCTGTTCTTAGTCAACCTTTTTGCTTTAACTGCTAGTCTGTGCATGTTTTGGGATTAAGAGAATATGATTGTAACTTTAATCTTTCCAAGTTAATTGCAGCTTTATGATTGAGGATTTCTACATAATCCAATTTTAGTTATTTTAATTCCATAATTGAGCCTATATCCCTGGGAACTATTTTCTTTTTTAATGCATCAATTTTTAGTAGTATTTTGAGTAATTTTTTGTCCCATTCCTTTCTCGTGTGTAAGTACCAACTTCTTATTTTCCCAAATATACATGCCTTTAAAGAATCCCAAATAAAGATTTTGGCTGTAGCATTGTTATTATTAAACTCAAGGAATGAATTCAGTTCACTTAATAACCATTCTTTAAAGCCCTTTATCTTAGTGATGTAAGCGGGCAATCTTTGCCAGTGGATAAGTTCATTAGTCTTAATACTAACTTTAAATGATATCGCATTGTGGTTAGACAATGGGCAGGAAGTAATTATAACATCACAAGTTTTGAATAATAAATTATCAGATAAAAAAACTTTATCAATGGTTGTTTGAGTGCCATGTCTATATGAAAAGTGGGTGAAATTCAAAGATTTTGGTTCCTTAATCGCATATATGTCTCTTAAATTTTGTAGAGAAACAAAATAGGCTAATGTTTTAGCTGGGGCTTGTATTGTAATGTTTCCACTCTTAGTAGTATCTTTGGCTGAAAGGATACAGTTAAAACTTCCTGCCAAGATGATGTCTCCTTAGGATTTAGCTGAGATTGTTTCAAGGTATTTATTTGCTGTTTTAGCACTGATGCCAGGTATCCAATAAACGTTTACTAAAGTAAAATATTTCTTATTTAATTCCAGTACTACTTCACATAGCATACCATTCTTGTTTGAATATATATATCTATTACTTTAGGTATTGGCAAAGATTTCCTCCGCAAAATCATTGTACCTTGTCTGTTAGAGTGGTAATGAGATTCAGCAAGAATAGTGTAACCATTAAAAGATATTTTATCTAAATCTTTCTGTAATGTATGAGTTTCTTGTAGAAAAACAATATCCACTTTATTAGATGTTAAGTATTTAGCTAGACTTCCTCTCTTGGTAGAGTTGTTAAGACCATTCGCATTCAGAGAAATGCAATTAAATGAAGACATTATGAGGAATGTGTTTCAAGTTATTTAAAGCTATTTTGGACATAAACAATGCATATAATTTAAAAAACAGAAAAAACAAACTATTTACAAGTCTAACCATGGAACATCTAGTTCCTGGATTGATGAATAAGTCATCAAAACCACCCACAACCATCCTTAGTGCTCAAGATCACTATTCGCTAATACAACTACCTAAAAATGTAAATAAAAAATCAAACAGACAAGAAAACCAATTAACTTTCCAAGGTAGTAAGGAATTACCTTATGGTTCTTATGAAAAGTTTAATTACAACTATAATCTTAGTGTTCAATCACTAGTTAGAGTATGATTAGTAATTATGAAAGTAATTCAAGATCTTTAACATTAAAATATTAATGGCACAGGCATCAAGGGTAACAATGAAATAAGATTGTTATTAATAACTAATATAAAGCACACTGCCATGAAACATATTAAGATATTTAATTACTATAATGTTCAGCTGATAGAATGTATTCAATATTGTATCAGGTGTTAGCATGCTTCCTCAGAGAGGGGAAAGATAAAAGTGTTTTATATTATACATTAATTCCTAGGTCAAAACAGTGCAATAATTACACAAAGGAAAAACACTAACCTCTAATTAAATTCCTAAGCGCTGGATGTAATACCTAAAGCAAGGAACAAATGTAGTCACATAAACATATGTTAAAATAAAGCTGCTTTGACATTGTATGGTTAAATATGCAAGTCAAAATCATCAGACAAACAGCAGTATGTGTTTTCAAAAACAATGAATAGTTAAGTCTATGGTATTAAACCAGTGTGAAAAGAGGTAATTACATGTAAACAGTAAAGATAGAAAAACATTTACAAATCTTTGTAATTTAATCTACTGAACCTGAGTTCTATCAGTTTGAATAACCAATAAACTTTGATTGAGTTTTATGTAGTAAGAAACTGTTATAAAGAGCTTACCAATCAATTTACTATTTAGCATCTTTTTGTCATATATAGGAGGCAAGAAACAAATAGAGTCACACACATAAATGTTAAGTTAAACTGTTTTAAGGATGCATATTTAGGAAAGCTAGACAAATTCGTCAGACAGGCAGCTGTAAATATTTTCTACAAGCAATGGTTTGGTTAAGCCTATGATGTTAAATCACAATGATAAGCACTAAACACATCTAAATAATAAAAATAAAAATATGTTTATAAGTCTTTACAATTTAGTTTGCTAAACCAGGGCACTATCAGTGTGAAAAATCAATAAATTTTGATTGACTTTTATGCAATACGAAACTGATATAACAAGTTTACCACTCACTTTTCTGTTTGGCATTTCTTTGTCATACATATGACTTTTCAAGACAATTTTTAAACATATGGTATTAAGTGCAAGACAAGAAGGAGTGTTCGTTGAATGCTTTCAGTGTTGTGCTATTCAGAGGTTCGTCCCTTTTGCTTTTGTAGATATGCGACAAAACTTCAGAGGTCACAAACCTTCCGTTCACATGCAGAGACATGTAGCATTTCTTCGAAGAAAGAGGGATTCAATGAAGTGTCTCGTGAAGAAGTTTCTTTGAACCTTTATGGATTTTGGCGGTATGGTACTTACAAGTAGATATTTGTAAGGTGTTTTGTTGAAGATTCATGAGACGCTCGTGAAGTGAGTGAGGGAAGGAAACAGAATATGAAAAATTAGAAATTTTTAGTCCAAATGTATGAACAAAATCAAATAACCAAAACCTAGAGTACATAATAAGCTGCAGTAGAGTTCTACGCTAGTATATAACACTCACTAAGGGACCATCAGTGACTTACAATAACTTTCAGGCTTCAAAAGAAATAACATTACATTTCAAGGGATGTCAAAACCCTTTGCAGAGCGGCAAGTCCTCTCAGTGAGCACAACCATTTCCCATACCTCCCAATCATGTTAGAAACCACCCCAACACCTCTGAAAATGACCAATTCAGGACCAAGCCCTCTATATAAAGTAATATTACAACAAAGCAGTATGGCTTAAGTGAAGTGAGCAAACCCCAAATCTCACCCGACATAAGACCAAAAATGCTCACAAAGGACACAGAGCAGGGAAACCCCAAACCAGGCACACAGAGCAAACACTTGAAGATGAAACTCTCACAACTTCCAAAAATGACATATATGCACAAACTCAAAATGCAACCAAACAGACGTGTACAAAAGTCATGCAGTCCGAAAACTTTGTTAAAGATGTGATCTTTTTTTAATGTTTTGATTTAGATATTGAATAATAAGAGCAATTATTTCAGAGTAAAGAGCAATCCCCAGCTGGACCCTCAGCAGTATATTATGGTACAATAATATGAAACCATGCCATTGCTAGACTATGTGATTTTATATATATTTATAGATATGTAATGAGAAAGAAAGATGTTATAATGACATTACCTTAGGTTGATTGTTCCTTTCTAAAAGAGATTAGTTTATTGTGGAAAGAAAAAATCCAGTATTTGGATGAATTAGGAGAATGAAACGATGAATTTATTTGCCTTTAAGCTTCTAACTTGTTTTGTCAGTAGAAAACGATTTACCATTGGTTGCCTGCCTTTTCAAACTAGGTAGGGAAATATCCATTTTTTCCAACATTTTCTATTAATTTGTTCTTTTTCACAAAGTCTGTGGCTTCCTCAAGGTTTTTGAATATTTTTATATCATTAGAGAGGTTACTCCTGAGTCTGGCTGGGAATATGATTTGTGCTTTAATTTCTGCTTTTTTCAGGGTTTTAATGCGGGGAACACAAGCTTTTCTTTTGGTTATTATGGAGGATGTGTAATCATTATCAAACCTTATGCTTCTTCCATTTATTTGTATAGGGTTACCAGACCAGGAAGCTCTCAGGAGTAAGTCTTTATCTTGAGTTGATAAAAATTTAACAATAATGGATCTTGTTGTAGTGGGATTTTTTGATAAAGATATGCTTGAGAGAGACCGGTGTTATCCCTCTATCCCGAAAGAGAGAGCCTCAGGCAGATTTAATACATTCGGTAACCAATCATATAAGAATTGAATCATGTTTTGCCCTTCCATTTTTTCAGGTATACCATATAGTCTAATATTGTTTCTTCGTGATCTTGACTCTAGATCTTCCATTTCATCTAGCAATAGGGTGTTTTGTTTCAGTAAGAAGTCTATCTGGTTGTCATTTTCAAGTTGTCTTCCATCTATTTTATTCATAGATTATTCAATAGAAGCTTGCTGCTCTGTGTGTTTTGTAATAATCTCTTTCAGGTCTTCTATCTCTTTTTTACTTTCTTTCTTCATGTTTTCCATGATTTTCTCCAAATTGTCCATTTTCAAGGAAAGATCTTGAATACTGGAAATTATTGTTTGTAATTCTTTCTTCATGGAACTATTCTGGGAAGAAACTTTTGAATGACTCATAGCTGAGAGAGTCTGTAAGGAACAGATGTAGTACTTCTGACAGGAAAAACTCACTTCAGATTTACTAAATTTGATTTCCTTGTAAAGAATGTTGTCCACACTATCAAAATGAGTAGTTGAGAGTGATATCCGAGGTTTCTGAGATGTTGATATAAAAAAATCCTGTCAGAATAAGTCCTTTTAGGCAGAGCATCGAAAAAGTGCTGTTATCTCCTTGGCATCTTGGCCACACTCCCCCAATTCATAATCTTAACACATCTTCTCAGAACAACAGTTGAACTGCCACTCAAATTAGACAGCAACACTCCAACTTAGACAATAAGTACTGTAAAATCTGTCACCTAAATACACACAGCATAAAAATAAAATATAGTCCCTTGAAGCTCAGATCATTGAAAAGTAGCTAAATATTCTGAGTATAATGTAATCCTGGTTCAAGAATCTTATTATGCCCTTCAGCATTCATACAATGTAGTTTCCACATATGTCTGCATGCTTTTATCCCTTAACTTTAATCATACCAGTCTAAAGTAACAACTAT
>NC_056731.1:1756971474-1757041474 GCF_019279795.1 Protopterus annectens | reverse complement strand
ACCATAGTATCTGATCAATGTAAACACTTCCTGATCATCACAGTCTCAAAGAAGTTATCTCCCTCTGCAACTCATGGTTTATTACAATGTCTTATCTTCATCCAATCAGAAAAGTGTATGCAAAAAAAAAATCATTTAAGTCAACATTTGAGAACATCATTAAATATGGAATTCTGTTCACCTTGCATGGTTTTAGAACAGGTCATATCACACTGACTACAACCTACACAGTGAATGATAAAATATTATTGGCAATAAGCTTGTTTCATAGGATCTGTTTTTGTTGACCTTACACTTGCTTTTTTGAGTGTGGACCATACTATACCACTTTGGAGTCTGGAAAGCTGTTGGTTTCAGCCCTATACTTTTTCCCGTGGTTTAGCAATTACTTGTCCAACAGCACTTTTACAGTCAAAATACATGATAAACTAAAAAGGACATCACTTCAGGAGTACCGCATGGGTCAGTTCTTAGATCCATATTGTTCTCTGTATTTGTAAATGTCATCACAAACAGCACACATCCCTCAGTGATCACTCTATATGGCAGTGACATTATATTCCATACAGCACGTTACAGTCCCTACTCCGGGCCAGTAATCAAGGAAGCTCAATCCTCACCACTCACACTAGTGAGAGACAGCCACTAGAACCAAAAATGGATACAAGCAGCATTTTCAGATGCAGTTCTCTGAACCAAGCACAAACTCCCTTAAGAGCATACAAGGAGCACACTCCAAACCTGTGGCTGGACTCTTTCTCTCCACATTGGAGCTCTGTGCTCTGTATCCCTCTTCCAAGTAGCTGGCACACAAATTTGGATATTTGATTTACACACACACACACACACACACACACACACACACACACACACATACCTGGGAAAGGATTGGCCAGATTTACCAGTTGTGCCCCTCTGCCCAGACTATATGGTAATTACACTGCCACCAGCCAGCTACTCTAAAGCTCTTACAAGGTACTCAAGTATACTGAGTAAAATTAATACTAATACAAATGGTAGAGTTTGATCAATGCAGCAAGGCTTTCAGGAGCGGCCGCAGTGCCACTAAACAAAGCATAAGTACTCTTAAGATGTTAAAAGTACTCTCTAAAAGACCAGCTACAATGAAAGGTATTGAAATATTTAATAATAAATAATAAAATAAAAAACACGAGTATACTCATGTCTAGTTATTTCAATCACAGGAGATATCAAAAATAACAAAGTTGGATAGATTCATACAGATGCATAAAATAATACATAACTAATCTCACTATATTTTCATGTCTAAATAATCACTGTTCTCTAATTAAGTTATTTACTACAGGAAGGCAAAATGAGGTGTGCGGTTGTGTGAGATATCTGTGAGAGATCTTTCCTGTCTGAAGAACAAAATGCTGCTGTGAGAGTTCCATCATATCTCTCACTGATATCTAAAAAACTCATTTCAGTGCTGGTTATAGAATGACATCACATCTAGCCGTGTGAATCTGGTACAATACACACTCAGAGATTTGCTAAGATCTGTTGGAGCATCTGAAAGCTATAAAACAATTTCAAAAACTTCCACCCTTCCAGGGTAACAATTAGTTCACTACTAAGGAGAGTAAAGTAAGATTCCTAGTCCTGGTTTTCACAGACATTTTTGTCTCTGACTGGAATCAGACCAGTAAGATAAAATCTTTATGGCCTAAACCAACCCATTTCATTTTCAAACTATTTTTCAAAATTAGCTGGACTGAGATTAAAAAACTCGTAAAAAAACTCCAGCTGTACTCTGTCGCATATTGTCTACTCAGAGGCAATCTCTGCTTAACATAAAAGGCCATGTCAAACCCAGAGCTGTTGGACATGCTACACTTAAAGAAATCCCAATCTCTCAGAGCCACACGCTGCAGGGATCTAAACCTTGTCATCACAATAAACAAAACATGCTGGAGGGATAGGTTTCTGACCCAGAGACTCCCCAGACTCTGGAATAGACTGCCCATACATGTCAAGCAGAGCACCTCTTTGGCCCTCTTCAAAAGGAACCTTGACAATTGAATGGGAGAAAGGAAATTCACCCCGGGGATCAGGTCAGTTGCCCTGCTAGACAGGGGTCCAGGGAAGTAAATAGTGTGGGAAGAAATAGCCAGGGAATTGTTATGGCTAGGCTTCTATAGGCCCTAGGGCCAATAGCCTAGCACCAACCTATGAATCTATTAACCTCTTCCCTTCCAAATTCTCGTTTAAAACATATACATTTAATCAGTTATACCAATACTGTCTGACATGTATGTATACCTCTTTTCTATCCAGCAAGACCTACTGTTGATGTATTTGTATTTTTAACACAAGCAACTTTACAAATATATTTTTAAGACAAGCATCTATACAAATCAATGTGATAGTCAAATCATTAGAAACCTCCAGCTACACATGTACTTCCCTACTCCCCTGGCACAGATGGCACTACCTCATATCATCACATCTCTCCCCCTTTGAAGACTGAAGCTAGTTTTTCAAGTGACCCTTGAAATCATTGCTTGGGAGAAACAGGTCTATCTGGGAACACATTAACCCATACCCTGTCTTGAGAACCCATCTGCATTGTCATCGCTGAGCCCACTACTGTCTTGCATTGCCATGTCATATACCTGCAACCCTAGGCTCCACCTTAATAATCTGGTATTTTGCTGGCTGGCACAATGTAGGCACATTAAGGGATTGTGGTCTGTAACCACAGTGAATTTCCTTCCATACAGACAGGGCTGAAGTTTCTGCAGTGCCCATACTATGGCTAGACATTCATTTTCTACAACTGCATAACATTCCTTCCTGGGTTGGAGTCTACGACTGAGATATACAACTGGGTGTTCTTCTCCTTCTGAGGAAACTTGGCTGAGTACAGCTTCCATCCCATGGTTTGAAGCATTCACCTGCCATCCACTGCAAGTACTCAACACCAGGGCATCCTTATCATGGTACAGCTTCATCATGTTAACAGTACAATTTGTGCCTGTATTTAACATCACTGACCTTCCATACCACTTTGAATGGTCCCTCTTAAGCTGTCTGCATAACCTGCTGTCCCATAGCATACTCTCGGACTCGAGCATTCCTGTCATACCAGACCTTTTTCTGCTGTTGGTCTCCTGCCAGGTTTTACTGTGCAAAGCCCATGAGCTCAATAAGCCTTGTCCTGAGGTTTAGGACATATGCCACAACAGGCTCCTTGTGGGATTTGCACTCACCCTCCCACTCATCACAAATAAAATCTAAGGCCCCCTCGCACTATGCCTGAGCAGCAAATCAAAAGATGAAAAACTTGTGGATTCTTGGGGTATCTCTCTGTATGCAAACAGCAAATGGGGTAAATGTTCATCCCACTCTCTCTTAAACTGGGCTGCAAATGCCCGCAGCATGGCCTTTAATGTAGAGTTTAACCTCTCCACAAGACCATTAGTCTGGGGTGGTAGGGGGTGGTCTTTAGGTGCTTCACCCCACAGTGCTTCCACAGACAAGCCAACAGGTCTGACATGAAATTGGCACCTCTGACAATCAGTATTTCTCTTGGGAAACCTACCCTACTGAAAATCTCTAACAAACCATTCCCATCTCCCTTTCCACAGGAAGCCTGGTACCTTCTGTCAGCAGTGCTTCACTGTCAGCCTGGGAACTACCACTCACCTATGTTTTTGCAGTCACCCTGTCCATGGAAACATCAGTACCTACCAGCAGCTGTGGCTCACTTTCAGGCTCACTTCTATAGGATAGCTCCCACCCTGAAACAGCCACCTCACCAGCCCAAGCTACAGGTGTGTGGTCTGTCTGGGTCTCCCCCCAGGCTACTAGACCCACATGCCTTTCTCCAAGCCTGACTGGGTGTAACTGCATCCACACAAGGTACTGCATTATCACAATCATCTCCTATCAAGACATCTGCAGGGATATCTTCAAACACACCTACTTGATTACTTCCTTTTCCACCCTCCCAGTCAAGGTGAACCTTGGCCAAAGTTATTCAGAATGGGGTCCCTCCTAAAGCTCTGACTGGAGTGGACTGCCCAAGCAAGTACTGCTCCTCTTTATCCTTTGCAGGCTTCACAATGGTTATGTCTGAGGATGTGTCTCTCTGAACAGTGGCTTGTCTTCCATCCACTAAGAAAGGATACAAACTCCAGTAATAGTTTGGTAGCCCTGTTGTCTCCAGACAACTTACCACTGGCACACTGTTATTCCCACTAGCTGCCTTCCTCGCCTTTAGTTCCCCACCTTGCTTCAGTGGACATGTGTTTGCTACATGGCCCCTCTGGTTACATTTAAAACATCTAACCTAACCCTTGATCCTGGCCATGTACCTAAACTAGTGGTTTCCCCTGTTACTGGTGGCCTCTGTTGGAGTGGTTTAGGCTACTCACTATGGGTTCCCTTATATCCATGTGCAGCAGTGGGTTTCCCCTTCTTGTGCAGTGGTGCCCTGCTTACTAAGAAGAAATCCTTTTCTCCCCAGATCATCTGCAGAGTTACAATCCCGTTCTGTCAACCAGATTCTCATGTCCTCAGGCAAAGTGCTAAGGGCTTGTTCCACTCACCTCCTATGAAAATAAGTGCTCGGCAATATAATCACATACGCTTTCATATGCCTTGCGTCTGTTCTCATGAAACTTTTTTCTGTAAGCTTCAGGTGTTAACTAAAAGCATTCTAATAAACTGTTTAACTTTATCATAGTTTAAAAAAATCATTATCAGACAATTTAGAAACATCAGTTACAGCTTTACCATGGAGTAAGGGGGTAAGGAACTGTACCCAGAGCCCTTCATCAGCATTATATTGTTTACATATTCTTTCAAATATTTGAATAAAACTATCAAAATTATCACCCTCTGTAAACTGTGGAAGAAATTTACTGACCTTTATTGCTTCTAGGGTTCTGTTATTCCCTTGCCCTTTACCTCCATGACACTGATGAAGAGTCAGCATCTCCCTCTGGGGCTGTTTCTCCTTTTCTTCGGCCTCCAAACACTGCAGTCTGTCATTCTCTTTGACCTCCAAATGCCGCAGTCTTTCTGCTGATTCTAATTTCATATGTTCTGTCTGCTGAAATCTCTCCGCTGATTCTAATTCCAAACTTTTGGCCTCCAGTTCAAGTCTCTTTAACTCCAGATGGATTTTTAAATCCTCTGAGGAAAAGGTGAACTGTTCTTTTTCTGAAGGCTGCACATCACCATCACCAAACTGGGTGTCTTCCTGGTTGCTGGCCCATACTGCAGCTGTAATTAAGGCTGAAATCATTTCCTCTTTAGAAAAGTTGGCATGCCCCATTCCTTTGGCTTCACACACCTTGGCCAACTGGTTCTTTGTCAGCTTGCTATAATCCACTGCTGACATCTTTCCCTGCTTATTCCGACTACATTAAACTAAACTAAACTAACAAAAACAAAATAAATCTGTTGTGAAAATTAAACACTCTCATGTTTATCTTGTGGCTGCTGAAAGTAATTACACTGCCACCTTTCAGCTACTCTAAGGCTCTTACAAGGGTACCCAATTATATTGTGTAAAATTAATACTAATACAAATAGTAGAGTTTGACCAAGGCAGCAAGGCTTTCGGGAGCAGCCAGTGTCATTAAAATAAGGAAAAGTGCTCTTAAGATATTACAAGTGCTCTCTAAAAGACCAGCCACAACGAAAGGTATTGAAATGTTTAAGTATAAATAACAAAATAGAAAACATGAGAATACTGAATGTCTAATTATGATAAACACCAGAGATGCAATCACAGGAGATATAAAAATAACACAGTTGAATAGATTCACACAGATGTAGAAAAGCAATACTTAACTAATCTTACTCTATTTTCCTGACTGACTAAAGAATTACTGTTTCCTAGTTAATACCATCCAAATCTATGGGTTGAATATTCATGAATAGCTGTAGATAACCAAGTTTGCCCCACTTTTCCTGAAACAATGCTACTGAACTAATGTTTTTAAAGTGAGGTTCAGATGATTTTTAAGAATGTCAAGACTTTTTTGCAAAACTGTATCATACTGTGTAATATTCTGAACTCTTCTATATTGTTGTAGTTACCACTGTGCCTGGATCATGGCTGAAAATGTTCCAACAACGAGCCCAACTACCTTGTTAACAAGTAAGCAATGAAAAAGTAAATAAATAAATCATTCTAAAAACAATTTAAATCTCAACAGTCATTCACTGTTCTTCCCCACCTAAGTTCTGGTTTCCTTGTAGTTAAAATAACTTCCCAAGCCACAGTATGATGTGCTCTGCTCTCACCTGTGGATACCTTGACATACTCAAAAGTAGCCATTAAGTACCTCTTATAGGTTCATAGGTTCACAGAAGGTTACTAAGATGACAGCTCTAGAGCTCTTACAAGAATAGCCATATTTATCCTGAGTTGCCCAAATTGTCAGTGGTTATATGAGTGCTGTTCACAGAAATAAGTGTCTATAGTAGTTAAAACTTGCTGCCTTTGTCCATGAGGGACATGGATGCTATCCCTGGAGTAAATTTGTAGTCACCAATCCATTAATCTAGTTTGCATTTGAAGAGGGTCATCTTCATTTGAACTGGAAGCTTTTTCCAGAGAAGTGGCAGTCTCTGGGAGATGTATCTATCTCTCCAGCATGATTTGTTTATGTCAGAGGCTAGATTAAGATCTCTTAAGCAAGTGACTCTCATGCAATTTGATTTATGAATGTGTATCATTTCCATCAGGGCTGGATCAGAGACTGTCCTGTAAACCAGGCACAGTTTACCCCTTAACAGAACTTAGAAGACAGAATACAATGACAAGACTTTCAGTCTTTTCACATGGGACTTGTTTTGTATACCCTGTATTTTCTTGGTGAGAAACTTCTGTGGTCTCTGCAGCTGTTGCAGGTGTCTGGTGAGGTACATGCAAAAGGGTGCATTGCACTCAATTATTGGTCTGATGAGGGCCGAGTATAATGGAATTATAACATCCTTAGAGCTAGATGTGATGCCTTTACTTATAAGATGTGCCACATAGCGGGATTTTCTTACCACTTTGGATATTTGGTGGTCAAAGTTTAGATTGCTATCAACCTGAGTTCCCATATCATGTACCACTGGCTCTACACCTAAGGGCGTGCTGTCTATAATGTAATTAACAGGGATGTCAGCTTTCACAAAGGGAATAATAATACATTTTTTGCATTTAACTTTAATCCATGGCTTTGACATCAATCATTCATCTGCATTAACTCTTTCTGCAGTATATTAACATCATTGGGGGACTCAGTGATCATTCCCAGTTTGCAATCATCAATGAACTTGGCTAGCCATAGGCCATCCACATTTGCCTGGACTTTTAAGAAATAAATTCCAAACAGTAAAGGGCCCAACACAGAACCCTGTGGTATGCCACTGGTGATTGGTCTTTTCCTGGAGGTGAAGTCACTTACTTTAACAGTATGTGTCCTGTCAGTAATGGGCCCAACACAGAACCCTGTGGTATGCCACTGGTGATTGGTCTTTTCCTGGAGGTGAAGTCACTTACTTTAACAGTATGTGTCCTGTCAGTGAACCAATTGGCTACCCATCTAGTGACATAAGGGTAAATTCCCAATTGGGAGAGTTTCTCTATAATACCCGAATGGGAGATTGTGTCAAATGCCTTAGTTAGGTCAAGGTAGGTGGTATGCACTGTCTTTCCCTCATCTAGGGCCTTGGGTGACTTTCCTGAAGAAGTCAGCCAGGATTAACAGGCATAATCAACTCTTTATGAATCCAAACTGGGTTGGATCTAGAGTTTGGAGATTGCCTATGTCCTTGTTGATAAGGTTGATAAGGTCCATAATGATTCCTTCCATGGCCTTGCAAATGTGGCTGGTCAGGCTTATGGGTCTTTAATTCCCAGGGTCAGTTGATGGTCCCCCTTTGTGCAGACAGATTACTGCTGCTGTACTCCATTCCTTCAGAATATAGCCAGTTCACAGGCTGAGTTTAAACAGGGATCCAAGTGGGTTTGTTAGGTCATGTTTTAAGTTGTTTAAAAGGAAATGTGCAATGTTGTCTGCTCCCATTGATGCTGTGTTTTTGTCTTTGGAGAGGGCAAAGATAGCCTGCTCTCTTGAGATAATAGGTTAAGGAATGGAGGCAGATCTACTTTGGGGGATGACCACTGGAGCAAGCGGATGAAGTTTGCTCCAAATCTGTCAGCCAGCAGGTTGGCTATTACCTCCAGTTAAGTATGGGTATTGCCATTCACAACCAGTTCAGTGCATTGTTGAGTATTCCCTTTCAGATTTCAGACACAGATAAAGAATACCTTGTGATTATCCTTAGCTAGGGAGGCATCATAATTACTTTTGGAGGACTTGACAATATCTCAAATTTGCTTGTTTAAGCTAGAGAGGGATTTATTCCTCTCCCAAGTCAGATCCCTCTTGTTCTTGGACATTAGCTTCTTGTTCTTGTTATATAGCCTGTTTGTACTAGGGGTCCACCAGGGTGGCTCATTTTTTCAACAACACCTGGTTTTAATCTGATCGAGTATAGACGATTCTATACAACTGCTTAAGTGGTTATACAGGGCATTGGTGTACAACTCTGCATAGGAGTCCCTGTTATTTGTGTTTGACAGGGCTTTGAAACTTGTTATGCCATCACTTTGTAGGCGGCAATTTGTCTTTGAAATATTAAGCAATTTTGAGCCTTATAATTCCATCAAATAAGACTAATTTATGGTCTGATCTTACCAGGGAGGACATCTACTCCACTTGTTAGTCAGTACTATTTCCAGGATATTTGAGCCCCTTGTGGGAGGGCTGACTAGCTTTTCCAGAGCATTTGCATTGACAAAGTCCAAGAACCTCTGAGCCAGCATGTCTGTGATCATGTATGTTTCCCAGCTGATGGAAGGATAGCTAAAATCACCCATGAACAAGGTGTTGGGCTGTATGACAAGTAATTCCAGTAAGTCCAGGTATGCGGCATGTTTTTCCTGGTTCATGGTGGGTGATTTATAACTTGCAATGATGTGGTGGGGGGTTTTGTCTATATTTAATTGGATATGGAGTAGCGTGAGAAAGTCATACTGTTTGACCAGTCTCAAGATGAGCTTGGCCTTTATGAAGATGGATACACCTCCTTCTTTGGTTCTTTCATGATTAGTTTGTAGTCTAATGGCATGAAAGGCATAGTAGCACTACTGGCCTGGGTGCCTTCTGTGGCTTTAAACCATGCCTCAGTGACTGCACAGATATCAGCATATTTCGAGATGAGGAGTGCTTCCAGGGAGTGCAGTTTCTTGTTTAGATGCCTGGCATCAAGCATCAGAAGCTTGAGTTTATCTAGAGAGAATTTTTTATGTTGGAAGGTTGGTTGTTTTGACACTGCCTAAAAGGGTACAATAGGGGAGGCTAATACCTTTTCCAGTATCCAAAAGCCCAGAGGCAACAGGTGCAGATCATCTCTGGCAAAGCAAAGTGGCCTGTCGACCATGTCTTCCTAGGCTGACGGATATTGGATCTGTTTTGACTGACAACAGAAGCCAAGCCAATTGTTAAAGTCAATCATATTTTGTTTGTATTGTGGCATCATCCTTGGAGAAGGTAGTATGTTGCTTAAGGCTAAGCTCATACCTGCCTGTGACACATAATCTGAGAGCTCAGCCATGTCTGTCTTCATATACTCCAGGGAGGTACGTCTCAAGTCATTCATCCCAACATGGACTATGACAGAGTAATACTGGTACTTGTGGCTAAGTGACCTGAGTGCCTGAGTGACTATTCAGATCCTGGCACCTGATAGGCAGCTAACTGTAACCCTCTTCTCATTCAGCCTTTTGAGGACAACATCCATGTGTCTCATTATGCAGTCTCCTATGACCAATAAATTAGGTTTTGTGGTGTTATGCCTTATAGGCTTATTTGTTAAGACACTGGTGTGTGGGTGTTATTATGTGCTTTGGTTGTTTTTTTTCACTGCTGTGTGTGTAAGTGGTTTCCATTTGGGAGGACACTGATGTTTTGGCAAGTTTCTAGTGAGTACCTCCACATATGTGGGTTTATGTGTCATGTCTTTATTTAGTATGGAAAGTGATATGTGTGTGCTGACAACCTATTTGAAGTTTAATTTGTCCTTACATGAGAGTCTTGCCACCAATTTTATTGTGTTACTATATCTCTCACATGAAGTATTTGTTTGTTTCAGCAGTAATTGATTGCCAGTATACACGAGACAATTGCTACATTACCATCAGGATGGCCAGAAGCTGCTCATCCATGATAGCCGGTTCTTACTGTATGTTTTATCATGGAGGGAATGGGCTAATTTGACAAAACTTTCCTGGTAGCTCTGAGACCACCAGAGGGACATCTACTTGTGTAGGCTAAGGTTGATCAATAAGGCAATGCTCAGCATGAAACTGAGTAGGTCCTAGCACAACAGAAAAGCTAGGAAGGGTTTCACTGACAACTGTTTATAGAAAAACTGAGCTTCAAGGCTTTTGCGTCTATAAAGCACACTAACCCATACTGCGCAAAGACCAGCAAAGTGCAAATGCAAGGCTTAAATATAAGCCGGAATAAAAATTGTTTAGTCTAGCTACCAATAGAAAAGCACACAATGTGTTTTCCTCCAGCAATCCCCAACTCAGATGGGGTTTGATCTACACACTTCTGTCACAAGAGTACAGGAAAAGCCCTCTTAAAGTAGATGGCTGGTATACTGTTCAAGTGTAACAATAACAGTCTAGATCTAGCAGATATGAATCTAGTTTATATCTAGATTCAGCAGATCTGAATCTAGTCTATACTGTGTAACCAACTACTTAAAAGCAACAGTAACAATATTAAAAGTGTAGAAAATGCAGATTAAAACAGCAGAAGTGAGGCAGCAATTCAATAAAATAAGTCAGCAAAGTGCAATGGAAGCTTAAATAATACTTGTTTTTCAGTTTTCAGCAAATGATGCTTTGGATTTCGGCAGAAACTCTCCAGACCTCTGGCTAAAGTTGCCAAATGAAGAGCAGCACCCGTTAACTGAACATAAAGAGTACAGTGCTCAAATGTGAAAACAACAGTATTTCTACAGGATCCTAAAAAGGGAGGACCTGCCTGTCAAGTGGAAATGGCAAGATAATGTAGTACCACAGAAATAAAGGGAATGTGTGGGGCATAAGTCAGTAGTGGAAATAAGGGTAAAAACAAGAAAGGTGCATGTTCCTCTCTTCTTAAATGTTAAGAACTTGAAGACAGAAGTCTAATGACTGAACAGGTAATAACAAACATCTAACAATACATTTGGCTGATCCCAGAAGGCATCTTGGGCTGTTAATGTGACTTAATTTTATAGATAAGGAAACACATCATCGCCTTTAAGTAGAATGACTATTTTACAAAATACAAACATGAAAGGATACATCCTGAGAAAAATCCTGACCCACTCCTGGTCCAAGCATCATTACTTTGACCTCAGGGGAGATTTGCAGTTATCTAGTGTCATTAATCCCTTCAATAATTCTAATGCATTCCCTATCAACTAGTGTCAATTACCCTAAATATTGAAATAGACTGTAACTGTAGGTTTGGGTTTACAGATCTCATTTTAAATCTCCTGCTCTGTACCATGAAAACCAATAACTCTTTGGAAATTAGAGGATGGCAGTCATTCATTGCCAGAATGATCCCCGATATGTTACTTGTGGGTCCCACTCTGCCATGGCCAAAGTCCCTAAAACAAAAAATGTTTGACCGGTTGACTTCTTGATTGAGTCATTTACTTATCTAATTATTTTAATTACGGTAAAATGAAATGTTCATTGCACTATCATTGAGCTCTGTGTAGCCCTGTCACTGCTAGCTTACCGCTCCACCTACAATATATTACTCATCCTTTGTATACAGAACTGCTGCAACATATTCTACAAGAACTGCATGTGAGTTGTTAGTCATAATCTGAGGAAAAATATTTACTTATTGTAGTAATCTGTAGGACACTCTCAACAAATGACTTTCCCTTAGTTATTTGTTTAGACTTATATTTTCCCCATGACATTTTCTCACAAATCAGTGCAAAGGAATTTTGTCATAAATGATAATTCTACAGCACAAGTACCAAATCACTTTTTTGATATAGAAACATGATAGCAACATAGATACCCTGAAGGTCAGGACTAAAATTATTGGCAACTTCCAGTTGATAAATTAGTTCATAATCTGGGAAATCTGTATATGCAGTTTCCCTAAGGGTTTATAGTCTGAGTTCACCCCGCCTCATAAACTTTTCTGTATCTCACTGTGCACTTTTTCCTCTGAAACATGCTGCAGAACAACAATTTTTAAATAATTTTTGAGATAGAACTGTGCGGTGATGGAGCTCTGTTCCAATAGGTGGGTTCCTAAAATGAGCATTCCGATTAGCTTTTGGAAAATTATTAATAAATGTCAAAATTATACACTTGCATTAAATTTGGTGAACATATATTTGTGATATCATTAGCTGTCTACAGGATCCCACCTAATGAGGCTTTCCAATTTCATTAATAAATTCTTCTCAATGTCAGTGACAGTGACTACAAAGCCGTGAGGTGTTCTCTTAGTCTGATTGAAATAATGACTCAAAATTGATAACAGCTATCATTATGAAGTTTATGTTAATTTGGTAACAATTTCTATATTTCAGGCATATATTTTCAACATGCCACACGTGGAACTTAGTTACAATATACATTACCCCAAATTATAAAAAATGCTACTAATGACCAATTGTTCTATAAAATTAGACTGATACTATCATATACTTTTTGTGTGCTTAACCTCACTTATATGGTAGATCTATGTAGTAGTTTAGTAACATACATTTTTTACATATCTATGTAATTTGTATCCCAACTTTGTAACTTACATTGTGTCTGGAGCTTTACTCCCCGGGCCTCCACTGAAAAAGGACATGTGTCCAGTTGGACGTTCCCAGTAAACAAATGTAAAATGAATAAAATACATGACCAAATGACACTTGCCAAAATTGTGTTTTTTGGAATTCTGACAAAAACAAATGCTTACACAAATTAAGACATTGCAAGAGAGTTTTCTTATTTTTTTTCTGAGATGCACAGACTCAAGAGTTGAGTTTATGAGGAGCAGGAGTCTCAGTTATATGGTATAGAGGAAGTGAGGTCTCACTACAACACAAATGATAGGGATTCCATTACTGACCCCATGCTGGAAGAGTCAACTGAGGTGGGAAAGGGATGAAGGGGATGTGCCCACTCACCTCTCCTCTCTTGGGGCACAAGAGAGTGGAATGCATCCCATAACATGCACTCAGTATATGTTTCATGGTAGACACTGGTGACCTTACTGAGGCACAGTGAAAAAAAGGTAGAGGGGGGTCAGTTGGCTTATGTCACTTTCTGAAGCAAGTAATAGTCTCACACTTTGCATATTGCATGCCCAACCTTAGTAGTACTGACAAGATGTTTGTGGGAAGTAGGGCTAAACAGAAAATCCTGATCCCATCATGAATGATGGCACCACTCCCAATGTTCAAGGCTCACCCTAAGGAGAATGATTAGACAAACAGGGCTCTTGCCCCAAGGGGAATAATGGGTCTATAGGTTGGCTCAAAAAGGCCTGGCTGTCCAGTCTGCAGCTTGGGACTAATGGAAAATAAGTAATATGGGCTAAGGGGGGACATGACCCTGTATTTGTCTACAGAAGGTTTTTGACTTCCATTAAAATACACATTTTAGCTATTATACTTTCAATTATTTTTCTTACTCATAGATAATTCAGTGTCTTTGCATTCAACTCGCCAACCTGGATCCTGGTGTGAATGACACTAATGCAAATGCTTTAGCTTTTAAATATGAGACATTCCCCACTGGTTCCCATTATTCATTTTAAAACAGTCTCATCTTGCTGTATCATAACTATGTGTCCATCTTCCACAAAATGTTAAATATTATATTTCAGCTGCCCCAGTCAAGCAGTCAAGCCATTTAGCTGTCCATGGAATTAAAACTATGTTTACAAAATTCCACTAATTTATATCAAAACTGGGGCAATATTGTTGGGGTTAATTATCTTTAAAATAGTTTAAGTATGTTCAATCTTCATAGACATTACATTTGAAAGATTTAAGTTTTTTTTTTTATTTGGGTCAGGTTACAAAGCTCTACATGTTTATTTGAGAAAGGTGTGGAGCCCTGCAGTATGTATTATAATCAAGGATTGTTTTATGCATAAGTATATAGAACGTCATCAGCAGTATTTCAAAAGGCGAGAGATAATTTCTCCAGAAACTCTTTGTTAAGGCACTCTATCGTATGGTCTCAGAATGTATTTATTTACAATGTGGTACCTCCCGCAACATTCTAGAATGAATATTCCTATTTTTCTTCAATATATTTTAGCATTTCCTTTGACCATATTTAAGTTTGTCCACATGTAGGCCTGTGAAACAATAGTTTATCCTCTGGACCTGTATGTAAGAATGTTATCTACAGCACAAGGTGGGATTTTTAGTGGCTTGTTGTAATTGAATGTGAACTTTGCTGCCTGGTTTTCCTTCATCCTACTGTTAACTTTAGACATATATTGCATGACTACTGCTTGCTTCCAGGGTCAGAACATATTATTCTGGTTAACTCTGTATGATGTATTTTGTTGTGGTTTGGAACAAATTGTGTCATTAAGCACCAAAATAAATATTTTTCCTGTGGCAAATGACCAACGGTTCCTATTTAGATAGAATGTCTCTTCTTTGTGCAATATCTCAAACATGATATCGAGCAGGTCTAAGGAAACATCGTAAAACTACTAGTGTTTTAGTAAATCATCAAGAATTTTGAAATAAGAAGTATTTTGTGTATTCGCAATGAAGCAAAATGTTTCACATTATTCTCTGAATTTTCTTGAAAATGTTCCCTTTGTAATATTGACTTAAAACTGTCTTCTTGTGAAAGTCCTAGGGAATTACCAACTATGATAATCAACTTTGTGATGATTGCTTTGTAAGATCGTACACCATTTTGAGATATCCTATCTTGGCCCATTTAAGCCAAGTGTCACTGAATTTTTATTTTTGTGCATGTTATGGAAAGAACTTTTGTGAGATAATGTTCAAAACTTAGACAATACCTGCATCTGGAGGGAACAATTTGGTTTTGGGTGGTTTGAAGTTACTTTATTACTCAGGTTGATGCTACTGTGTGCACAACAGCAGAAATGAAAAATAAAATGGAGATCACTTTCTGAAAGACTAACAATGCACCATACATCTTAGGATATCCTGCTTTGTACCTTTACCACCACTCACCAGTATAATAATACACAGACATACACCTGGTACATACACACACACACACACACACACACACACACACACGCACGCACGCACGCACGCACACACACACACACACACACACACACACACACACACACACACAAACACACATGCATGCATGCACAAACATGCACACACACACACGTACACACACAAGCACATAGGTGACATAGAAACACAAACATGTACATGTGCATACACCTAGACACATGTTCACCTTGGGTATGTTTCCCTTGTTAACAACTTCCATCCATAAATATGCAAAATCCTTTTATAACAAGTATGTGAATTAATATAAAATTCAACACAGAAAAGCGTGTTACTTTTTGGATATGTTTGCTATAAGGCCAGAAAAGCTTTATGCTGGAATTTACTTGTTCAACTGAGTTATAATAATCCATGCATTATTTTTCATATGATTAAATAATTTGCCTGTGCTTTTAGACATCATTAGACATGAGTAAATAAGGCTCAATAGCTCCCACTTTGGTGCGTCATATTGCTTACTTGCCTTAAGCTGTTCTTGTGGTGAGAGCAAGTAAATCAGTCATCTATTATATCTATAACATTCAAAGTATCCATTAGTTACACTACTAAGTGCCCATTTCAGGGGCAACTAGACAGCACTGCCTGGTTAAAGTTTTTCTTCAGTGGAATCCTCCTTCTTGAATCTTCTACATCTTACTGAGCTGGGTAATGATATACCTTTCAATTATCCAGATTTTTGCAGAATGCCCAGATTTTTACCTCATACTTTTGTTCTCTTTCTCATAAAACTTGTGGTTTTCTGGCAAATCAATGAAATTGATGCAATTAAATAATGACAGACATTTGAGTTTCAGATGTCAAATCCTCCAGAAAATGCATGCTAATCTAAAACCTGTTATTCTAGCAACTTTCTAAAGTTATAACAGCAATGTTTATATCTATGCTTATTTTGAGTGCTTGTTCCCCCATTATTTTTGGCTTTTTCCAGATTTCTTACACTAAGAAGATGAGAGGTATGGCTAACGTAACACAAAATGAATACATAACAGTAATATCATCTAATGTAAACAATTGCTTTTACTCCTAAATCCATGTTAACAAAACTAGTAAGATAAAGTAAAGTACATAGTTAGCCTTTATGTAATACTGCAACTCATTCAGGTGCTAGACAAGCTTAGATCTGTATTTTAATGTCTTATTTTAATCTGTTGCAACTTTAGCTATTTATGGTAAAACATGCATGTTCTTTGTGCATGCAGACAGCTTACTGTCACCCGTGACTCTAATTATGATGTGACCTAGATATAGTCTCTTCTAAGTTCTTTTATTTGTAGTCTCATGTTGCTGAAAAATGACATGTGCAGACATATGATATGGTGCATTTAAGGCAGCTGTGGACACTCATAGCTTCCTGATGTCAACAGCCTGTCAGTACAAAGAAATAAAATGCACAAATTCATGCTTGCTGAACCAGCTAACTACCCCCCCCTCCAGAAAAAAAAATCACAATTTAATCCATCTCAGCAATATATCTTTTTTTTCTGCTTGCAAAGTAAATGGACTTTAAAAATATCATATGCAAAGAAAGGAGGTAATCAAACATGATTAAAAAGTCTAATGAAACAGTTATTTATTCACATAGTTAAAATGGCTTGTTTTCTCCAGCGGATCTCACCTTCCAATGGCGTGACAACAAGCAGTTTATGCCTTTAGTACACTTGAGCCTATAGGTTTCTTGCAAGTGAAAGCATCTCTAAAATTCTTTAATCCAACTGCTTACACAACAATAATAAGAGGAATACAGTTCACTGCATCTGGCATTTGAACAAAATCAACAACTGAAGAGGAGCAGTGATTCTTCTAAAAGTATTCTACAAGCATTAAATTGTTTTGTTTATATTTGCTTTTATAATGTTGATTTTTATGTGCAATAAATAGAATGACAGGGGGTTCAGAGAAGATCTTAAGACATTTTTTTCTCTGTCATGTTTTCCCTGTACCTGCCAAGCTCTGACCCTTTCAGTTTAGACTGTATGACTCATTTATTTCTCCTTAATGTACTAATTGTTGCATCTGACATCATCCTTTGGAGGGGGTTCTCACTTTCCAATGAATATTTACCTTTCAGAGCCCTTGTTGCATATGGCAGCCCATGAAAAATATGATTGTTGACTAATGGAAGAAATACCATCCAGGCAGCCATAAAGGGTCTAATTTTGTGTGTAACCTAATACCCCACTGCCATTCGGCCCTGGTATGTGTGCTGCTAAACCAGGGCACAGAGCACAGTCTCATGGCACATATGCCAGTCCTGAGTTAACTGGGCCAAACATATTCCATGATTGCATGCTACCATGTCATTACATAGCCAGAATTGGGGTTAAGGGCAGCAGTAACTCAGACCATCTTAGTAATAGGTGCTAACCCTAACTCTGCCCCTTTCCCTAACTCTAAACCTACTCCTTATCTTAAAAAAAATACACTGCCACTTTTGAAATAAGTTTGAGGCTAGTGATTTCTGGGCTTTAGTGTGAATATCAGGTAAATAGTTTTTCTTTTTTGATCTTTTGTAGGTTTGATATTTAAGGCATCTGATATTACTCACTTTTAAACTTCAGAATTAAGTACATTTGATCATACAGTTCCAGTTACAGTTCCTATATTGTCCTCACTTTTGTTTTCTTCTTCTTCATCCTTTTTCTCTAGATTATAATCCATCCATAAATGCACAATTTTGTTACCTTTATATCATTTCAATTCACACTTTCTTTGCATTATGACCTGTTTCCCCACAAATATGACATTTCCTCTTATCAGTTACTTATCAAATTATCATGTTTGCCACAGGAGAAAAACAAGTTTTAGACTGTCCCCAATATTTTACAACACCCCTGTTACCCTCTACATTTATCATACTAAGGATATGAACAAGTTCTTCTTTCTCCATTTTTGATACAATGTGACATGCTCATCCACCAATCCATAGTCCTCTGTATCATACACATTAGCTTTTCTAATGTCTATAACTCCTTTACAAAGTTTGTTTAAATGTCTCATTAAAGCCTCTTTTTCAACTTCCGTTTGAAATTCAAAATATAGTTTGGGTTTTTTTTTTGGTTTCTCTATGAAATGCTTTAACCACAGAAGTTATTTTTCTTCTCATACTACCCCCCCCCCAAAAAAAAAAAAACTTTCCAGAATAGAACCAGTCTCAAATATAATGTCACTAAATGTCTCTTTATGAATAAGAATAAAAGCTCTTACCTCATAAGCATTGGGCCCCCAATGAGACCATTAAATTATCCCAAATGTCATACCTGTATACCTGTCCATTTCTTTTTCTTTTTTGTTCTGAATTCTTATCATGAATTTGATATAGTTCTTGACATTTCCTTCCCTCTGTTCATATACTATCTCTGTCACTGTAGTTTCCTAAAACAGTCTGGACATATGAATTCTTTTTCTGGCAATCTTTTTTAAATGGCTTCCAATTCCTTTCATCCCCTGGCTTATTCTACAAAAATTCATCCAAAATATCATACAGCAAACTTTCCAAGTGGAGGGTGTGACGTCCCCTCTCTGGGACAGTAATCAAGGAGTCTGAATCCTCGCCACTGACCCTGGAAAGGGAAGTTCATGTGGAACAAAAATAGATGCACCCAGTATTTCCAGATGTAGGTCTCTGCATCAAGCACAATTTCTCTTAAGAGCACACAGGGAACACACTCAGTCTGAGGTCTGGGGTTTTCTCTCCCTCTCTCCTTCCAGGTCCACAGTAAGATTCCCCCACTGGTACAGCTATAGAGTCCTCAGCCAAGTGTCCAAGCCAAGTCCTCCATCACTCTCTCTGTCAGACCAGTGGTTTGAGTCCCTGCTCCAAGCAGCTTTCACACACACTCCTGGAGATTTGATTTGAAACACACACACACGCACACACACACACGCACACACACACACACACAGACCTGGGAAAGGCTGGCACAGATTTACTAGCTATGCCCCCTTCTGACCAGATCATAAGATAGTTACTGCCACCAGACACTCAAAAACCAGCTACTTTAAGGCTCTCTTAATTATGCTGAGTGAAATTAATATTAATACAAGTAATAGTGTTTGGTCAATGCATTAAGGCTTTCAGGAGTGGTCACAGAGTCACCAAATATATATAAGTACTCTTAATGGTTAAAATATTCTCTAAAGGACCAACCACAATGAACATTTTCAATATATTTAATAATAAGTAATAAAAGAACATGAACATACTAAATATCTATTTACAATAAATACCAGTGTTTCAATCACAGGAAATATTAAAATAATGCAGATAAACAGATTCATACAGATACAGAAAAACAGCACTTAACTAATCTCTCTATGTTTTCCTGAATGATCTAAATAATTACTATTCCCTGGTCACTTTCTGGAGCAAGCTAAGATGAAGTAGGTGAGGTGTCTTTCTTTGTCAGGTTCCAAAAAACAGAGCACCCTGAGACTTCTCTCTCAATTTGTATTAAAACATAATTTCTGTCCTATATTACAGAATGACATCATCTGACTTCTGGTACCCATGCTACCCCTATTGCTAGTAACTGAACTAGAATTTAGCACACATGTGTTACCATACACATAGATAGAGCTTTGGTAAGATGTGTTATAGTATCTGGAAGCTATAAACCCATAAAACACTTACACTCTTCCTACTGGAGCTAATAAACCATTCTCTGGCACAGACATTTAGTCTCTGGCTGCAATTAAAACTGTAAGATACCATCTTTACAACCTAAACCAGGTAATTTAATTTCAGGATAGTTTTCTAAACGTTAGTTGGGGCTGAGCTTAACCTCTTTTCTTCCAGTATCCTCTGCTAAAACATATACATTTAATCATTTACAATGCAGTCAGGACGCACTGTTAGCACATTTTTTAACACACGTAGCTTTACAAATTCATTTTTCAGCACAAGCATCTGTACAAATCAGTTTGATATACAAATGACATATAATTGTTTACAAAATTCCTGCTAGCTATGCTGGCATATGTTACACATCCACTGCCCTCCTTGTCCTGGCATAACTGACAATACCTCACATCATCACAGAGGATTGTAATGTCGTATCTGTCATTACTTAGAATGCTTGCTCCCAATGAAACAAACACATCTTGTAGAAGCAACTCCTCAAAATCTTGTAGAGCCTGAAAAACTGCACCAGCATTCTCTTCTCTGCTATATACCATTTTGGATGTCCTTGACTGCTGTTCTCTCAACCACCACTGTGCTAGAATCTAAACAAGCACTCACATAACCAGTAAGGCTAGTTCCACAATGTTCTGGCCAAATTTTCCCTAGTAGTATGTGTATCACTTTACATCTTCCTGAAAATAAGCCACTACCCTTGTGGAACTAACCTGATCAACAATTATACCTCTCAACTGTCCAGACCTTTTATTTCTTATTTATTTTATTGGCATTTGTTTACCAGGATAGTCCACTGGGCCAAGAATAGCCCATTTTCAGTGGAGACCCAGGGAGAAAAGCTCCATGAAGATACTTGATACACTCTACAATGCAATGGTAACACTTTATATATAATAGCATGGTAGAAATTACAATAATAACACAGTACAAATTATAGCAAAGGAGTACAAAAAATATTCATAATAACAAGACAGTAAAAATTATAACAAAGTAGCTCAAAAAGTATAATTAACATAGCAGGTAGGTTAAGCTATTTTCTTAGAATGTCCATAGCTTTACTTTGTATTTTTGGTCTGTTCCTAATAAAATTTTGGTTTTCTGACAAATCAATCGCAAATCATTGAGGACTGAAGCCAGAAAATAATGACAGAAATTTGAGTTTCAGACTTCATACCCTTCAGAAATTTCATGTTATGCAAAGCCTGTTATTCCATCAACTTTTTAAGTTTGTAAGAGTCATATTTAAAATTCATCCCTATTTTTGGGCCCTTGTCTCTCATTGTTTGTGTTTTTTTCAGATCGGGAGGAATGTCAACAAAAATATATATATATACATACACACACACACACACACACACACACACACACACACATATATATATATATATATATATATATATATATATATATATATATATATATATATGGTTCTACCTCACTTCAACGACATGCCGGAACATCGACACGAAAACCGAGAGTCCCAGAAGATCGAAAGCTGAGAAGACCGACACGACGGGACCCAGAAGATCGACAGTGGAGAAGACCGACCCGACGGATGAAAGCACCGACGCCGAGGATGCCGACATGGGGAAAGGCTGTATAAGTATGCGGTAGTGACGGACGTTAGGGTGCGAGTAAGGTAAGTGTGGATATTGACGGTCTGTGGGGATAGGGGTGGGTTAAGTGAGTTAGGGTTAGGAGCGGTCAGGTAAGTGTGCGGTAGTGATTGTGTTTGGGTTAGGGCGGATAAGTGAGTTAGGGTTAGGGAGCGGGTCAGGTAAGTGTGCGGTAGTGATTGTGTTTGGGTTAGGGGCAGGATAAGTGAGTTAGGGTTAGGGAGCGGGCCAGGTAAGTGTGCGGTAGTGACGGACCTTAGGGTTAGGGTTTGGGTTAGGGTTGTAGGTAGTTGTGTATGTGAGGTTTAGTGTGGGTTTGTAGGGATTTTGGTGTGCTTGTGTTGCGTATGTGGTGTTTGGATGGGGAATGTGTTTTGTTTGTTGATTGTGGTGTGTGAAGTTTATGAGGTTTCGTGTTTGTGTACCGTCGGTTATTTAGTTGTCGGGCATGTGGAATTTCGTGTTTTTGTACTGTCGGTTATGTGGTTTCGGTGATTGCGTTGTCGGTGTTTTGGTGTTTCGTTTATGTGAGGTAGAACCATATATATATATATATATATATATATATATATATATATATATATATATGTATATATAATATATATATATATATATATATATATATATATATATATATATATATATATATATATGCAAAATATGTTAATTAATAAAATGGGAAAGCAGGACTATCCAATCGGACTGTAATGTTAGTTACCTGTGCATCAGATATATATACAGTGAAGGGCAGTAAACCAGTGCAGACTGCCTGCATCTTGCAATAGGTTACAGATTCCTTTTCCCTCATACCTTTATAATTGTTTTTCTCAACACTTACTCTGACTTGCAATGGAAGAAGACTCTGTAGTTAACTTCCACATATCCTTAAAAAGAGTTCAGAAATAAAAATAACTTTCACCACAGAAACTGTAAGCATGAAGACGTCACTAAAAACTGATAAAACATAAAAAGTATACTTTTTAAACATTTTCAACAAAATGTCAATACCTCTGCCAAAACTTAACATTTGAGCTCAGAAGTTCAATGCACCATCTGTGAGCTATCATCATCATCTGAGCAATCATACCTAGTTTATGCCAATTTTATCCAATACTAAATTTAAGAAAATGATTGTAAAACAATTTTTACACTGGAATTTTACAACAACATATGCCAGTTTGGCAACAGGTTCATTAAAATCAACAGTTAGACAATTTCATACCAGAACTCCACAAAGTTAGAAGTTATAAGCCTGTACATCAGTCAGCTAAAATGGTCAGCACAGTCTTTTAACATTGTGCTCAACAAATACCAATATTTTTTCCAAAACTTAATATTTTGAGATTAGAATTTCAACACATCACCTATAGACCAGCTCCATCACCTCAGTTATGACAGTGATTTTTTGCGATATGGGTTCAAAATACCATTTATGGAAATGACTGCAAAACAGCACTTGAAATGGAATTGCATAATAGATCATAAACATTTGATATAAGGGTCCCTAAAATGGCTACCCATGAAAATTCCATACCAAAGTCATTTTTCCCTTCATTCATTAGTCAGCTATGCCAAGTAGACACAAACTTCCATTCAGGGATGAGCCAGGAATAGAGTTTAGTTAAGTGACTTGCTCAGCGTCATACAGCAGGCAAATGCAGCCTGAGGGAATCAAACCCTGCATTATAGGATGAAACTCTGAAGCAGCTCACAGCCTTAATTCACTGTGGAAAATTGCCATTTATGAGATTATAACCCTGCATAAAATAGTAAAAATGGAGGTAGATTTTATATTAAAATGCAATACAAAGCATGTATTTATCATAAAGTAAATATTACACATAAAGTTAAAGATGCAAAATATACAGCCGCATATTTCATAAGTGCAGTAAGGTTTTAGGGGAATTGGAATGACACATATAACCACTTGCCCAAGGATTGCAAGGTGCTCACCCTTTTGGATTTTGCCTTGAGAACTGCCTTACAACACCCTTGGGTGTGCAGTAGAGTGTGTACCATGCACACCCCCAGTGCCTTATTGCCTATATAAATACTGAAGACTACGTCAATACTTGTATTATTTGCAGAAGTGATTTGAACGTTAGCTTTGCATTTGGTATGACACTTAGGAGTGAAAAGGAGACCTTTGCCTTTTTTGGGTTTAGTATTAGGTCTGATTTTGTGGCGGTCATGGTGGTGCAGTAGTTAGCGTTGTCGCCTCACAGCAAGAGGTTCCCTGGTTCAATCCTCAGCTGGGGTGCCTTTTGTGCAGAGTCTGCATGTCCTCCCTGTGGTTGCGTGGGATTCCTCCGGGTGCTCCGGTTTCCTCCCACATCCCAAAGACATGCTGTAGGTGGATTGGACACTCTAAATTGGCCCTAGGTGTGAGTACATGTGTGTGCCTTCTGTGGAAGGTTGGGCGCCGGGCTGGCAACGCGACACCGTAAAACTCCACTGTCAATCATAAGCAGACATGTGATCTGCTGTGGCGACCCCTAACCAGGAAAAGCCAAAAGAAGAAGAATTAGGTCTGATTTTGCTAGTAAGCTTTATATGGAGAGAATGAATCTTGTGTGAGTTGTGGGAGAAGAATGGGAGTCTAGGCAGTGCAGATAAGGGTTGAATCATCAGCATGTATGACTAGTTTGCCTTGTTTTGAGGCAATGTGCAAATTACTGATAAATATATTAAACAGTATAGAGCCTTGGGAAACACTGGCAGACACTGGTAAAAAGACAGAGATGTTAGATTGCTATTGCTTGGGATCTGTCAGACAGGTAGCTGAGAAACCAGGAGAGACTAGAATAGGACAGATCATGGGAAGATAGCTGATGGAACAGTTTATTATGAGAGACATGGTCAAAGGTCATGCATAGGTCCAATAAAAGGGCAGATAGGATATTACCTTTATTGCCACTATGATTAATGCAGTTTGAGAAGTCTGTTAGTGCAGTAGTAGTAGTAATAGTACTGTGGCTTGGTGTAAAGCTATGCTGAATGAAGGAGAAGAGGTCATTGGGAAGAATGTGGTTGAGAAGTAATTTAGTTGACACTTTTTCTGCAATGGGTGCCAGTTTGTTTTGAACATTAAATAAGTTAGTATTAAATAGGTGGACTGCATCATCAAAGGGAATAGTTTTGAGAGAACTCCAGTTTATAGAGGTACTAAAGTTTGTTAGAATTTGTACTTTTTTAAAATAGTATTTCTTGGTTTGTGACTACAATGATTGGTAGGTGATCATGAAATATATCTGGTAAGGTGTCTGATGGCGAAACTTTGTCAAGTTTGTTTCTTAGATAGCAGTATAACATTGATTTTTTTCTCCTGTTTGACTTGTTGAGTCTGGGTGGACTATGAATGAGTTGTGAGTAACCCTATAAGTTTAGGGACAGTGAGAGAGAGTTAGAGGTGAAGAAGAATATAACTATTTTTAAGTCACCAAAGATATCTGTTTCCTGGTGAATATTTGATGTAGTTCAGGTGAAGACATTCTTTAATCTGTTAATGGTATAAGCAGATTGGATATACATATCCATGAAACAAAGGCTTATCCTGCAATTCAGTCTGAGCAGGGAGATGCGTATCTCAGCATTATCGAAGGTGGGGGTAGTATTTGGGTAAAGAGATAATTCCAGTGTGTTAAAATACATTGCAGTTTTGCCATCACCTTTTTTTTCCTTTCTGTTGAGCCTGAATATGTTGTAACCTGGTGGGGTGTTTTCCTCATCTTTGATGTCTGGCTTCAGTAAAGTTTCAGAGATGACTAGGATGTCAGGAGCATAGGTATTTAACCATGGATGAAGGTCAGTTGTTTTGTTAACTGATGCTTCTGATATTTTATATATTTATTTATTTGTTTTACATTTGCTTACCGGGAGAGTCCGACTGAGCATAAAACCCTTTTTCAGCGGAGGCCTGGGGAGAAAAGCTCCATTGTTAGTAAACTATTTTGTTAGCAGAAAGAAAATTGTATAATACAATAAAGAAGTAAATAGTAACACACATTCATACTGGCAAAAAGACTAGAACAGAATAAATTGGTCAAGGGGGAAACAAGACCAATAATCTTGTATAACAATGCTTCTAGAAGTCAGTTCTTACAGCAGTAGCAGGTAGTGACATTGTATACAATAAGAGTGCAATTATGATTATTTATTTATTTATTTATTTATTTATTTATTTATTTAAATTTGTTGACCGGGAGTGTCCGACTGGACGTAGGTCCATTTTCAGCGGAGGCCCGGGGAGAAAAACTCCACAGTTAAAATAGACAGTAGTTACATTGGATTACATAGCGATTAACAATTTACATAGCAATTACTTACAACATATTTACAGATGAAGAACATAGTACATCAGTAGACAACTAGTATCTTTATCTGTGAAGTGCAACATTGACAAATGTTACAAGAAGAAGTTCCTGCTGTATAATAAGTACTTGCTTGTGATCATCTGAGCTTGCTATAATCAAGGTAGTTAGTGGAGTGGAAAGAAAGGTAGTGATTGGATGGGGAGGGTGATATTAGAGTGGGATACTTAGTCATATACAGGCAGCATAGCAAACTGAAGACTTAAAATTTGATAGATATTAAAAGTTAGAAGGAAAAAAAACAACATAAGGTAATCATATGATTTAAATTCAATGCTCATTACATATGCAATTAACATTTTAAAATGAGCTAAGTTCCATGGTTTGGGCTACACATGCCCAGTACATGTACAAGTCCAGGAATTGGTGAGGTGGGCTTTAATGTGATGCTTGAAGTTTTTCAAGCTAGTTATAGTTCTAATTTCAAGTGGTAAGGCATTCCACAGTTTAGCAATGTAGTAGGAGTTAAGAGCATAGAGAGTCACCTGAGCTATTTTTACACCTGGTTACTTCAATTACAGCTTTATTAGTGGATCTTAGTGGATGGGTACTTATATGGGGACTGAGGAGGCCTTGTAGAGCTGGTGTTTTGTCGGGTTTATAGTACATTTTGTGAGCAGTAGAGAGCTGTGTGAGAGTGAGTTGGTGGGGTAGTTCTAATCAAGATAGCTGTTTTAGGGTCTTACAATGATGGGTTCTAGGAGGACAGCTAGTAGCAAATTTAGCTATCTTATTATAGCAGGCATCTAGCTTGCTTAGGTCTGATTTGGAGAGTGTGGTAAGGATGGGTGAGGCGTATAGTAAAGTTGATAGAAGAGTTCTGGATGTGGTTATTCTGGAGTTTTGTGATTAGGTAGTTTTTGCATCTGTATAAGGTACCTATTTTCTTGTGTACTTTTTTACAGTCTGGGCAATGTGTAAGTCAAACTTCAGATTTTGATCAATAACACCGAGAAGTTGGGTGGATGGTACTGGTTCAATCAAAGTCTTATTACTGGATGTGATGTTGAAGTAAGTGGATTGTTTTTTGAATTTAGTTGAGTGGAAGAGCATGAGTTTAGTTTTATGTGGGTTCAAGATTAATTGGGCATCTGCCAACCATGATTCAATAGCATTGAAGGATGTTTGGGTTAAGGTCTGCAGTTCAGGTAGAGTTGGGGCAGAACATATGACAGTGGAGTTGTCTGCATACTGTGTAAGAGTGGCTAGAGTTGTAGCATTATGGAGATTATTTGTAAACAGGTTAAAAAGGAGGGGGCCAAGAATAGACCCTTGAGGCACACCCATAGTCACTGGTAGTAAGTGAGAAAGAGCTTTGTTCCACCATACCGCTTGGTGCCGATCTATGAGGTAGTTCTGAAACCAGGATAGACTGGAGTAGCTTAGGTTCAGTTTGGACAAGGCAGTCAGCAGTTTGTTATGAGACACTGTATCAAAGGCTTTTGATAAGTCTAAAAAGATTGCTGATACTAGCTCACCTTTATTTCTAAGTTGACTGATGGTGTTAGTGAAGCTAATAAGGGCTGTGGTAGTACTATGGTAGGGGCGAAAACCGTGATGAGTATTTGTAAGTAATTTAATGTCTAGGAGATGGTCAAGTATTTGGGTGTGACCACACCTTTCAAGGATTTTTGATAGAGGGGATAGGATTGCTATGGACCGACAGTTAGAGAAGTCGCTGGAGGGACCTGCTTTATGTATTCCAAAGTTAACTTTGAACCTAACACCACTCTTAAGTATTCAACTGCGGTACCACCTTTATCATTCTTATAAGAAAAGCGCAGTCTGGGTCTGAATTGTCTGCAAACAACTAAAGTTAACTTTGAACCTAACACCACTCTTAAGTATTCAAATGCGGTACCACCTTTATCATTCTTATAAGAAAAGCGCAGTCCGGGTCTGAACTGTCTGCAAACAACTAAAGTTAACTTTGAACCTAACACCACTCTTAAGTATTCAACTGTGGTACCACCTTTATCATTCATATAAGAAAAGCGCAGTCCAAGTCTGAACTGTCTGCAAACAACTAAAGTTAACTTTGAACCTAACACCACTCTTAAGTATTCAACTGTGGTACCACCTTTATCATTCTTATAAGAAAAGCGCAGTCTGGGTCTGAACTGTCTGCAAACAACTAAAGTTAACTTTGAACCTAACACCACTCTTAAGTATTCAACTACGGTACCACCTTTATCATTCTTATAAGAAAAGCGCAGTCCGGGTCTGAACTGTCTGCAAACAACTAAAGTTAACTTTGAGTATGTGTCTACCTGTTTGAGCCAATATTCATTTTCCCCTGGAGAGCACTCTGCTTTGGCTTGTAAGCAGCCCCCCCACCACCACCACCACCACACACACACACTCATCTTCCACTTTCTCTCTTATTCCCTTCTGTTAGCAGAAAGTATCCATAATTTGATCAATACTGTGTGTTTGTTAATTTAAACTGAGACCACAGTGGCCTACTGATACAAGGCTATCCTGTTTTTCCACGTGGAAATGGTTAAGAAATGACTTACAGTTTCAGAGCAGTCCTTGGTCAATTGTGATTGTTTCTCAAACACTAACTTGTCTTTGCTTTGGCTCATTAGTAGCAGTACAAAGAACTGCCTGCTCACACCCTTGTTCTCCCCTCCCCCTTCCCTGTTTTATTACTTTAAGAAAATCCCAAAGTTAATAAATATTACCTGTGGCAGACACCATTTTTAAAACTACAATCACCCTTGTCACTATCATATGTTCATTCATCAATTAACTCTGTTACCTGATTGTTTCCAGCCCCCTCATAAGAGCAACTAACAGGGTCTCTACCCGCTTCGCTCCCCACCCTGCCCCCTATTCCCTCCCACCCCCAGTGGTCCCACCTTTATTACACTCACAAACCCTTCCCATCTTTCCAGTAGCCAACCACAGCGCTAACCCAACACTACCTCCTCCATCTTCCCACTACTATCACACCTCCTCAACTAACATGTACAAGCATACCTTACCTATGTTCACTGTATGCACTCTCCTTGCATATCTTACATCCTACCAAAGCTCTATCATTCCCGCACTCAATCACTACCACTGTACTACTACTCACACCGCCACTCATGTCTCACCCTCACTCAGCTCCCCTCCCACCAACTCAAGAACCATCCCTATGCACCCCCCACATATTCTACCAACTATATTACTCAGACATAAAGCATCCCTACAACTTAACATAGTAACCCTCTCACCATACTTATTATCCAAAGAGCACAATCATAAAGTTTCCCTTATAAACAAACACATTCAAAAACTGAGAAAACTAATAACCTCATGCATATCAAAACTAGCCCTAAGTGGAGATATCCACCCCAACCCTGGCCCTACCGTCTCCAACCCCAGTCCTCATAATCAGACTAGAAACCACAACTTCTCCCATATTACAGACAATAGAAAGCCAAATGATGTCCTTCTACTAAGCCTAAATATTAGAAGTATATCCAACAAAGTCCATGAACTCCATGCCACCATAGACTTGTACTCCCCAGATATAGTCATCCTGACAGAAACCTGGCTAAAACCTCACATTACCAGTGAGTAAATACTCCCTACAGGTTATGGCATACTAAGAGTAGACCGGCTAAACAAGAAAGGAGGTGGTGTAGCTATAATATTTAAACAGCATCTAAACATCCAGATCTTAAAATCATCAGCTCTACAGATAGGCAATGAAGAAATAATATATACCAACCTCAAAATAAACCAAAACAAAACCATCAACATAATTGGATGCTACTTCCCACCTGGCCAAAATATCCCTCCACTAGAAAACCTCCTCAGCTGGTCTACCCACCATCTCCTCCAAGAAACTATCATTTTAGGTGATTTCAATATTGACTGGCAATCCTGTTCTGGCAACCATCCAACCCATCATGTAAACCTTCATGGCTTCACCCAACTAGTCCAGTCGCCAGCCAGGATAAATAAAAACTCCAGCAAGCACACTACCCTGGATTGGATACTAGTCAGTAAGAGCCCCCAGTCATATATAACAGGCTGCTTATCAGATAGCCTCAGTGATCACTCCCCAACATTCCTACTGAAAAAATACCTATACCAAGCTAAACCTGTCGTCTACTGTCAGATACGTAAAAAAATAAACTTTAACCCACTCACATTCATCTCATCCCTCAAAGAATGTAACTGGCATCCTCTAAAGTACCTCAGTCTTGATGACGCAGTTGCATTTTTTAATACTACCTTCCTGAGCATCCTTAATTACCATGCCCCCATAAGACTTTCCAGAATCAAAGCACAACCCTCCCCATGGCTACAGAAAACCACTAAGTAAGAAATGAAAAACAGGGATAAAGCTTGGGAGCACTGGCACAAAACCAAGACCCCCTCAGCTAGACAGAAATTCCTAGAACTACGCAATAGAGTCAAAAAGCTAATAAAACAGGACAAATTCCAATACTACCAGTCTGCCCTAGACTCCTCCCAGCACAGCCCCAAACAATTCTGGTCCTCCATAAACTCCATCCTCCACCCAGGTAAAGTCAGTACCCCTCCTCCTAACATCCCTCACTCCTCAGAAAATATTGCTACCTCATTCAACACACACTTCACACAAATCATACTATCACTAGCTAAACAACACAACCTCCCTCCCCTCCAACCCACATTTTCAACTACTAATCTCCCCACTGCCTTCTCTTTGTCTCCTGTACCTACCTCCAACATAAAAAAACTCTTAACTAAACTTAAACCCACCAAATTAGCAGCAGACAACCTCCCAAGTGAATACCTACAAATCGCAGCTGATGCTCTGGCCTACCCAGTATCCATCTTGATTAACCGATCTCTGTCAGAAAGTTATGCTCCCACACTGTGGAAAGTATCACATATAATTCCCCTCCACAAAGGCGGACCCTCCACAGAACTAACCAATTACCACCCCATAGCTATTCTCTCTCCACTCTCCAAAATACTAGAGAGATGCATACACTCTCAGGTCTCAGACTACCTCCTTACTAACAACCTCCTTTCTAATACTCAGCATGGTTTCTGACCAAACCATAGCACCACCACTGCCTTACACTCCTTTACTAACACTATCCTTCAGCATAAAAACAATGGCTATCTCTCCTCTGCTACTTTCCTAGACCTATCTAATGCATTTGACATGGTCTCACACAAACAACTTATCTCTATCCTCAATAACCTATCCTTCTCACAATCAGTCACCAACTGGTTTCAGAGTTACCTGTCTGACCGCCAATGATCCATTGTATGGCAGAATGACATATCTCCCCAACTACCTGTCTCCATAGGGGTTCCCCAAGGATCCATCCTTGGACCCCTACTCTTCTCTGTTTTCACAAATAATCTAGCCTCTGCCACCACACATGGCACACTTATACAATACGCAGATGACTCGACCATCATCTGCTCAGCCCAGTCCCTACCCAAACTGCAAAAAGTCACACAGGAAGCCTTTTCCTCTGTTGAAACTTGGTTATCCGATGCCCAATTAATACTCAACCCAAACAAAACTAAACTACTCATCTTCCAACCCACCAAACATACTCAAAACAACTCTCACTTTAACATCACAGCAAAAGACAACACCACTATATACCCAACTGAACATACCAAATTGCTAGGAGTGGAAATAGACAATAAACTAAAATTTGACATTCACATATCCATGACCATAAAAAAAGTCCACAAAAACTAGGAGCGTTATACAGAAATAAGCATCTTCTCACCAAAGCAGCAAAGATTTCAATAGCAAATTCCCACCTTATCTCCACCCTACTTTATGCCTCTCCAATATATACCAACCTAAGGCAATGCGATCTAAACAAGCTAGAGACCTGCTACAACAAAATTGCCAAATTGCCACAGGCCATCCTACCATAGTCACCACTGTCTCTCACTTGCTGAACTGGGCTGGCTTGAACTCCCTCACCTCCTTCAATGGTATCAACTCTCACTCGCCGACAAACTAATAAACCATCCACTAAATGTCCCATCCCTCCAGAATCTACTCCAACCCTATCGCACCACCAAACCACTAAGATCCAGCAACAAAAATCACTTGCAGATCACTAAAGCCAATAAATCTGCTGGTGAAGCACTATTCTCTTGCACCATAGCCAAATTATGGAACTCCCTCCCACCCACAATTACCTCCGTACCATCATGCACCCACTTCAAAACTTTACTAAAAGCGCACCTAAAAACATGCTGGCTATGCCCTTGCAACTCCCACTCTAATATCACCCACCCCATCCAGCCATTACCTTTCTTTCCACTCCACTAACTACCTTGATTATAGCAAGCTCAGATGCTCATAAGCCTAGTACTTATACAGCAGGAACTTCTTATTTTAACATTTGTTAATGTCTGTTATGTACTTCACAGATAAAGATTCTAGTTGCCTACTGATGTACTATGTTCTTCATCTGTTAGTATGTTGTAAGTAATTGCTATGTAAATTGTTAATCGCTACGTAATCCAATGTAACTACTGTCTATTTTAACTGTGGAGCTTTTCTCCCCGGGACTCCGCTGAAAATGGACCTACGTCCAGTCGGACACTCCCGGTCAACAAATATAAATAAATAAATAAATAAAATAATAAATAAATGTAGGGGTATGATTTGAGCAATTTTCCAGAGAGTGGTGATGCGTTGTTCAGATATATAATGGTTAATTAGTAGGGAAACCGGATAGGAGATGGCTTCAGCTGCTATTTTTAAGTATGTTGAAGGTAGGTTGTCAGCTGCAAGGATTATGGGTTTTAGCCTGAGCAAATATTTGTGTATATTGTGGGTTGGGACTAGTTTTAAGGAGAATGTGTTGTTATTATCTAATAGAGAGGTTGATGGGCAGTGATGGGAAGTTTTGGTTAGTAAGGATTTTGATGGAGTTAATGAAGTATTTATTAAACTGGGTAGCAATACATTCTAGGGGATTACTTGCTGTTGGTTGAGGGGTCTTAGTTTGACCTAGTCATAGTATTTTATTTAAAGTGGTCCAGAATTTTTGAGGATTATTTTGGTATTTAGCTTGTAAGCTTGTATAGTAATTCTTTTTATCAAGTCTTATGTTAATATGATTGAATTTTTGTGTAGACTGAGTATATAGGTGACAGGGTTTACAGCACCCAGGCATATTCATACAAGACCCAGGGGTAAGGTAAATAGCACCACAGAGTTAAATTTTTTTGGGGAGAGGGCATAAGGAAAAAGTGGTTTATGGTTTATTCTGGTTCTAGAGTGAGTTTTAGGACAGACTGGTGAGGCTGCAAAAAAGTGGACATTTAAAGAAGTCTGTGTAGGAGCTATTATAGAGGTTTGGTAAATTATAGGGAATATTGGCAGTAATATTGCTGGGGGGCATTAGAAAACCATGGGAGGGGAGGGAAGGTGGATATGGTGTGGGAGGAAAACAAAGTGGGCAACAGCTTCCACAGCAGTGGGAAGTAATCAGTATAGCCATGCTCACCATGGAGAAGATAGGACTTGTGAGTTATAGCACAGGCGTCTGCTAGACAGATTCGTCTGCTTGTAAAATGTACTGAAAAAAGAAAAAGACACTTCTTTACCAAACACTGGGTGTAATATCGTATATAAGGTTGGAGGAGTGCAAGTGAATGCAGCAACAATGTAGAAGAGTGCATGAAGTTTAAATTGCTAGACTGTAGAACAGTACTAGCAGTTTCTTAGCACTGGTATCCTACTATGACATGTTCCAGGAACATAATTTTTCCACAAGAAAATGATGACTTGAAGAACATAAGGGTACAACATGTTTATGATACATAATTTAAGGTTCTGTTTACTGACAGACAGATTACAGGAAAAAGGAATCTATGGAATAATTATTTTATTTACATTTGTTTATTGGGAAAGTCCGACTGGAAACAAGTCAATTTTCAGCAAAGGCCTGGGGAGAAATGCTCCAGATGCATGTCTTTTGTAGTGTGGGAGGAAAATGGAGCTCCTGAAGGAAACCCACACTAACACAGGGAGGACACGCAGACTCTGCACAGAAGGTACCCCAGCTGAGAATCGAACTGGAGACCATCTTGCATGTTTGGCAACAACACAAACTGCTGCATCACTGCGCTGTGAAATGTTTTGCATGTGGGTAATTTATGCTGTGTTTCATTTTCTTTCCTTTTCTTCTTTCTTTCTTTCTTTCTTTCTTTCTTTCTTTCTTCTAGAGCTCTACAGTAAAACTGACATTTTATTTGGTTTGTGTCACCATGGAGTTTTGGGTTACACTGTGTATAGAGCCTATCCTCAAATTATGCTCTATGTGACCTGAGCAGATTCATTTTGCCTACCAGTTGCCAATGAATTCTGTAAAAGTGGAAATCTGCAACAAATGTAAGTGAGAAACAATACCTCGTTTCTCCAGTTTTCATTCTACATATTTTTACTTTTAAGTACATGCTATCTTCTTTTGGCTCTTTTGGTGACCTATTTGGTTTCAAAGATAATCGGGAACTTGTTTCAGGGAAAGTCTTAAGATTCTGAGCTGTAATAGCTGCAACCTGAAGGAATGAAGAAACTTTAAATGGGGCTTGTATAGCTTTTTTTACATCTATTTCACTGGTAAGGGTTAGCTTCACTTTTTGCTGGAAGTAGATGCGTGGACTATTTACCTTAGTGTTTGTCTATGTAAAACAGAAATTTGTGCTTTAGAATTTGAGTCTTTTTATTTGATTTCAGCAATTTAGATACCTTTAAGATTAACAAGAGACCCTAATGTCTTCAATTTTCTGTTTTTTTATTGGATTTTCTGAAATTTGTTATACTTTGGCACCAGCCATTACTTGTTTTTCTCATTTCATCAAAAATATTCACCACACTGTATCCTGATCAGTGGTGGTTTACTCCAACTGAAATCACTTTATTATATTTTTTGTATTGAATATTTTTACAATCTACATTTGTGCCTGTGTCACTTTATACAGTAGGGCTCCCAGGACTGAGACCTGTGGGACACCAGTTGTAACTGTTCAAGAGTTGGACCTGGAGACTGCTAGTCGTACCATGTGGATTCTGTGTGTAAGCCCATTGGCAACCCAACCTGTGATATATGGGTGAATGTACAGGCTGGTGTGTTTATCAATAATACCTGAGTGGGGCATGGTGTCAAAAGCCTTGGTGAGGTCCAGGTAGTATGTGTGAACCACCTTCCCCGTCATCTAATGTCTTGGTGACTATATGTAAGACATCAAACAGGTTCAGTAGGCATGAACTGCACTCAACCAAGCTGACCTGGGATGGGTCACGTGTTCAGAGGTTACCAATGTCTTTGTTAATGAGTGCCATGAGGATGTGAACCATACCATTGCAGACCAGGCTAGTCAGGCTTATGGGGTGGTAGTTACCATGGTCAGTTGTGATTCCACCTTGATGGAGTGGAATAACCATTGCTACGCACCATTGTATGGGCATGTAGCCTGTGGAGAGGCTGAGGTAGGAGTGCTTAATTAGGTGGGGGGCAGGTTGTCTTGCACAGTTTGCAAGATGCAGTCTGGGTCAACGTCTGATTCCATTGATGCTGTGTTCTGCTGTTACAGAGGGCCATTTCCACCTGTGTGTCTCTGAGGGTTGGGATACTGTACATTTCGTGTAGTGTTGTGGGCTGTTTAGGGGATGAAGTATGTACTGAATGTATCTGCAATGATGTTGGTGATATCAGTAGTATCAGCATATTTTTTGCTATATTTCACCAGCACAGTGCAAATCTGTGTGTCACCACATAGATCCTTGACATAGCCAAAGAAGGCTTTGTGGTTATCTTTCAAATCCTTGCGTATACTCCTGCTGATGTTAGCCTTGGATGATGTCATGAGGGACCTACATATCATACTAATAGTGGTCACAGATGTCTGCCCTTCGTGGGATTTGCTGTGTGTCTGGAACACTGTCCTACTTCTGTAGTTTAGCCTGTTTATTGCAGAGGTCCACCAGACCGGTGTTCTTGCCTAGGAGGAGTGAGTCTTGGTTTACCAGTGATAGCACGATCCATACATCCATGTAGGTGCTTATAGATTGCATTTGTAAATCTGTCTGTATCTTGAGCAGTGTTTCCCCTTAGCGTGTGGGCTGTGAACCCCCCCCCACCCCTGTCACTAGTAGTGTAAATTTAGCTGTAGGAATGGTATACACTGTGGTATCCGTGGGTGGGGTAGATGCTTGGGTGTGGAAACAGTGAAAGGTTCATGGTCAGATCTAACCAGTGACTGGTTAACCTCCTCTGAGGTGCACCTGTTGCCCATGTTGGTGCTGCCCAAATCTAGTAGTTTCCACCCCACATTAGGGAGGTTACCACCTGATACAGGGCATATGAGGTGATACATTCCAGGAAGCGCTGGTCCTGGAAGTGAGTACCGGAGTACGTTTCCCAGTAAATGGTATGGTAGCTGACATCGAACAATGCCAGGGTGTGTGTTAGGACTATCCTGTTCACCACTGTCTCCAGGTAGGTGAAGTGGAGGTCCTGGGTCATGGAAGGTGATCCGTAGCAGGCCACATTGCACATTGCAGGTGTGGCTGATGTAAGCTGCACATGGATGATCGCGGAGGTATCATGCTGCCCCACTAACCTGGAGGTGAAGGTATTCCTGATGAATATGGATACAGCCCCACCATGTCTGTCAGTCCATGTTCTGTGGCTGAAATGTGTGGTATGGGTTGCAGTCTGGTAGTGCTGGTGTGCCCTCAGGAGCCTTAAGACAGATTTCAGTTAATGCACAGATGTTGATGTTGTCCATCCTGAGGAGTGCTGTGAGTGCATGCATGTTGTGATCACAACCCCTGGTGATAAGTATCATAATCCTCATTGAATCTGCTATTGTGCTATTTATGGAGCTGGTATTCACCTTCGAGACTCTCCTAAATAAGGCACAATGGGGGCACCAATAGCCTTGGCCAGTATTCCAAAGCCTAAGGCTGACACATAGGCCAGTATGGTATCATTGCATGCATGTTCCCCAACTGTGCTTGTTTTTCATCTCCCCTGTAGGTAACCTACTGGTAAGCAATAGAATGCCTTAAACTTATACAAGTCTTCCAGCTTCCAAGACAGGCTTTTGGAGTGACTAAGTATCAGTGTTCCATATGTTCTTGCTGTACTCAGCTGTTTCCTGACTACATGGTGTGTTCTCACTGTATATTGTGATCTGAAGATCTGTTTATTCACATATTATGGCTGTGATGGCCTGCACATTAGAGGTTCACAGACAGCCTACTACCTATTTGCCCAAGGACAATTAGAAGCATAGCAACAGTGTGTTGGCCTTCCCCGCACCATTGATGAAGTAAGTGAGCCTCTGTCAAGCATAGCCAATGAAGCAATTCCAGGCAGAGTTGCTGGAAGCTGTTGAAGACTGGGGTTGTGGAGGGTGATAGGGGCACTTAGTGATCTAAAGAGGGCATGTTAATGTGGCAATTCAACACCATTCAATTCACCCAACAGGTCTTGCAGCTATCAAACTGGACAGGCTCCCCCACCTCCTGGCTGTATGGTTCTGGGACACATGATCCCAGGGGTGTATAGTCTGTTACCCATTCACACAACAAGGTTTCCCTTGAAGTGTATTAGTGAGGGGCTATGCCTAATGTAGTTAGGAATGTAATGCATTGTCTCACAGTACATCTGTTACATGTTGTTATTTCAAGAGTGCGTGAAGCTCAGTGAGTTTGGGGGCCTCCACCCTTTGTTAGCCTGGCTTACACACAGAAATCATCTAAATAGGAAATAGGTGGAAGCAACGTTAATGTAAACAGTGTAATGGTTACAGCATCCACATAGTATCTGTGCATTTGAGGTTACAATCCCGATAATGGCAGGGATGTTTATCATGTGCAAAAGTATACCTTAACCACAGCTTGCATATATAGGTAGTAATCGTCTGTATAATAAACATTCGGATCACTCATATAAACCCAAGTGTGCAGGAGAGTACAATCAACAGAGAATGTAATGTTATGTCAGCACATAGTGACATGTTACGTCACTGACATGTATATATCCGGAGTAGTTAGGGGATGTGGCCATGTTTGTGCGCACAGGTTATACGTTACATAGTTTCTTTAACTGTGTTTAACTGCTGCTATAATGTCACACAAACAATTTTAAACATGCTTACAACTGCTTAAATGAGCCTTATTCTGCAGTAAAAAACATTCATAAAGCATAGCAGGTGTGGAACCCTGGACCATGCACACTATAGTCATGGGACGTACCACTAAGCCATCCAAGGTGTACACATGTTTCATGGTCTTCAGACTACAGCTTATACCATATGCAATTCACTGTAATGATCACAAATGGGACAGTGACTTTGTGTACATATGTATAGTACATTGTAATGTACTGTAGTTTGTGAACCAACACATTCCAGTCTACAGATGTATTACTGTTACAAACTAATACGAAATATATATATATATATATATATATATATATATATATATATATATATATATATATAGAAACATCTATGAACACACTTTGTGACACAGAAGCACTCCAAAGGAATTGGAGTGTACACAAAACACATGCAGCTCTGGTATTATAACAATTAATATTAACCTAATTCACCATAGAAGGGGTGGTTGCTGTGTATGTGAAGATTGGGGTGGGGGAAGAATGATGGGTAATGCAATCATGCATTAAGGAGGGCCTGTGTCGGATGTCCAATAAGTGAACTGGAGGGGCATACATGGAGTATGTGGACAATATAAAAAGGACACAAAGCAAGAACCTTACTTATTCATAATACACCCTGTCATGTCACATTGCAACACCGACTTTCGCAAACATATGAACATTAACATGTATCAGACATATGCACACCAACTGACTGTCACATTTGTTTTCAGTAGTGAGGAATGTCTGTAGTACAATGTATATTCCAAACACCATAACATTTGTACGTATCTCAGATGCCTTAGTGGTAAAGACAGTGACTGTGGTATTCATGTTCCCAGGTTCAAGACCCTGCAAGGGCTGTTAAGTTATTTTGAGGGCCAGAAAAAGGGCTTTTGGATGCAGGTGGATTAAAGCACTCTTAAGCAGTTGTAACCGGGTTTCCATGTATTTGTGCGACGGTAAGCAGCGCTGAAACACGGTAAATGGAGAAGCGCTTCACATGTTTGACCTTTGCTTAACATCGCGCAGACGATGGGCAAACCTGCTCACAACTCTGTAAATGTGCGTTATTCACACTTTCCCTACCAATGCCTACTCTGAGAGGTAAAATAATAACACTTTCCAAGAGTAGAACCCGCAACCATGTACTCCATCCTCAGAGTAACCTAACACTAAGCTTCCTGGGATGTATCTATCCCAGTTGTGTATGCAGACAGTTAAAACACAAAATGGAGGATTGTGTTGAAATAGGACAACCCACCATGTACCCATTTAAAGGTGTATGCTCATATATATATATATATATATATATATATATATATATATATATATATATACATATATATATATATATATATATATAGAGAGAGAGATAGATACATAGAGACATGTCGATATATACAGGTCTACATATATATGTAGATATATAGATAGGTTAAAAACATCTGCACATATATGGCAGTAAAGATAAATGTATGCAATAATGAATATATCTATATACATATATATATATATATATATATATATATATATATATATATATATATATATATATATATACACATACATACATGTCTGTAGACAGCATCTGAAGTGGTCATATCTGAGTATAACATGGACCATAGCAATTACACATTCCGCCCCCCCCCAAACAATATGAAGATAACATATAAAGAGTATATGCCAATACACTATTACAAATATGTTTTATGGACACAGTCACCAGCACAACTGCAATGACTCCAAATATCCATGACAGAATTACACAGACAGCTTTCATTTTGCAAATCTTTATTACATTCCGATGTATTGCCAAAAGGATTCAAGGACTAACAGTACCTGCATGCTATACAGGAAGCATTTAATAGTACCTTCATGTATCAGCCTGCAATTACCATAGTATTAGTCCTCTAAGGGATAGATGTTCATATAGGGAAAGAACACCCACACACATATAGACATTGTATGAAAGGGGTTCCTACACACCTGCATGTGCTATGTACACCCACCAACATCTACCCCACAACATAAATAATTACATCAACACATACTGTCATACCATAACCAATTATGCAACTACTGTACAACATCTGCTGAGACCTTAACATACCTGGACACAGACACACTATCATGGCCCTATGTGAAATAGTTGCCGTTATACAATTGAACAGCTGCTGATGTAACAGGGTTTCTATGAACTAATCCCGTTTCAGATGGCTGAAAGGTTTGTACACCGGGAGGTTTTACCGAGTACTGATTATTAGCACAGTATGATAGATAGTAACACCAAACTAAATATGTCTGGTAGGCACACTGTAAACCCCCTAACATTATATGCATAGCTATGCAGCTTTGAGCTGGTCAATCAACCTGGCCAGACTGAAACATATGCAGAAGTATTAGGTACAGGCAAACCCTGCACAAGTAGCAATGTTCAGAAATTTGATAGCAGTACTCACATTTAGACCAATTCCTCTAGGCATTACACACAATATATTACTGTTCATCTCCATACAGCTGTTGCAATAGATTCCATACAAATTTTCCATGCTGTCTTCCTCACAAGTAAGGCAAAGGGACAATGCCCAAGTGGGGTACTCGATTATACTCCACTGTAGCCATGGTATTGGCTAAGGCAGTAGCAGCACAGCTGATGTGCATGTAATTAGTTACTTAGGAACACCGATTGGTCCTTGGGATAGCACATTTTACTGATCTGTAACAATAAAAGGTTGCCTTGTCACACATTCGGACCATCTGTATCTACCTGTAGGACAGTACAAAACACTGAAAGGCAAACCAAAAAACAGTATTACACCAGTTAATAACACCTCCGATTACTAAGACGGTATTTATAACATGTAGTGTGTCTGTGTATGTAGTATCTGTACTGTAAGAATTACAGTGTAATCAATGCATATAGTGGAAATAGCTATCTTGTAGTGATGTATTGTTGAGCAGTAGTAATGCTTGTAGTATTCTATTTGTGTACTGCTGTAAGTCACATGGCACACTCCACATACACCACAAAGGATGATATGGGCTTGGAACCCACCAATTCGCTTCCAGCCACTGTCAGTGTCAGGACTAGTCCAACAAGTATGTGATATAACAGGGGATAGTATAGGTTGATATATTGTAACAGTCGACATATGTATGGGTGTATAAGTAAGATGAACATGTTAAAGGTAGGCTTAGTGTGCAAATATGGTGTGCATTGTGGGATATTGTGCCAATAACTGTGTAATGTACACTATTCTAGGCAGATCTGTATTCTATTCTACATAGCAGTTCTGTTATGTTATGCAAACAGTAGTTAATGCCTATTGGCAATTACAATACTCAATGACAGGATATATAGCATTAGTATTCATCTGACAGGTTAGCAGCATGATAGCAAAGATAATTGGAAGAGCCAGGTAACTATCCATGCACATAACACATGTAATATCCACCTCTCTACTATTGTTTCCAAACAATAACAGATGTGCATGTGTACATGTTTTGCAAATGTCTAGTGACCCTTGTTACAGAGCTGGGCCAAATGGCTATGTGCACACCTGCATAGAGTGGATATTGAGAGTACAGACACACTGGTTGAACTACCAGGTTTGTGTAGCCCAACCTCTCATTGCCAACCTAACAGCGCCTGCACATACTGTATGTAAGGTAGTGCCCAGCACTGGTAATGAAACAGGTTGCATATCATCTTTAACTCCATTGTAACATCTGCAGTAGGAGTGTAAGATGTAGAGGACAGCTGCCCATATGTAATAGCTGCATCACAGGTGATGGCTCACACTATCGGATTATATCCTGATCATGTTGATAGCGGCATCAGCGCCTATTGATACAGGACTCTATTTGGAGATTGGGTGTCTGTACCCAACAGAGCTCATGGTCCTGGTGGATATGTGAGTATATACCCCAGAGAAGGAAACAGACCTGTAGACATTTGCATCATCTGTAATCAACTAACAGAATGTAATGTGCTCCTCAGAGGAGGATTGCTGCTAAAGGTAGCTACAATGTTTCCGTAATAGCCAGTGTTGTCACATCCATAACACAAATATGTACATGTGAGCATCCCTGTCTAAAACATCTTCATAGGCAATACGTACACTAAATACGGTACTTGGTACTTGTAGTACTGACTGCTCATACAGGCATGTCCACTAGTCAGCTACTGGTGTTTCCTAATGTCAGCGTTGTGTATGCGGCCATCCTGGGGGAATGTAATCTCTATGCCATGTACACTGTCAGACTCACCTAACACCATGCCCCACACATTTTTTGGGATGCAGCTACAGGGATAAGCTGGAAGGCAGCACAGTCTACAGCCATGACTGGACTGGACAGTCATGAGGTGTAGGTTAACACATGCAGCTCATCAACACAACCAACACATACCCTTACCAGAGTAGAGTAAGGACACCGACACACACTACCGGAAATCACACACATTCACAGACTCATCTAAGTATCTGGCCAAATAAGTGACCCCCCCCCCAAGCAGGATGAGACAGACACTGAAATACACAAACTGTATGACATAGTTTGCATAATTGTGCCACACCTCTGAACACATGACTGGAAACATGCCCAACAGTACTCATTTGTGAATGCAAACTCTAGCACTATGGTACACACTGACCTATACGAGGGCATACATATTGTCAGCTGCTTGTCTGCCATGATTAGCCACATACTCATACACTCAGACCATCTTTTGAACTATACACATGGCTCTGGCATATTCCATGTTGTGCAGGACCTGTGTTGCAGTAGCCTGGACTGCATGGAAATACATGTAGGAACTGTCAGGTCTTGTAGCCCATGCAGGTATGTCCAAAGGCCTAGGTAGCATTCTGCCATTGGCCAGAATGATACTACAGTACAGGGACAAAAGGATTGTATTCCACAATTGTCTAATGTAGTGGTGCATGTCACAGGGTATCCAGTATCTGTCGTCCTGGGATAACATGGTTGACAGACCATGATGCTTTGTCAGACAGGGCCTGCACATGTCACCCCTGGGAATCTGGATACTGCCTAGGGCTCATGCATCCCTATAGTGCCTTCATCATGCATGGTTCAAGAGAGGGTCCACTGCTGTTACAGGGACAGCCAAGCAATAAACTGTGGGTCTCGCTACCCAATGATATATGTCAGAAATACTATACGGACACACATATGTCAATCCCTTACATGGAGAGCATATCTGTGCAGTGGCTGTGACATGTTTCAATGCTCCGGAGAGCACACCTGCATGACCATGTTATAACACATACCTCACCTCTTGCCCATTATCCTTTATTGGAACACACAGGTGTGTCCATATTCCTGAGGGATATGTACACTCCCACGCTAATTGCACTTGCATAACATCAGATGCATTATGCTGAGCAACTACCTTTGTGCCAAAGTGGAATTCAAAATGTACCTTGAGACAGATCACCCATCAGGCCACGGACTTCCCAACTGTCATAATGTGCTGTAATGGGGAAGATTAGGTCTGTGACAGAACCATAATAATGGCTACTCTCAACTATTCCAGTATGAATTGGGAAGACTCCTCATGTACCAACAACTACGCTCAATGCATGTTGAATTCCATCCACCCAATGACCTGGATCACAGTAGTCACACAAACAGGGCTAACAGTATGCTGCACATAGCTAGTCTCCAATGCCAATGTTATGTTTCCTAAGAGCAAAGTGGTGAGTGCCATGGCACCCATGCAGATGGACAATACATGTACAAATGCTGAATCCTACACAAATGAACCTTAAGCAGTTACATATGTGCAGTGATTGTGCCACTGAAACAGAACCAGGATTCAAGCCAGCACATACAAGTAGGCAAACTGGTGGTACCATGCTTTAAACTGTACCACAGAAGGTAGTAACTGTTGCAAGAGTGAATACACATGAGTGTAGGTGATCCCTGGTCAGTCTCAGTAAGATGCAGATACACCATATAAAACCACGCAAAGCTACTGTGAAACTAATCAGCCACATATTATGAGGCAAAGCACAGAGTATTATACAGCTGTGTCATTAATCATAATGGCAATGACAAGACCTGCCGTGCTGCACAGCACTATGGCATGGGAAGTACTGCACCTCAGAAATAGCACCTGTTCATCCAGATAGGGTCTCGGAGAGCCTAAACCCACTCTCACCTCCCACCCACCCCCAACAGGTACACTTAGTAATATATCCATGTACACTACAGTGCCCCTGTACTAATGACTATGCAGGTACAAGCTGCACTCTCTAAAGTCACACATACAGCTTTCATGGGACCTGTCAACATCCCAGGGTGTATCCTACACAAATATAAGAACATTCAGCTATTCACATACACATCATGTTCAATCATAGCTCCATGTCAGGCTGTGTACACACCGAATGGTGCACAGCAGCAGTTATCACACCCTACAAAGGGGGAGACACCATTGATAAAGGGACATATTGCACAACTACCCTGCTGAGTCTGGTCTGTATGGCCATGAACCATGGTCAACATAATTGATGTACTTGGTACAGATGTAGATGACAGTAGGGTTGATTCACACTGCATATCGTGACCTTGTCAGGCCGTAGGACACTATCACCCATACTGTGTTCTAGCTACACTCAGTAAACTAGGTGTATATTCCTATGTCACAGGAGTGGTTGGCAACTGGAATGCTGGCAGAACCCACACTACAGAAGGTGTCTGACGACTACACACACATTAAACCAGTGCCAGCCACAGTAATACAGGGGTCATTCCTGGTACTTCCCTCTTTGTTATCTATACCATATAGGCTAACACAGAAGGCATCAGCCTATTGATGTTTGCAAATGACTATGAACTAGGAGCAATATTCGACTCAATGTGTGCTGGTTTCAACATACAGAAGGGTCTTAGTGTATCAGATGTGTGGTGCGTGATGTATGGCCACAATCTGACAGCTAAGTATTGCATTGTCATCCCCTATGTTACAAACCCTGTACCCATTAACTACCACCTAGGCAGCAGTCAACATAATGGCAACTGTGTGTATGGGATGCAGCTGGACAGTACTTCCCTTTGATAGTTATATCACCACAAAAGACAGGTAGTCATATGTGGCACCCCTAATCATGACAGAGTACCATCCAGGAATATAGAGATAACTGCTCAGCCATACTCAACACCCATGTGACCCATAATAGATCACATATTTCCTTTAAGGGTTATTGCCCATGTGTAGAAGGCATACACTGCCCTTCACAGTCCCTAGCTGCACTATGTAGCATGCAGTCTACTCATAATAAAGTCGTGTCCAACCCAGAGGTGTTGGACATTCTACACTTAACACATCCTGATCCCAAATAAACACATACATCATGGACATCCACCTTTCTAGTACAAGGATCACAACATGCTTAACAGATCCCTGTCCCATACACTTAACATATTCTTGCCATACTATGCAAGCCTGTCCGGCGAAGCTGCACATTGCCCCTCTCTGTGACATGGTGTGATGACCGCATGCCAAATATATCAGTAACCATATGTATCAGTTTTGTGGCACTGCTTGAACTGGCCACTGAAACTTACCTGTCTGTTGCCTACAGCTAGGTAACCTGTCTGCATAGGCTCATAAATGGACCAGGGCATATAGCCTACTAGATCACTATGACCATACATGCTATAGTTGATATCCAACCCTGCAAATGCCAACATGCTAGCTATTGTCCCATGTGTTACACATGTGCAACACAGGCAATACAGGGCAGGATGCTACACAGCTGTACAGTGCCATGTAGATGTATATGGCAAAACACATACATGCCTGCAAGTCTGCAGGGTCACAGGTCATGTCCCTAATGGCTATGTATGACTATATATGTGTTATATACACAGCACTAAGGTCAATTGCATTAATGTGAACACATCCAGGCATGTGCTGATAGGTAAAGACACCACTACAGGCAAACAGACATGCCCACGTCAAGATAACATCCACATGGTGTATGAGCAATGTCATCACATGACACACACATATATGGTGATAACATTACATCACCAGTAGTTGTCAGATGTGTGTGACCTATACATGTCAGTGGTGTTAGTGTCAAGTAGATTTAAAAAACGTATCTATAATCTTAATAAATGTGATACACATGTATGGTCAGCTGTACTGCTGCACTTCTCTGTGAGTTACTGTGACCTGTCTCCATCTTTGTCCTCCAGGTATGCCACATAGCAGTCTGCCACCTTACAGCCGCTTGGAGCATGAGGTCCTCTTCCTATACCACCTCGACAACTACACAACGCTCTTCAGCCATGTGCCACAGGATGCACAGCAGCAGGATGCCCTGTGGGAGGAACTCTGCAGGAGGGTAAATGATGTTGGTGGTCACAATCGCACCTATCAGCAGGTGCGCCGACACTACACTGACCTGATAAGATGGGCAAAACAGTGTGCTAATGCAATTGACAGGGAACAAGGTGCAACAGGTGGGGGGGCCACTCACCCAGCCCCCACTCATACATACTGAGCAGCTACTGGCCAACCTGGGGGCACCTGCAGACCTCCATCCACAAGCTTTAGCTGGTATTGTGGAGGTGGGTGACTCTCAACCACCGAGCCTGGAGTTGCCTGGTAAGTCACTACTGCACATAAAACACAACTATATATCACATAGTTACATGTGTTACTGTACAATATGCAATGTAACATCATATGCAAGGCATGTATGCACACATGCCACATACTATAGTCTGCTACTCTATGTATGCACAGATGTGCATACTCCATAGTATAGTTTATTGTACTGGCTTATGTGCTAACATGGACATTGCACCCTGTAGCTATCACACAGGTGTGGATAATGATCTTACTGCTGTGACACCCCTGTTTAGGTACCTCTGGCATTTTGCAGTGACAGCAGCCTGTGTCAGGTGAGATTGTTATTATTTACCAGGCCTGATAATGCACTGAACAAATTAATAGCATGCTATCTGCCATAACACATGTACACATAATGTATGGTTGTCCTGTTAATGGACACTGATCAGACTTGCAATGCATCACACTGTTTACCTATGTGAAATAGTTGAAGACTATATGAAACACCTACACTAAACCTTCCAAACTGTCATTGCCAGATGTGTGGACAACAGTGAATACAATGGTGGAGGTGTGTTCCACTGTAGGGACAGGTACTACATATCAGAATTACGCATGTTGGGAATATGAACAGTACTGTATAGACAGCATATGTGTGCACACACACTAAATGTGTTGGAGCTGGAGTATGCCCAGCTCACAGGATAAACCCTTGTGGAATATACCCTTGCTATGAATGTCACACAATGTCATGTGCTATCAGACATGTCCATGACATGTAGTGGGCTGACTGCAACACTGCTCAACTATCCTGCAAAACATGTCTCACATCCCATACATACCACCCTTTGTCTGCATAACCCTGTCCTCAGTGGGGCATATGACATCTATGGGTGTATGTCATACGGGATAACACTGACATGTAAAATAAGATGGCCATCACAACCATTGGACTGAACATGTGTACACATGGCCATGGAGGATGACCAGAGGCATGAAGCAACACACACAGTGGAAGTGATGTACATGTGTGTACACCCTGTTGTACATTGGCTCGACACAATACAAATATGGCCTTTGTGTAATGGTGATACTGCAGAAGTGAAACACTAAACATCATACAGGCCTGTGCACAGCTTGTGTAGGCATAACATGTAACCACCACATAACATGTCTTGAACATCTGGAGTGTGTCACGACATGGAAGCATTCACCTATACAGTATCCAAATACATACATGTGTTGCACAACATACACATACATCTACATCAAGCCACAGATACAGTATATTCAACTTGCTGGTGTCAGACATCATTGTCATGCCTGCTCCTCATGTGTGTGAGGTACACAGATGGCATGTGGGACTTAGAGTATGTGTAAGTTAGCCATGTGTGGGCATAGTTGCCAGGTATCAGTAATATGGTCGCAGATGTGCAGGGGTGTCAGCCGTATACCCTTCTGTGACCTGTGTCACACATTCTACATTAGGGTTTATTGTGTATAGACCTCAGTGATGTGGGTCACATTCTACATTAGATATGTATTGTATGTGAACATAGTCATGACTATGAACTGTGTCAGTAGCTCACACTGTATAGCAATTGTGAAGCCACATGATGCCCTGCAATGGCTATGCACATCAGCTCAATGTACAGTATGTCTGTGCATATTTGTAGGGTGGACAGACAGCATTGCATCATCTGAAGGCCCATGTTAGTATAACACGTCCTGCACTGGGACACCATTACCATACTGTAGAGTGGAAAGGACACCATTGTGTTACACATGTATGCATGTCATTCAACACGTCAGCAGAAGATATGTCATACTACATGTGATTGGCAAGGTCATATGCCACACAACAGGCTGGTGTACTGTAAACCTGTGCTGGTCTGTGGCACCATTGCAAAGTAGGGACAGCCATGTCAAACATGTATGTACAGCCACATGCACAATGTCTAAACTCAGCTCAGGGGTAGGTGGAATAATGTTGAACAGACACGCACTGCTTTGAGGGAGATATGCAAGCTAGGGCTCAGACAAATATAGTATGCAGTCGACATACCCTACAGCTCATGTCCTCACACATAGGGATGGTGGCCAACACAGAGCATCAGGGGCAGATGTACAAAGGTCAGCGATGGTCTGTTAACATGTGGTGTATGTTGCACACACCATGGCAGTGCAGTGCAATGGTGCAAAATGAATGCATTGTGTTGCAGGTATGGGGCATAGGCTACTAACACAAATGGTGCAATGCAGGTATGTATGCTAACCACCACTATAATTATGTAAGGTGCATGCCATCTGCTATAACACCTGCATGCTGTTGTGTGCAACTCAGGGATGTATGATAAGTACCACTGTAATTGCTTAAGCTGAAACTATAATTGTCTCAGCTGATTGCCATCTGCCATATCACCTGCATGTAGTGTTTGTCAGTGTGTGTCAGTGTGTGCGTGTCAGTGTGTGTCAGTCTGTGTGTGTCAGTGTGTGTGTCTGTCTGTGTGTGTCTGTGTGTGTGTCTGTCTGTCTGTGAGTGCCTGTCTGTGTCTGTCTGTCTGTGTGTGTATGTCTGTGTGTGCATCTGTCTGTATGTGTGTCTGTCTGTGTGTCTGTGTGTGTGTGTGTGTGTGTGTGTGTCTGTGTGTGTCTGTCTGTCAGTCTGTGTCTGTATGCCTGTCTGTCTGGTATAACTTGTAATGTACAGTTCTTGTCTTCCCCTCACAGATGTTGATGTAGGTGCGTTGCCCTCCCGCGGTCCACCTGATGTTAGTGTCCCCACAGACTATAGCAGTGATGATGATAGTATAATTGAGGCAAAAACAGGGTTGTCAGGGGCTGAATCTGTGCCATTGTTTGCCATTCCACCTGTCTCTCCCTCATCCTTGCACACAGTTCCCCTGCCTGCATATACTCGATCACCACCGGCCATAGAGGAAGGTCAGTTGGCAGGTGGTAGCATGGAACAGGGAAGTGTGGTGACTATGGAAGGTGTGCCTGCACACCATGATTCCAGTCAACAGACTGGTGATGTCCCACATAAGCATCTGCCCAGCGCTGCTCATAGGAGGACCACGGGCCAACATGCCCCTGAAAGATCAGGCACATCAGCTGGAGTTACCAGATGCATGTTTCGGGCTGTAATGGAGGCACAGGCATGTGCTGAATGGCACAACAGAGAAGGTCTGAGGCATCAGAGGGCTGCTGTCCATTCATTAACTGACCACATCCAGGCACTTGCAAATGCTCACCATCATCTTGCAGATGTTTTGGATAGACAATTGGGTGACATGGTGGGAGTCCTTGACCATGGCATGTCAATCCTCAAGCATGGAATGCCTGTGCTGGAACATCTGGTGGGAGTGAGGTGTTGGGCACGTGGATGTAGGTCAGCTGCATCACCTGTTGAAGGTCTACGTAAACATGCTACTGCACATGCCCGCTCCCATAGTGGCAGTAGCAGCAGCAGTGCAGCTGGTGCTGTGCAGTCCACACCAGGACACAGCAGGCCACATACATGTGGTCCTGGATGGTCCCAACAGAGACACTAATCCAGTGGACATGTGTCATCAGATGGTACCCAATCTGGACCTCTGCCTGGTAGTGCCCGTGCAACCCCTGGCAGGCGCAGGTCACCTGGCCATGGCCATAGACCATGAACTGTGAAACCTGCCTTGTACAGTCTGTATCTGTCAATATTACCCTGTGTAGGCCAGCCACATGCCAGACCTGTGTGCATGCATACACACACTGGAAACAAATGTAGGGCACCTCACCACACACACGCATAACATCCACACATGCCCAGTGATATCACAGGCCCTAACACACATGCATAATGTCATCCAATGGCACAGCCTAGGCCCCTGGCAAACATTATCACCCTTTGCATATGATGATGCCTGCACCGCATCTCTGTCATCCACACCATCGGTGCAGGGACATGTTCATATGGTCTGATGCACAGAGTAAACATACTAGGTAGACAACTGTAGATTAATATTGTTGAGTAGTGTTGACAGGCAGCAGACATACCATGTATTGCAGTTGTAGAAAGCATTTTGTACGTTTGCCAGTATGTATCATGTGTAACAACACTAACAGATCCTGACATTCTGTCTTCCTCTTTCAGGTGTAGTTGCATATGCCGGGGGATGTTGTTTTTTGTGGGAGTCCCATATGTACATGTTGACTACCCACAGGTCAGTATGACAATACCTGCATGCACGTTGTAGCTTCCACATCACAGTTATATTCTACCATGTTTCAATTATGTTTACTATTCTAATGATCCTAGAGCATGACAGCTGTGTAGTAAGCTACTGTGTTCAGAGACATCACATCCATAGTGGTTGACATCACAGTTATAGTTACCTGGGGTGTGGACTGAGTAAAAGAGTGGTATGCTGGAAGACAAGGGTAAAGGCCATTGGAAATATTGGCTTCTAATTGGGAAGCAGTAATACCCACTGCCATGACAGCATGCAAACACAGACACACCCACACACTCAGGGATTCACAGACACAGTAACACACACGCTGACAGGCACACACAGTTGTCAGTGTTCAGATGAGAACCCTTGCCTATGTGCATATCAACATTATAGTACTATGCAATTACAAGACACGCCACAGAGATTACACATGTACAGGTAGTTGGAATGGCCTAAGATCGAGGACATTGACAGGGGTACTACAGTGTAGTGAGTATATGTGGGGAGGGGGGTCCATCAGTAGGCTATGTAACAACAGGTCACACCCCAGGGAGTACATGTTACCAGTCGGTTAGCATGCCTGCCTACAATTGATGATATCAACAGGGATGCTAGTTTGCTTTGAGTGGATGGGGGGAGAAGGCATTAACATTTCACTATGGTAAAATACTGCCTCACTCCAGGAACTGGACAACCATACACATGGACAGCCATACACACACACACACACACACACACACACACACACACACACACACACACACACACACACACACGCACACACTGGCATTCACAAAGATATACACCTTTGTCAAACACATACAGACACTTTACATGTGTGAGGTTTAATCACCTGCCTATGCCTTTCTTTCTACACTTCACTCTGTACTGGTGTCAACAACAGTGTTCAGGAGAGTGATAACATGTGGGATGTATTCCCAACCATACGTGACATATATGGACACACACCCACACATGCCAGTACTGTGAATCAAACACTAGCTTATCTCATGATAGGTACCACAGAAGTACAGCACTATCGCATCCAGTACAATCCTTACTGACTCTTTCCTTTGACAACTGTGCTGGTATATACACAGGGAAGGTATTACTGTTACAGGTGTCATGAGGTTTGCCTTCAGTGTCACCCTTACAGCATTCTACATTGTCTGTCTTCCACTTCAATTAAAAAAGCCTGACCTTAGCAGGTATACAGGTTATTGTAGGACTGGTTGTAACACACCAGTGAGCTGTCCTCAGTAATCATTCATCTGCAAGGAAGCCCCACCACTTAGTAGTCATGTCCAAACATCTGTCCATACCTCATGTACAGCTTACTGTACTTAGAGCATATCACCATATACAGTTGGCAATGTTGAGGCTGTATTACAACAGCATGATGTACTAAGACAACAGTCACCTTCAGACATCAGACACTGCACACACATGGAATCTACACAAACAGCAATAAATGTACACATATGCGGTCTACATCAGTACGTGCACAAGCAGGTCAAGAGGATACATTCCACACCTTCCCCATGCCATGTGTGAAACATAGCCTAGCATTACACCATAATGGATGTTGTATTTATGTACTGGTAGGACACCACCACTTTCACTGAGTAGCCAAGAGTACATATATTACAACAGCACATATCAGCATGACACACACTGCATTATTCCATGTCATGCTCCTACGAACTGTTATATTGAAAGTGCCATGGTGAAGCCAGGTACTGTAATGGTCAACAGTGAGTACATCATATTTACCACACACACCTCATGTGTACTGGAAGAGTGCCAGCAATGTGCTCTGTTAGAGCTAGGCAGTACACTCATTCAAGCATGTGTGAGGTCTGTGGCTTGTAAACATCTCACCCCAGCATGTACTGGCTATTGTGGTACTAAGGCTAATGTCCAGACAGCACACAGCATGCATGGCTTGCAATTGTTGACATGCGGTATATGTAGGAGCTGTGGCCACACATGGCTGTACATGTCATGAACATATCACCTGTGACTACTCAGGAACATACAGAGCAGAGCTGGATTTCCCTGAGTCTGTCAATACAGGCCGTGTGTAGGTCCTATAGTCCTGTTATTTGGGTATGTTTGTAGACATTGCATTAAGTGGACATGTCTAAAGACATACATGCCACATGGGGTGTTGTATGATATGATAGCTGTCATGGGTGACCAGTAGAGAGGGGATATTACCTCTATCAACACAGATATCGAACCTTATGTACTGTTAGCATGCTATCTGCCATGTGCATGTGTGTAATGACTGTAGCCACCTGTATGTAGAAAGGTAAACGAAAGCTATGGTAATGTAATTTATGTTGTAGGAGTGTGGGATGTACATATCCAGGACAGGTACGGTTAGGTCATATCCAACCATGAGGGTGTTGTTTACTGGTGTACAGCAACAGTCGGTCGTGTTAATGCTGACAACACCCGAGGGACCCTTGTATGTGTACAACTGAGCTGGTTACAAACAGTGGTATTATTGCATTGCATAACACATTATGCAGCTGTGTCTGTACATGGGTACTTTGCACAGTTGATGTAGGCCTAGGTACAGTCCACCAATCGAGGGTCATCTGGTGGTCTACCATACTATGTCATACCACATATGGATGTGTGTTGGTTGTCTGGGAATATGGTGGTGGATATATAGGAGGATACAACCTAGAATGCAGCATTTGCCACTGTCACCTGTACCTGACTCATCTGTGATGCGTTATGTCATAGTAGTTGTCTTTACATGTGAGTAGCCTTTATGAATATGTGTACACCACCACCTGGAATGGTCCATACCACTGTTATGGCCCACATGTCTGGATCTGAGTTACATAGTGGTAGTGCAATTGTGCACTACAGAGCCTTCAGCCAGGTGTTCCTCACTGTACAGATGTCAGTATTCCCCATTATAGGTTCTACATTGAGCAAATGGATTACTAAAGCCACACATCTACCACAGGTTAGCATAAGCATCCAATGCAATTGTCATGTAGGTGTCAACGTGTTACATCTGTGTGTAGGACATTTGCCTTGGAATGCAGCTATATGGGTAAATGCGACCTAGGTATTATCCACACACACGTGTAACATGGATGCATGTGCTCTGTGTTGAAGGCTCGTCATTCGGTCATGACAGTCCGGAATGACAGACACTGGACAACCTCATAATAACAGCAAGACATTGGCTCATTGTTTTGGTCTAGCAGTTGCCACCCGTACCATGACATCACTGCATGTGGCATTAATATGCTTGGTAGCAAATGCCCCATGTAAGTTGACGGACAGCGGCAGAACCTGTGTATATGACCAATGTGAGATATACTTAGGGTAGCAGTCCTGCTAATAATGACAACTACTAACACAGCCGGGAGACGTCATCTTGACTACTGCACCTCAGTACCATTACACAAGGTGGCTCATACATTATGCTTGCACATGCCACTGTTCCACATATAATGCCACTGTCCACAACCTGCTATCAATGTATGCCTTTCAGGTCAGCAAAGTGTGTGACACATGCTGTAGGTAGCATCCACCTGGGTGACCCAGGTAACCTATTGACTGTCATGTCCACACATGCATGAATGTGTATACATAACATATATATGTCAGTACTCATGTACATGTATGCATGTGTATCACACAGCACTGACACAGATATATCATTTACAGGCCACATACAAGTATCAGGTAGTAAACCAGTATGATGTGCATATATACTGACAGGTAAGATGTACCTAACTTTAAACCTGTGTGTTTACAATAGGAGTCCATTACAATGTGTTCTGTACATGTAAGTGTTTGAGCATGCACACTGTGGCCTTTAGTGGTTAGAATTGGAGTGCATCCCAAACAGCCCTGTGCTACTAAGTGTATGAGCGTACCCACTGCCACCTTGTGTAATTTGAGTCAGTTCATCCAACAAGCCCTTTGTTACTAAGTGTATGAGCATGCCCAGTATAACCTTGTGTAGTTGTAGTCATAGTGCATCCCAAAAGGCCCTGTGTTACTAAGTGTATGAGCATGCCCACTGTAACCCTGTATAGTGATAGTAGTTGTCCATTCCGCAGATGGCCATACTCCAGTTCAGGTTTCTGTTGTGCTACAACTATACCTCTCAGGCCTACCTGTGGATGGTGTGTCTTGTTTGTGCATACAGGTTGTAATGGACACCTAATTTAAACACACATGTCTACAGCTATGTATTTCATGACTGTCAGTCTCCCTGTTGTTGTCCTCAATTGTAGAAGGGCAGTCTGACTGCCTTGGGATGTGAAATCTCTGTGGTGCATCTCGTAACTGTGTAGTACTGTAATAGTGATCCTTAGATAGGCGGGAGTGCTGGTCCCACCACTGGCAACTGGGTGTGTTTGTGTGTATGACAGCAAATGCCTGAGTGTGTGTGTCAGCAAATGGCTGCATGTGTTTGTGGGTGTGTGTGCCAGCAAAGGCTGAGTGGGGTTGTGTGTGTGTATTTGTGTTGACATCCTGTCATGGCAGAGGGTTTTGCTGTATTCCAAAGAGATACCTCTTTTTGCAATGGCCTTTATCCTTGTCAGCCACTATACCTCTCTCTTCCCCCCTCCCCACTGCAAGTAATTGGTCCTGTGATGTCACCAAGCTCAGACATGGAATCAGTAAGTGTAATTGTATGTGTTCTGTGGCACATACCCCAACTGCATACCACTGTACTAGTTACCTTTACATAGGCAAGACGGGTATGCACAATACTGGCAAGTGTGTGTGACTAACCTGTAGCCAGGCATACACGTGTAATGTCTTTTAGCACATCATGGTAGCCATCTGTGGCATCCGTTATCTACAAAGTATTACATAGTTAGGAATGGTAAAGAATACACAGTCAAGTACAACTACAGTTGGGTATGTTCTTTCCCTGTGCCACTGTCGAGCAGTGACACAGAAGTGGTCACTGGGGTATAGGTCCATACCCATCATTCCCCCACCCTAACTCCACAATCCCCAGGGTAGATTACATTAGCCATCATTCCCCACCCCAAACTCCACATACACAACAACCGTCCTTTCTCTGGTGAACTGCTTATGATTTAAATGTTATAACACAAGAGATGCTTCTGTTTTATGTACACGTCAGTTCCTTTGGAACCCTTCTGTGTTACAAAGGGCATTCAGACGTGTGTGTGTGTGTGTGTGTGTGTGTGTGTGTGTGTGTGTGTGTGTGTGTGTGTGTGTGTGTGTATATATATATATATATATATATATATATATATATATATATATATATATAGCTATGGCTGTATATATATATATATATATATAGCTATGGCTGTGTCCATTTATATGCATATAAATATATGTGTGTGTACACATCCCGTAGGTGCATATATATATGTAGTTATGACAGTTGTGCAGATGTAGACTTGTCTTTGTTGTTTCACAGAGTACAGTACATTCAAGGGTACTGTACATATGTACACAAAGGGACGGTCCCATTCGTTTTCAGTACTGTGGAATACCTGTAGTAGGATGTGCATTATAGACTCCATGCAACATTTGTACAACCCAGATGGCTTAGTGGTACATCCAGTGACCTCAATGTGCATGGTCCAGGGTACAAGACCTGCAAGCCTGTTGATGCTGTCAATTAGGACTGCATAAGACACTTTTAAGCAGGTGTAAATGTGTTTTCGTGACAGTAAGCAGCAGGTACACACAGGTAACAGACATGTACAACCCGCGGTACACTTAGAATACCCTTCTTTGGCAATCCTGCTGATGTCACCCACCTACAAATACACCTCTGGAATTGTGGTAACCCAGTAATCCCCATGACGTAGTGTGCTGTAACTGTGTAATGCTGTAGTGTGTTAAACTAGTTTGGTAGGTGTTCTAATCCCAGACAGGTCAACTATGTGCATGTCTGCCTGCCTGTGAAACTATGCTTTTAGAGTATGCACACTCTTTACAACCCACATGACCACCTTTGGCAGTCCTGCTGATGTCACCCACCTAGAAATACACCTCTAGGAGTGCTGTAACCCAGTATTTTACATAGCATGTGGTGTAACTGTGTATTGCTGTAGTGTGATAAACTAGTTAGGTAGGGATTCCATTCCAAGAGAGACCAATTGTGTGTGTGTGTGTCTGTCTGCCTGAGACAGGAACAATGCTTTTTAGAGTATGCACACTCTTTACAATTCACATGACCACCTTTGGCAATCCAGCTGATGTCACCCACCTAGAAATACACCTCTAGGACTGCTGCAACTCAATATTCTCCATAGCGCGTGCTGTAAATGCATATTGCTGTAGTGTGATAAACTAATTAGGTAGAGGTTCCATTCCAAGAGAGACCAACTGTGTGTGTGTGTATGTGTGTAGCTGTCCATTTCACACACGTGTCCACTGGACACATGTAACCCTTTTAATATGCATCACAACATACTCCAGTTGTCCTCACGCCTGTCTCTCAGGTTTAAGTCCTGTCCAGTGGAAGTGCTCTTAGGGGTTGAGAGGTATGGGTTTCAGCTATGCCCATTTTGGAATATTACTTACATCCCCAGGGCGGTCCTAATATGACTGCACCAGCCAACACCTGCACGCCTAGGCCCATAATTGCATACCCATAGTTCCACCACCTGCCACTCCTCTACAGCACTCATCCTTACTGTGGGTGCAGGTGGGGGTATAAACACACCACTACACACTGCCCACTCTCCCCGTGTCGGGATACATGTCATACATTGTGTCGACCCATGGGTTATCAGGCTTGCACAACCTACTGGTCCATGTACATCTACAGGCTGATTTGATAAGTCATTACCGGGACTGCCTCTGATCATTAATTTTTGGTGTCCCACAAGGGACATCAATGTCTATGTTTCAAGATTAGACCTGGCATGTCTCTCCCACTGGTAGTATCCTGCCAGTGGTCTGGGAAGCAGTGGTGTGTTTACCTTTATTGTGTGTCTGTATGTCTCACCGGCCTAGCTGGGGGGGGGGGTTGATACTACGTGTTACACGTTTGTTTATTGGAACCCTCACCCCATATGCACGGCCTGTGAACATATGTTACTCGTAACTGCTGTATCATATTCTAGCTATATACATGTGTATATTTACAGTCACATATATATATATATATATATATATATATATATATATATATATATATATATATATATATATATATATATATATATATATTTACATTACTATATACAGATATATCTGTATATGTATGCATACATGTATATTTATATTTTGCTGTATATATATATATATATATATATATATATATATATATATATATATATATATCTCACAACATACGGGTCTATGGTTGTCTGCATATGTATATATTTATATGTGGGTATGTAACTGTATTCTGTCTCTGTATGTATACATTTGTACGATGGAGAGGGAGAGGCTTATGTCTATGTCGCTATGGGAAGATATACACACATATACCTCTACATATATACGTCTACATCTGGTTATTTAGTTCCTTGCCATATAGATTACAATTTGCTGCAGTGGGACTCGTAGTGGGTGTGGCGACGCCTCTGCCCAATTAACACATTTGCTTACATCCCTAGGGCTGTCCATCTAGGCCCACATCAGCCAACACCTGCGCACCTAGACCCATAAGTAGCTACCCATAGTTCCCCCACCTACACCTCCTCAACAGCACCCATCCTTACTCTGAGTCCTGGTCTGTTCTGGACACACCACTAAACACTGCCCACTCTCCACTTCACGGGACCCATTTCATACAATTGGCCCATGGATCATCAGGGTTTCCCACCCTTGTATTCCAAGTATGTATACACCCCAGCCAGGTTGGTCAATCACCTTCTTTTGGTCTTCGCAATTTTTGGGGTGTCCCGTAAGGGATGCTCCAGTCTGTGTTCCAAGATTAGAATTCATGGGTGCACTGTGCAGCCCCCCGGTTGTATCCTGCCTGTGGTCAGGGGAGCAGTGGACTCTTTACATTCTTTGTGTGTATGTTTCCCGTGTCTGGCTGGGGGGGGGGGGTGGAAGGTCATGCTACGTGTTTCATGTTTCTTGCTTGGGCTCCTCACTTCCATTGGCATAGCCTGTGAACATATGTCATTCTTGTGTGCTGTTTCCTATCATAGCTGTATATCTGTGTATATCTACGCGCACACACACACACACACACACACACACACATATATATATAATATATGTGTGTATATATATATATATATATATATATATATATATATATATATATATATATATATATATATATATATATATATATATATATATATATATATATATATATTTATATATATATATATATATATATATATATACATATATGTGTGTCTGTAAAGCAATACATACCCCACACAAACGCACTTACACATGCTTACTGGTGTTTATATATGCTTAACCTGTTTACTAGTGCCTTATTCATTATGACACTGACACTTCACTCCAGTTAACTTTTAATTGATATTTTGCAGGTTATACAGCAGACAGATGTCACAATATGTTCATGTACGGATTACCGATGGTAAATGGTATGTGATACAGTGGGATTCGGTACGGGAATGTCTGTTCATTAGGGGGTTGCTCTAACCAATACACTATTGCTGTGCTGCTTCATTTGCAAATATACCCATATACCCATGGCTCCTGGTTCCCAAAACACACACCCCAAAGCCTCCCTACCACTGCTGTCATCCATTCTCCATTCAGATTCACGGTGTATCCACACCACTACACATTGGCCACTCCCTACTCCTACAGACCCATCCCATCGGTTGACTCACTCCACATATCCTCAGAACTCCCAAATGTTTAGTCCACAAACATTGGTGACACGAGTGACCAAAAGAATACTATTTGCAATTTTTGGGTTGTCCCACATGGGACACACATGTGTTTATGTCAAGATTAGACTCTATACTTCATTACATCCTTAATCCCGTTAACATGTCACTACAATAAATTAATATGTATGACTATGTGGTAATGCACACGTTACACATGGGAGCCTAATTATGTGCGTGTTCAGAGTATTTCTTTTACAAATAGACCGGTTTAGTAATTGGCGTTGCCATAGCAGGCAGATCACAGGAATGATTCCATGTGTGGGAAAGTCCTCACATTTGATTATTTTCAGCACAGCACTGAATTCAGACATTGTACACACTTATGCGTTTTAGCAGTTTCATCTCATCCCTCTTCTGCACAACCTATTATTCTATCTACTGTCGAGGTTTGTAAGGGAACATTCATGTTACTTATGTCTGCAAATGGAATTAATGTGTTACAGAGAATGTACTTCTACATACTGATGTCTGCATGTGTGTATGCATATATACCTATAACGAACTCACTGACCTCCACAGGGCAGTCCAATTAGAACCAGCCCATCCAACCCTGACAGGTCTGGCTCCATAATTTCATACCCATAGTTCCTCCACCTCACCTGTGTTCAGAATACATGCATACCATCCATTGTCCACTTGTTATCGCAGCCATGACACACCTCCACACATTGCCCTCTCCAGAGCGTTAGGGGCCCTACACGTATGTTGTCCCAACCCATATATTCTCAGGCTCTCCCACCATTTAGTCCTTGAACATATTTGCCCTTGCTTGTGTAATGGTCAGAAGGTCAAATGGTCTATCAATTTTTGGGTAGTCCCACCAGGGACTACCCTCTGTGTGTAAAGTAGACTTAGCAAATCAACAATGTTACTCCCACTGGTAATATCCTGTCTGTGGTGTGAGTAGCAGTGCTTTGCTCACCCCTGCCCAGCTGGATATGACATATGCTGGCAGCGCTATATAATACTGGGGTTGCTGTTGATTCCCTTCTCATTCCTTTTGTATGCTTTACTGTTACGTCGTTCTTTCTTCAAATATATATATATATATATGTGTGTGTGTGTGTGTGTATATATATATATATATATATATATATATATATATATATATATATATATATATATATATATTTTATATCTGTATATACTTATATACATTTCCTATGCTGGGCACTGCTTAGACCCGCGCAACTGCACTCAGACTTGCTTACTGGTACTTATATGTGTTTACTGCTGCTTATTTGTGCTTACACCTGCTTACTAGTACCTTATTCATTATGACAGCGCCACTTTGCTTGAATTATATTTAAGTTAAATATCTCATGCGATACTCTTATGTCAATTTTACGGCAAAATGACATTCATTCCACATGGAAAATGATGTGTGCTATTGTTGGGCTCGAACAGTGAATGCCTGTTTGATAGGCGGATGATCTTAATACTACACTATTAACACTTACGTTGATTCCAACTGTTTTTCTCTATTTGAATTAATATGATGTGTAAGCTACGCTCAGCAGAGGGCAGCGACGTGCAGACACATTGCGCTCTGCTTACACCTTCGATATTGCTGCAATTCAAATGTATAATAGGGACATGGGGACAGGGAATCTAATTGTGACAGTTCTAGGGACAGGGCTCTACATTCCACTACGTGCTTGTGTGTTTACTACTTTGATTTTATTTCACTGTTCGTGGACACTCTTGTATGCTTAGCATACATTTCAGTATCCACGGACACTGACTTACTGATTTACTATTAGGGGTGGGCTCTACTAGTAGGCATAGTAGGTTTTGCAAGTCTCGGGGCATGTTTACACCTCCATAGAGCACTTGTACATGCCCCCTGCACTCACACACATTTCCTGTGCACATCGAGGGTGCGGCAGTGCGCCCTCATACATATTCATATGGTGCTGCTGCACCATCTGTATTGAAGATGCTCGGCACAAGGCTAATACCGTCCTTGCACTGAGCTTCTTGAATCCCAGGGAATGTTTATTTGCTTACCTGGAGCCAAGATCCACCAATTTATGCATGCACCAAAGTCACAACACCACAGGTACCAGTATGATTCTGTTATAGTCCATGTGGGTGGTAATGGCCGAAGGTGTACTTCCTTGGGCTATATGAAGAGAGACATTGTTGATCTCTGCAGTAATGTTCTAAGGTATACTTCGTTATTCTATATGAAGAGAGACATTGTTGATCTCTCTGAGTTTGTGTCAGGCAGGTATGTGCCTTTCATAGAGCAGCATTCTACTTACACCAAGGATGATGCCACAGTCTAAATAAAAGATGTTTGGCTTCAATAGTTGGTTTAGTTTCTGGTATATAGTTTCATAGTTTCATAGTATAGTACTAGGCTATCTGCCCTGGGGCATTTGTAAGCCTAGCCATAGTGATGTGGCATTTGCCACCCCATGAAATGGTACAAAAATGTACAGAATAAATTTAGAATACTGTGTCTAGTAGTGACACAATGAAGGTCCCCTTATATAATAGAATTATTTTACTGTGCCCCTGTCTAGCAGTGACACAGATGTGACCCCTGGGGTAAACTTACGATCTCCCATCCACTCATCAATATTTCTCTTGAAGAGAGTCAGTGAGGGGCTCTGCCTAATATAAACTGGGATCTTGTTCCAAAGCATGGGAAGCCTCTGGGTTATGAATCTATCCCTCCAGCATGTCCTATTCATACTTGTGCCGAGGTTTAAGTCTTTAGCTCTCGTGGTCCTGATGGACTTGGATTTTTTGAAGTGGAGCATGTCCATCAGATCCTGATTGGACATGGCCTTGTACATTAGGCAGAGATCACCTCTGAGCAGGCGGTATGATACTGAATAGAGCTGAAGTTTCTTTAGTCTGGCAGAATAAGACATATGTTGGAGACCCTTGATCCTCTTGGTGAGGTACTTTTATGGTCTCTCCAGCTGTTGCAAATGCCAGGTGAGGTACATACCAAATGGGGCATTGTACTCAATCATGGGTCTGATGAGGGAGGAATATAGGGGTACAATGACATCCTTGGATCTGGATGTGAATCCCTTCATGATGAGGTGTGCAAGGTAGAATGTTTTTCTAACCACTTTGGCAACGTGGGTATCAAATGAGAGGTCGCTGTCGACTTGGGTCCCTAGGTCTCTGATTACTTTTTCAGTACTCAGTGGGTTGCTGTCTATGTGATAATTTGTGGGTACTTTGTTTTTCCCAAAGGGGATGACTATACATTTTTTGGCATTTAGTTTAAGGCCGTGACTCCGGCACCAGTTGTCCATTTCTGTGAGGCCTTTTTGTAGGATGTGTGTGTCTGCTGGTGTATCGACTATGGCGCCTAGTTTGCAGTCATCTGCGAACTTTGTCAGCCACAGCCCTCCTGTGTTTGCTTTAACATCTGAGAAATAAATGCCGAACAAGAGGGGTCCCAGGACAGATCCCTGTGGGACACCACTTGTGACTGGCTTTGAGTCTGACATTGCTCCAGCGATTTTAACTTTATGGGTTCTGTCCTTTAGCCAGTTTGCAACCCATCTAGTGACATAAGGGTTTATATTTAAGCTGTTAAGCTTATCTATGATGCCTGAGTGGGGTATTGTGTCGAAGGCCTTAGCCAAGTCCAGGTATGCTGTATGGACTGCTTTGCCCTCGTCAATGGCTCTAGTGACTGTTTCGAAAAAGTCAACCAGGTTTAAAAGGCGGGATCTGCCCTTTACAAAGCCGAACTGGGTGGGGTCAAGTGTCTGTAGGCCCCCTATGTCTCTGTTTATGAGTTCCATAATGATTCTTTCCATAGCTTTGCAGACCAGGCTGGTTAAGCTTATGGGGCGGTAGTTTCCAGGGTCTGTAGAGGCACCCCCCTTGTGGAGTGGGACCACTGTTGCTGTACGCTAGTGTTCAGGTACATATCCCGAAGTAAGGCTAAGGTTAAATAGCATTTTTATGTGTGGGTTTAGCTCCTCTTGGAGTTCACGTAACACGCAACCCGGGATACCGTCAGGTCCCCTTGATGCTGTGTTTTTTGCTTTGTTTAGGGCGGTTCTCACTTGGACATCTGAGATGACAGGGAGATTACATTCAGCTGGGATAAGTATTTCTTCTTTTGGGGGTGAAGGAGGGGAGAAATTTGCACTGAACCTGTCAGCCAGAATGTTGGCAATATCTGTGGGTTCAGTTTATTTTTTATTGTTGTGAACCAACTCTGAGCATATCTGAGGGTTTCCGCCCAGGTTTCTAACATAGCTGAAGAAGGCTTTGTGGTTATCTTTAGTGTCCTTAGCGATTTTTCTCTCAAAGTTGGCCTTGGACGTTTTTATGAGAGAACGTAGTTTTCTGCTAATGTTGATCAGAGATGTTTTCCCTTCATGGGATTTTGCTCTGACGTGCAGTAGCTTCCTTCTTTGTTATACAATTTGTTTATGGCTGAGGTCCACCAGACAGGACGCTTACCTTTGGTGGAGAGGGACTTGGATTTGTTTGGGATTGCATGATCCATGCATTCTTGGAGATGTCCATAGAAAGCATTTGTGAAGGATTCGGCATTGTGGGATGTGGTATCCACTGGCACAGTGGGCTTAAAGGATACCATCTCAGTCTTAAGAAGAGTGAAGTCTGCTTTTGAGAAGTTTTTCACTGTGGTCTTTTGTGCTGGGGGTGGAGGTGGGATATGTATATCCAGGGTGATTAGTTTGTGGTCAGATTTCACTAGTGAGGGGTATACTTCCGGTGTGGAGCATTTTGTCCCCATGTTTGTGATGATCAGGTCTAGTATATTATCTCTCCTAGTGGGAGAGGTGATTAATTGTTCCAGTGCATTTGAATTTATGAATTCCAGGAACCTTTGGGCTAGGGTATTAGGGCTAGAATAATGTACCCAATCTATGTTTGGGTAGTTGAAGTCTCCCAGTATGATGGTATTTTGTGATACATTCATATCCTCCAATGTCTTCAGGAAGGCTGAGTGGAGTTCTTGAGATTGGGGGGTGGTCTGTAACATGCTACCAGTTGTATAGCAGTTTTGCCTATGGTTAATTGCACCTGTATGGTCTCTGATGCTTCATGTGTTGCTACTAACCTGGAGGTGTGGGTGTCCTTGATGAATATGGACACTCCCCCTCCCTTTGTGGTTTGGCCCGGGTTTTGGAGCCGAAAAGCACGATACGAGGTATAGCCTGGTAGTGCTGGGGTGCTCTCAGGAGCCTTGAACTAGGTTTCAGTTACTGCACAGACGTCGATGTTCTCCATGCTGAGGAGTGCATCAAGTGCCTGCATCTTGAGATTTAGACTTCTGGCGTTGAGCAGCATTACCCTTAGTTTTTTTCCATTATTGTTTTCTAAGGAGGTGGGTTTGTCTTTTGAGCCTTGCCTAAAAAAGGCACTATGGGGGTGGCAAGAGCCTTAGCCAATATCCGGAAGCCCAGTGGTGACAGGTGTAAGCCATCCCTTGCGAAGCAGCGTGGCTTGTCCAACATGTCATCCCAGGCAGACAGACATTGGATCCCCTTAGAATGACACCAGTACTTGAGCCAATTGTTAAAGCTGATCATCTTGTCTTTGTATTGTGGTATCATTCTTGGTGAGGGCAAGATGCTGCTCAGGGTTATACCAGCCTGGGCTACATAATCGGAGAGCTCCTCTATGTCTCTTTTCATGTAGTCCAGGGAGGTACGGCTCAGGTTATTTACACCAGCATGGACAATGACGGAGTCATATTTGTACTTGCTTTGGAGTGACTTGAGTGCGTGTGTTATGTGGCGGAGCCTAGCTCCCAATAGACAGCTCACAGTCACCTTCTCCTTGTTCAGGCTGGTCAGTAGGACATCAGTGTGTCTGACTATAGAGTCACCTAATACTAGTGTATCAGGCAAGGTGTTTGGCCTTAAGGGCTGTGATTGGTTGACACACTGATTTATTGAAGTATGTGTTGCATGTGTTTTGTTTTGAGGTGGTGGATTTTTGGGTGTCTGCTTTGGGAGCCTCTGTTGTTTTGGTAAGTTTTTTGTTACAGCCTCCGAGTATGTCTTTGTGTTTTTATGTGTTTGGTTTGCAGCTGTGGTAGGTCTATGTGGGACTGGAATTGTTGTGTGTGTGGTTGCCATCTCCTCCTGTCTGGTCATGCCAGCCTTGAGTTGAGAGAGTTCAGCCTCCAGTTTGGCTATATAGTTGCATCTCTCACATGTATTGTGTTTGTTGGGAGGAGGAGAGGGTTGTCTGTGTACATGAGACAATTGTAGCATTGTCTCAAGATATCCAGATTGACCAGCTGAACTGGAGACGACGCCAGTAATCTACCACTCGACATGCTAGAACTGTATAAGGGAGTGCTGTACCTTTAAGGGAAGTGGATATTCATAGGGGTGGTAAGTAGATGTAGTGCTTTACTTAGTACGAGAGTGCTTACTTAGTAGAGAAGTATTGAGAACAAGTGCTAGGCTTATAATATAGTAAGTAGTCTGGTTATACTAAGAGTAGAGCTTCCTTAAGGGAAAATTTGAAGAGCAGACTTGGCGGAGCCAGAAAAAGTTTAACCTTGTTTAACTGGTGCGCTATGCGCAAACCAAAAAGCCATGCAAATGCAGATTTTAAACAGTGAACTACAAAAGAGCTAGAAATGGTCCAAAACAACCAATTACTACAGCTTCTTGTGCTGAGGTCACTTCCTACAGGGACAGGTAGGCTGCTCAAGGCTCCCCACTCCCACTGGTGAGCAAAGAAACTTCCCTCTATCCAAGTAAGGTAATGGACAACACAGGAACTACACCACAGCCCAGAATACAGCAATGCCTGTAAACTGGTCTAAACTAGTCGAGGAAGGCGGGAAAACAAGGATTATTTTTTTGTTTTTTTGGTTTTTTGGTAGAAACACACAGAAAATGCAGAAACAGTGATAAATTAGTTACACAGGCTAGCACACTTTAGTGGGCAGCCTCCACAGTTAAATTAAACAAACAAACAAACAACAAACTTTCGATCAAACTCGACTAAAATGTAACTTTAAGTGCAGATTTTAAAATAATGCAGCAAACAGTTAAAAAACAGTTCAAGCTAGTTCAGGGTAAGCTACAGAAGCTATTCCAAGTGAAAAAAAGCAAAGATACTTAAATCCAGAAAGTAGTTGCTTTTCTGAGTTCCCTGCTGCTGGGACCACTCTGCAGACCCACGAGGAGCTTGTCTGAGTAGTATAGCCAGAAAAAAAATGCCCAGAGGCGGATTTTAAACAGTGAACTACAAAAGAGCTAGAAATGGTCCAAAACAACCAATTACTACAGCTTCTTGTGCTGAGGTCACTTCCTACAGGGACAGGTAGGCTGCTCAAGGCTCCCCACTCCCACTGGTGAGCAAAGAAACTTTCTTCTATCCAAGTAAGGTAATGGACAACACAGGAACTACACCACAGCCCAGAATACAGCAATGCCTGTAAACTGGTCTAAACTAGTCGAGGAAGGCGGGAAAACAAGGATTTTTTTTTTGTTTTTTTGGTTTTTTGGTAGAAACACACAGAAAATGCAGAAACAGTGATAAATTTGTTACACAGGCTAGCACACTTTAGTGGGCAGCCTCCACGGTTAAATTAAACAAACAAACAACAAACTTTCGATCAAACTCGACTAAAATGTAACTTTAAGTGCAGATTTTAAAATAATGCAACAAACAGTTAAAAAACAGTTCAAGCTAGTTCAGGGTAAGCTACAGAAGCTATTCCAAGTGAAAAAAAAGCAAAGATACTTAAATCCAGAAAGTAGTCGCTTTTCTGAGTTCCCTGCTGCTAGGACCACTCTGCAGACCCACGAGGAGCTTGTCTGAGTAGTATAGCCAGAAAAAAACGCCCAGAGGCGGATTTTAAACAGTGAACTACAAAAGAGCTAGAAATGGTCCAAAACAACCAATTACTACAGCTTCTTGTGCTGAGGTCACTTCCTACAGGGACAGGTAGGCTGCTCAAGGCTCCCCACTCCCACTGGTGAGCAAAGAAACTTCCTTCTATCCAAGTATTCAATATTTGTCAGCATGGCAGGACATGGTTAAAAAGCCACATTGCTTTGTAAAGGATGGTCTGCACCTGTCTCCCGTAGGCTTCAGAATATTGACTAACATTTTATCCACCCCCTTAGAGCCTTTTTTAGTTAATGCCTAACTGACAGACCTAATGATATAGCAAATAAAACCCAAAGAAACATAAATGTGTTACTGCTCAATGCTAGTTGCCTAAACTAGACATTCTACACCCTACAAACTTTCCTTAATCTGGAGAATATAGACATCTGTGCTGTTACTGAGACATGCTTTGACTCCACAGAATAAGCTCTGACAACGCAAGGCTTCAGAGTCCTCCACACATTTAGACCATCAGCTGCACAGACAGGGACAAATGGTTAAGGAGTCTTAATCTATATTAGTAACAAGCATAACTCTAGGCTGGTTAAATGGGGTTCTGCCCTGTAATTTAGCCATGTGCAAATCACCATAGACGAAGCCCCATACCATACCCTAGCAAGCTATAGGTCACCCTGTATGTCACTAAAACCCCATAACTCATACCTAAACCTACTGGAGACACTCACAATTAAACCAAAAACTTGTCTATAGACTGGAAAACATACACTGCCTCATACTTGCAGGCACAAAGATTTCTGGACTTTATTAACACAAGTCGCTTCACCAGATAGTGTAAACACCCACCAGAGATTCATACATATTGGACCTAATACTCACAGCAATAAATCCTGTTGGATATTACTGTAATTCAGTGAGGTTTTTAAGTATTTGCAAGGTGGGATAGTTGATTCTAAGTGTGGGTGGAAAATATTTTACCTCTTCCTGCTTTACCTTCGGATCGTTCTTCTGAACCAAAGAAGTGTGAGATTTTATGACAGTTGTAATAAAGGGTTGCATTTATTTTTGCTTTTATGTTGTTGATGTGATATGGTAGTTAATAAAGGATCAAGAGTTAAGCCTGGGAGTCTAAAAGAGTATATGCATTCATGGTTTATTGTAGGAAAGAGTTACATAAAGACCACATAGGTTCTTATTGCTTGGCGCTGTGCTGAAGATTTGAGGATTGTCTAAGATTATTTTTGCTATGGGCATAAGCTTCAAAGAGCACCAAAATAAATATTTGCTAACCTGTTAAGCCCACTGGACACATGGTCCCATCTGAGGAGTGGACAGTGTCTGTTAAATTAAGATTGTAGAAATCAAATTGATGACCACAAAAGGGTCTATATCTAGTAGAAAATAGTCTTAAACATCCACACAAAGCACTTGATGGGCTTGGTTGTCTGCATAAAGAATTAGGATATATTGTTTACAATCAGTTGGAAGGTGACTAATGAAAAGCCTCAAAAGAATGGGACAAAAGCTGAACCTTCTAGAATATTTTTGGAGATATTTTGAGGGGATAATTAGTGCAAAGAGTAAAGATTCTCTTAGAAAGGCAGTTCACAGTCTATTGAGGAGTAGAGGAGCCCAAGGAGGTGTATATTACAGATTTTAGCAGGATGTTTATAATGTCAAACCCCTTGGTGAAGTCAATACACAAGTGACCTTTACTATTATTAATGTATACAGTGACAATGAGTTTGAACAAAGAGGTACGGGTACTCATCCTGTATGGACAGAAGGTTGTACTGACCAGGGCAATCTGTACTCAGGTATATTTCCTAGTTTGCTACTTTTTTGGAGTGGTGGATAATAACAGCTTTCTTCGACTGTAAGTGAGAAGTGTGAGGCAGAGGTTAAGAAATGCTCTATTGGGAATTAATTTCCTCAGTGAATAAGAATTCCTCAATGCCAGCAGATTAATGGAAATGAAGTGATTCAATCAGCCTGCTTATTTATTGATGTGAACTCTTTTTGGGACAGGAAGGATACAGGTAATTGACTCTTTATTTGAAAATGAGTGTAGCTCACTTGTCATTCTTCATAGGTGGATTGCTTTCTGGAGATGTTTTATTATTGAGAAAAAAAAACACTCTTGGAGGTTTAGAAGGGCAACAGTTAGACTGGAAGCTGTAATGTTCACATACAACATTTAATACAGTTCATTCCAGTCAAAGGAGTTTAGAGCATTATGGGAGGTGTGTGTGGTATCAGGGAAGGAGCAGTTATGGGTGGAATAAAGAATGGAGGGGGTGACTAGGCTTCTCCT
>NC_056731.1:1756951474-1756968974 GCF_019279795.1 Protopterus annectens | reverse complement strand
AAGAGTTTCCTACCGGTTTTTGATGGGTAAATATTGGGATAAGCTATCTATCTGGATAGATGCAGGGGCAGATTTTAGTATTTAGTAGGTAAGTCTTTAGGGTGACTTTAAATTTGTTGAAGCATGTAATGGTGTTTATGCTGGTTGGAAGTGAGTGCCATAGTTTAGCAACAGTGTATGAATAAAGGCAGAATAATCAGTTGATCATGATTTGCATTTCTGTTAAGGAAAGGGTTATACAGCTATTTGATATAATGAGGGGAACTGGCTGATATAAATGTAGGCGGGTTATGGGACAGTTCAAGGAGGGCACAGGAGGAAGTGAAGAAGGCCACCCAATAAATGTAACATGAATCAGTCTGTGTACACATACAGATTAGGAACATATGGCAGTGGTGGTGAATGTTACCAGAAGATTAAAAAAAAGAACAAGAATTATTGAAGCAATGCTACAGCAAACTAGGAACTGTAACTGGACAAAAATAAGAAAGGAAAGAGCAGTCAGAGTGTAGTGTATGACTTCTGCTGTAAGGCATAAAGAAGGACATAAGAATGTAGGTACATACAGTAAAAATAATACTAGGCAAGTGATCACAGGGATCAAAAGATGACTAGCTATATACACCATTAAGTAGAGAAACTTAAAGGTTCTTGCCACCCTTGTCAAGCACTCAGTACTGCTTACCTCCCAAATCGAGCAGGGCCTAACATGATATGCCTAGTGTAAATCTGTATCTACTCACCCAGTTATCAAAACTAGCCTTAAAGTTAACTAAAGCCATACTTTGTTGTTCCTATAATGCCAACTTATTCCACAGGCTGGGAATATGTTGCATTAGGGGCCAGTCCCTCCGGCGAGTCTCTTTTATGTTTTGGTGCAGCTTTAGGTCTCCAGTGCAGATACTTGACGATGCACTGGTGTTGTAACTAAAACTGTTTGCACAGGGCTGTGGACATGATGCCGTACAAATTAAACTAAGTCACTAAGATGGAGCTTTCATTATGAACTTCAAATGTTTTAGATAAACAGGTCTCTCAGCATATAGATGGGGTGGCTAAGGTCTTCAGTAACACAGTTTGAACCAAGGACAATCAAAGAAAGTGCATCTCGTCTGTGTTTTCTTGTTAACAAGCAGACAAACAGAGCAGGAGAATACTGATAATCTATCCACTGCTGCCTCATATTGCAGAAGACATTAAAATTAAACTCATTTTTGCTGTTGTTTTTATTCCTATTCATACGTTTCTTACTACATTTAACATTTAGTACCTGTGTACAACCCTCTTGTTTCTGCATTACTGAATAGAATTATATAGCACACCTTGTTCATTCAGTGCATTATAATATGTTTTAATATACTGGCACCTAAAATAAATGAAAATGCCAGTTTGTAAGTATTTACTATATAGCATGTGACTAGTATGCATTTAAACACGGGAAATGAATATCTGAAGGGTGACATTTGAACAATGGATACCATTTATCATTATAAGATAGTTCTGATGGAGTTCTCATTGCTGTATAATTGAATGGAAAAGGGAACAAGGCAATACAGGACTTATAAAAAGAGAGGAAATTAACATCATACCTCAAAAGTGATTCTGAGAAAAATATGTTGTTGCACTTTTTGTATGGTTCTCTCCAACTTGGCCAAACAAATTAAAGGATAACAAATAATGTATCGTTTTATACCCAAGTGCTTTTTTCAGTTTTGGTATCTTTGTAATATTCTCTTGAGCTTGATTATTAAGGTCATTAATGTCACAATGTGATTGCTCTGAGAAAGAAGATTGAGCCTAATAACACTGTGCTAACCATTGTAGCACTGTGTCTCCTTTTCCATTAAGCAAGAATGAAGGCAAGCCTTTCATTAATCTTCAATGTGATGTCATTCCCTTCCAATAATTATATATAAAGTACTTTCTCTCTGTCTCTTTGTCTCAGTATAAAATAAAGTGTCACATTTCATGTGATGACAACATATTCAAAAGTTCCACTTTATTAGCTCTCACATCTTAGACATTTCTCTGCAGAATAGTGCAACTCCCTTATACGTAAAGCAGATAAATGCACTGTTACCTGGTTAGACTGCATATTCTACTAACCCTGAAATGCTTCTTTAACTTGTTTTGAACTTGTATCTTTTCTTTGTAATATCAGCCACATGGACTGACTACAGCAGTACTATACATAATCAGAATTGTGGAATAAAAAAACTGAAAACCACATTTCTACTGCATTACAGCTCCCTTAATTACAGACACAGCGGATTAATCACCATACAGATCCATGTGATTTATTTCAGTTGGTTCCTATAATACAGTCTCAAACCAATGGCCCCTAATTATGAGATATATTTATGCATCCCTTATAGTATGCATCTCACTAAATAGCCTGGATAATATTGCCTACTTTAGCATAAGTATATGATAGCCGATTCCAATGTAAATATAATCAACATTCAAACTCAAGTCTTCATTTCACATGCTGAACATTTACATTTTTCCAGTACTGCCTTTTCACCTTTCTTCAGTTTTGCCTGTCCATCTTTATCAGTGGTTCATTTGGTCTAAACCTCAGTTGACTTAAACCACAAATGACTGAATCACATTTGATTGAAAACTGTGTTAGCTTGTAGAAAATAACTGCTGGGTTGGTTTTGGGGGGGGGGGGGGGAGAATTATAATGCAGATTAGTGTTAATCATTATTAGTTCATAGTTTCATAGGTTGGTACTAGGCTATCGGCCCTAGGGCCTCTACAAGCATAGCCATAACAACTCCCTGGCTATTTCTTCCCACAGTATTTACTTCCCTGGACCCCTGTCTAGCAAGGCGACTGACGTGATCCCCGGGGTGAATTACCTATCTCCCATCCAATCATTAAGGTTCCTTTTGAACAGGCCAAAGAGGCACTCTGCTTGACATGTATGGGCAATCTATTCCAGAGTCTGGGGAGTCTCTGAGTCAGGAACCTATCCCTCTAGCATGTTTTGTTCATTGTGATAACAAGGTTTAGATCCCTGGAGCATGGGTCTCTGAGGGAGTGGGATTTCTTTAAGTGTAGCATGTCCAACAGCTCTGGGTTTGACATGGCCTTGTATGTTAAGCAGAGATCGCCTCTGAGTAGACAATATGTGACAGGATATAGGTGGAGTTTTTTTAGACGGTCAGCATAGGGCATCTACTTTAGGACTGTGATTCTTTTAGTGAGGTATTTCTGCGACCTTTCAAGTTGTTGCAGATGGCTTGAGAGGTACATACCAAACGGGGCGTTGTATTCTATAATGGGTCTAATGAGGGATGAGTACAGTGGTTCAATGACCTCCTTTTTTCTGGATGAAACGCTCTTAGTGATGAGGTGTGCCACATAGAATGATTTCCTGGCTGTTGTGGTGATGTGGTTATCGAAGGTGAGACCACTGTCCACCTGTGTCACTAAGTCTCTTATCACACTTTCAGTGTTTTGTGTACTGCCACCTATGTGGAAAGTGCATAATCTCGAATTCGAAAATCTCAAATTCGCAGTTATGGCTTTACGTTATGTGATGTGCGGTGTTTACGCTGGATGCAGTTTGATGCGGTGTATGGATTTTCATGGAGTGTAAGGTAAGTGACTGTTTTTTAAAGGTTTTAGGTGGGAGTTTGACTGTGTGTTAGATTGTTTTTAAGTTGTATGTGTGGGTTAGGGTAGGTAGGTTAACATATGAGTGTGTAATTGTTGGATGCGTTGGTGTTTGTGTGTGTGTGTGTGTGTGTGTGTGTGTGTGTGTGTGTGTGTGTGTGTGTGTGTGTGTGTGTGTGTGCGTGTGTTTGTGCGCGTGTGTGTGTGTGTGTGTGTGTGTACGCGCGCGCGCGCACGAGGGACTGTGGAATATCTGGGTGTGAGTGTTCTGTCTGTTACTATTTGTGCGATCTCAGAGATAGTATATATAAGTAGGGATGGTGTGGGGGGTGCAGGGGCTTACCCCCCTGCTTTTGTGTAGTGTAGATATTTGCACTTGGTGGGTTTTTTTGTGTGTATTTGTTTTGTGGTGTGGGTGTTGTGGTTTGTGTGTGGTGTGGTGTATGCTGTGTGTTCGGGTTTATGGTTTCAGGTTTGTGAAGTTTCGGTTTTGTATGGTTTCGGCTTTATTGTCTCTAAATGCTGAAAGTAGAGATTTTAGCATTTTGAGATTATGAAGTGAAACCATATATATATATATATATATATATATATATATATATATATATATATATATATATATATATATATATATAGTTTTCATTCTCTGAATACCTGCTATGTACTATTACATCACCGTGATGATTTGCATGATTAAAACAGACTGGTCATGCTTGTGTAAAACATAAAGGGTTTACCCATAAAGCAGTGGGCAGAATTGAAGGTAGTAGCCATTGCTGGGTTGACTGTGAACCTGAAAAGACACACATATTAATGTGCTATATGGTTGTATACTGCTGGTAGGGACAATAAATCTACAAAACGCACAGCAGTCATCTGACTCAGCCCAGATATTGGCAAGCTATGTAGCACCAGCAGACCAAATGTAACAGAGGAAAATATATACAATTTAATTATCTTTAGTTGAGTGCTTTCATCCTTAACACTAGGATTTATTCATAATTACCCATTGAAGCTTGCCAATTGCCTCTTCAATACACAGACTATTTTTATATTCTCCTGGAACAACAAAATACATATTTTTCTTTTTAATTGATCCTACTACCAGTAGATGATTAAAGTGTATATATCTTCCACTGTTATATCTGGTCTGAAGGTGCTATATGCATTGTCAATATCTAGGCTGATGGCTGTGTGTTTTGTGGATAACAACAAGTTAGCATCCCAAGTGCATTTAACTTGAAATGGAGCACAAAGTATGACATTGTGTTAGAAGTGGAATCAAATTAAAACAGAATGTCATAAACACCACAAGAGAATTTACAAATGTTCAAACTGGTGATAAAATGCACAATAGTCTTCTGAGAACACCAACCAAAGATTTTACCAACAGCTTGGTATAGTATTGGGCTCTCTATTCAAATGTTGGCATTTGAAATGCTTAGTGTTGACAAGCTGAAAAAAAAAGACTGAAAACACAGGAGAAGAGCAGATCTCCAAAATTGTTGTTTTCCTTTATGTGGGGGCAAGCTCCCCACACCCCTCAAACTTATATATATATTAACTCCAAGATCTCCATACCTCAGAAAAAAGGGAACACTCCAAGAAATGGCATCTCAGACTTAATATATGTAATTTCATTCTTTCAGACTTTTTTTTCATATTATTTCAGAACTTGCTCTCGCAGGTCATGACCTTTCAAATGGTTACTGTAGTATTGACTTAGAAGAGTTGGTGAACTGCACAAATGAAGATAAGAAAGCAACATGAAAAAAATGACATAATTCAGTCTGCAAGTGAAATTTGACTTAATTCAACTGTTAGCGTGGCCATTATGGAAGCAGAGATTAACGTGCTGCATAACAACAGCAATGCTGGACATGCTGGAATACGAGGTTCAGGTAAACACCATACTTTATGCTATAAGAAAAGATGTTCCACCTATTTTTGTTGCTTTCACGTTTGCTGAGGAGCAATCCTTAATATCTGAGCTACAGAAAACAAAGCTAGATAAACATCTTATGACTAAAAGAAATGCAATACATGAAAGAACATGATTCCATAAGTGTATTCGAGAGGAAGCAAGTCTGTGGAAACGTGTGAGAGCTTTGTTTGACCTGGCAGAATACTGTGAGGCTGGTGGTACTAAAACCAAGAAGACAAGATTCAGGATTGTTATGGACGTTACACAGCACAAAGTTTCCTCAGAAGTTACAGCTGGAGCCAGTTTTAACAGTACAGAAAGATGTACAAATTGCTCATCAGTTTGAACACATTTAAAACTAGAATAATAGAAGTGTGGTGAGAAATGGGAGTAGAATTAAGTAAAAATCATGTAATAGTTAAAGTAAAAAGTAAGGGAGAGGCCAGATTAAACATTCAAGTGAAATAAAACTAATGAATGCAAGCAAGGGAAATGTATTAGATGCAACCATGCATAATGAGACTGAGCTGTGCTTGGCATGAAGCAGGACCTGCCAAAAATGAATAAAATGGGACATTTTAGTTGTGTGTTGGAGTAAATTAGCTGAAGAGTTAAAAGATGCTAAAGGTGAGCAACGTGGAATCATAGTTGGAGTTCAGTGAATAAGCAGTCCGACCCAGCTGAATAATGAAATGTCATGCTTCCAATTCATGGCATTCTTGTAAGATTTAAGACAGACAGGGGACACACCAATCAGAAATGTCACATGCTATTTACCGAAGCATCTCAAAATATCTGCATTTGGTCAAAGTAGAATGGAAATATGCAGTGAAGGCAGAAAGTTCAGATATCGGGATATTCCTAGATATAAATGAGTGGAAATGGCACAAATATAAATCTTGGATTTATGTGTTCTTCTGTCCTTTTGTGAATATACATAATTGCTAGAACTGAGGACGTAAGTGCTAAAATGTTTGGTAATGTTAGACTCCTAAACTGTCTGCCAATAAAGAATTGTTTGAAATCTCATGCTATTCCTTATGCCCTCACTAATCTATGAGAGTACCATTTCCTCGTCATCTTTAATGTTGCAGCCAAGCTGAATTAAATGGAGTTCCTGAGGGGTAATCAAAGGGTTACAAATCCTACACACTGCTGTGCTCCAGTCATTCCAAAAAAAAAATGATAAAATTCAGAAATTGTGTTTTCTAAAACTGATTATCTGTTTTATCTTGCTTTACTTGAATGACATAACACCCACACTGACCAGAGCACATTAGATGCATCACTGGGTATTGGAAAATATCCTTTAGCCCAAGCTGTAGAAAGCTAACCAAATTCATTTTTCAAGTGGAAAAATTATACTGCTAAAGATTACCTTTTTGTATTACCTCAGCAGCTGAAACATTTCATTAAAAGTTGTGTGCACTCCTCAAAGAAAACAAAAGCACAGTAGTCATGGTGGATGACATTTTGTTGTTTAGATCTGACAAGGAATTGCATGATAAGAGACTGAAGGCTACACTTTAGACATTTACATAGTCATATCCTCAATAAGTAAAAGTGCTGCTTTGGCAAAACTAGAATCCACTATTTCAGACATTGCATTATTGCAGATGGCATCAGAACTAAGGAAAATAAAAAAGTCTAGCTGAGGTAACATCATGGAACTCCAACAAATGCATGGCATGGCAAACTATCTTGGCAAATTCTTGCTAGGACTGTCAATGGTGCTTCATCCTCTTAACAGAACTGCTAAAGAAAGATGTAGCATGGATATGAGGTGAAACCCAAAAACAGGCTTTCCAAAGGTCAAGCCTATGGCAGTGTTCACACCAACATTAGCCTGTTAAGGTGCCAGTAAACTGGTGCTGGTTAGTGAACATGTGAGCCATTACAGTATAGGAGCAGCTTCATTGCAACAAATTGATGGCAAAATGGAGCCAGCAGCATTCTCTTAGAGAACAGTAGCAGAGACTAAGAAGAGATATTCCCAAACTGAAAAGGAATGCTTAACAGGAGCATGGGCATGTCGTGCTTTTTATGTGACCTATTGAGCCATGGCATTTTTACAGCTGCAAACAGATCATAAACCACTTGTGCCACTAATAAATTTGTACATCTTGGACAAGATTTCTGCAAGATTTCAACAGTTGTAGATGAGCTTAAAAAAAGTTAATATAAAAGCAGTTCATGATTCTGGAAAACAACACACAGTGTCAGGTATCCTGTTTAGAAATCCAGTGATAGAGACAGCCTATGTGGACAAAGAAGAAGAAGATATAAGTACATACATGGAAGCAATAATATCGACCAGACCTTTAATGTCCTACAGGATGGACATTCTCAGAAGCAACTAAGCAAGGCACAGGCCCATAGACTGTAAATGTCTATGTTTTCAATGAGTAGCCAAGAAAATGTACAAAGACCATTCATTCATTCATTGTACATACACTTTAATGTGAGAGCTTACTTCGTAGAGTACAAGAGTCTTTTGTTGTATTAGGTTCTGATTATAATGACAACTCCTCACAAAGAAGACATTTTGAGACTAATTCATGAGGAGCATCAGGAGCTGAGTGAAGGAAGAGTAAGAACATCTGTGTGGCTGCCAAATATCAATTCTAATATGACCAAGCTCATGTCTAAGTGTCACTTCAGCATGGAAACCAGGCTGACTCAAAGGAGAGAATCTCTTACTGCACTTCCACTGCCAAAAAGGCCATTCTAAAGGGTCTGAATGGAGTGATGATAAAATCAGCAAGCAAAGGAGAGTAGTGGTGTTGTAATTTAATTCATTCTCAAGTCTTGGGGAGTACCTTTACAAGGTGGACCCTGTTTTTACAAAATCTCATCAAGATGACACTGATATATAGACTGTATTTCATATAGCATATATTGTAGACAGAGGAAGGTTAAAAATAAAAAAGACAGCTGAGTGCACAAGTCCCAGAATAAAAAAGTACCTAGCCTTGGTAGGCACACCAGTACCAGGACTGGAAAAAATGACAATGTAGAATCCTCAAGGAATGGAAACATTCCTACAATGGGGTTAGATCCGTTTCAGGAGTATCATAACCCCCCTGTTGTAGAAGGAAGTAGTAGTCCACAAAAACTGAAAGGCCAAGAAAGAGCCACAAAGAAGATAGAGTGGGCTATTGAGGATAAGAAAGCAATTATGCATTGTTACTGTTATGCAAGAAGCCCAGAATTTCCAGACAGGAGATATACAAAAAGATTAACAGAGCAATTAGAGGAAAGAAAAATACTTGCACAAAAAACTGTCAAAAGCTTCACATTAGTACAACTAGGTATCGACGTACTCTTGATAAGATGGATAGCTGCATGGCTTACAAATTGGACATGGCAAGTATCATACAACAACTGGACAGGTGAAATCCTTGGTTACAATCAAGGTGTCCCACAGGGCTCTGTCCTAGGTCCACTTGTTTAGATTAAGACATAACATTTTCATCTGAGGTGTTCTACAGTCTATATACAGATGACCTGAAATTGGGTAAACTGATTATATGTGCCACAGATAAGGCATGTCTGCAAAATAACTTGACTAAATTGACCATTTGGGCACAGGAGAATAATATGCTGATAAATACATAAAAAACTAAGCATTTGAGATATGGGAGACATAAATTGAAATGTGAATATTTAATACAGCAGGCAGTGATTGAAACTGTAGACTCATTTAAGGACCTGGGTATATGGGTAGATTCAGCTATGAGTTTTTCTAATGATGTCAACCAATTGGTTAATGATAGTTATAGAACTATAGGTTGTATAAAAAGATTTATAAAGTCTAGGAAATCAAAAATAATGAAGTCACTGTTTGTTAGTTACATTACAATATGGAAACCCTATAAGAAAACAAGCATGAGTAAACTGGAAAGAGTACAGCGGAAATACACCAAGGGCATCCATAGATGTGAAAATTTAAGTAATTATGAAAGACTAAAATATCTGAACTTGTACAGTGTCTCTTACAGATATCTAAGAGGAGATCCTATTCAGGTATATAGGACATTTAGAGACAGCTACCTCTGGAAATGTTTAGGTTTATTAAAAAGTACTAGAGAATCATCAGACAATCTATGTAGAAGATTCTATAGGAATGAGAAGTGTACTAATTGATTCTCTGACAGAGTAGCCGATGCATGGAATAGACTACTTAATAACATTAAAGCAAGTACTAGTTTAGATATTTTTAATAGCCTGGACACTGATTACGGGAACAAGTGTTTCGGTCTGTTGGCAAGCTAGAAGGGCATTAATGCCTGTGCTTGAAATATTTGTATGTATGTAAATTCAAATTTCAGTTCATTAGCACAACAGATTCATGAAAAATGTTATATATTCCAAGAAACCTTGGGCTGTTTGGAAAAAGAAGCAACTGAGGAAGTGCAAAATTATAAAGAACAGAATCTAGAAATTTTTGAAATGTACGAAAAAAAACAATATACATGGGAAAGGAAGAGAGATCTGAAAAAAAGCCACTCCAAAGATATTCAAAGAAAAATATAGGCAAAGGCACACAGATATGGAAAATTTCACAATATAAAAAAATAAGATCACAAAGGGGAATGTAGAACAGAAGATTATTTAAGTAGAAGTTTAAAAAAATAGAAGCTGAAGTTATGGAATATCTGTGAAGTGAAGGATTTAGAGTAGAAAGTTTAACACGGGTTATGTCACAGCATGATGGAACAATGAGTCCCCAAAGTAAGGGGAAACAGGAAGCATGGGTGATATCCAAAGACGAAATATTGACATGGAAAAAAAATGGGTTTAACATGGTACAATATTTATGCAAATGAGAAAGCAAATCTATTCAATACAAAAAGTGCAGCACCAAAGAAATTTGAAGAGAAATACAGGCAAAGGCATTCAGATATGGAAAATTTTAAAGTACAACAAAAAAAGAAACAAAGAGGGAAAGTAGAAAAGAGGATCTGTAATGGTGATGTTAAAGAAATAGAAACTGAACTTATGGATTAACTGTGAAGTGAAGGATTTAGTGTAGAAAATCTAACTCTGATCATATCACAGAATGATAGCAGAAAGAGTCCCAAAATTAAAAAGAAACCAGTGAAGAGGGAAGCATCTGATCAGTTGTCATATCAAGGTACTTTGGAGGCTTCAGTAGGAAACCAGTAGAAAAGTTCAGTTGGAGCTGCACAGCAAGGGAAGGAACAAGAAACTGTGGCAACTCTGATGCAGTCAGTGTTGTGGAGTAATAGGCCAGTGAGCTCCCCTATGAAAGGGCAATGGATAACACAGGATGAAACTGAAGCGAATATACCACAGGAAGATGTTCTGAAACATTCTGTAGAATGCCTGCAGGAAACAGAGAGCAAAAATGTGCCCCTAATTTAAAAAAGATGATCTAAGGGAAGAGTTGTTTGATTTAACAGAGATGGAAAGAGATGGATAGATATATTAAGATCAAGATTTTGTTATTTATATTTTCAAACTTCCTCAGTTACTTCATTTTCTAAATACCCCAAGGTTTCTTGGTCTATATAAACTTTCAGGTGCCAGGATCCACTACATAACACACCCACTCAGGTCACTCCACAACAAGTGCAAATATGACTCTGTCATTGTCCATGTTGGTGTGAATGACCTGAGACGTACCTCCCTGGACTACATGAAAAGAGACATGGAGGAGCTGTCTGCTCTTGTAGCCCAGGCAGGTATAACCCTAGTCCTGAGTAGCATCCTGCCATCACCCAGAATGTTACCACAGTACAAGGACAAAATGATTGACTTCAACAATTGGCTAAGCTTCTGGTGTCATTCTAAGGGGATCCAGTATCTGTCTGCCTGGGATGACATGATTGACAAACCATGATGCTTTGCCAGAGATGGCCTATAGCTGTTGACACTTTGGATTCCGGATACTGGCTAAGGCTCTTGCCACCTCTATAGTGCCTTTTTTAGGCAAGGTTCAAATAACAAATTCAACACCATAACAGGTACAAGCAAGCAAAATCTGAGGGTAATGCTACTTAATGCTAGAAGTCTAAACCTCAAAATGCACTCACTCGAAGCACTCCTTAAAATGGGGAACATAAACATCTATGCAGTGAGAGAGACCTGGTTCAAGGCTCCAGAGATAATTACTACCACACCTTTTGGCCACCTAACCTGGACCAAAACACTAAAGGTGGAGGCATGACCATATTTATTAAGGATATCCACACCTCCAGGCTAGTTACTCAGCATAATGCAGCCGAGATTATCCAAGTGCAACTAACTCTGGGCAAGACCGCAATCCAAATTGTAGCTTGCTACAGATCCCCCACCATGTCCCAGGATACCCACTCCTCATGTCTTGATACACTGGAAAATATTAGGGTACAACCTAACATCCTAATAATGGGTGATTTCAACTACCCCACCATTAACTGGGAAAACTACTCATGTACCAACTCTTGTGCTCAACGTTTTCTGGAATTCATAAATTTCAATGCCTTGGATAAACTTATCCACACCTCCACCAGGGGCAGCAATATCTCCTAGAACTGGTCATTACTAAGATGGGCAACTGGTGCTCCACACCAGAGGTCAGTTCCTCGTTGGTCAGATCTGACCACAAGCTAATCACCTTAGACACCCACATCCCACCACCACCCCCCATTAGGAAACTACCGTAAAAAATTTCTCCAAAGCCAACTTCACGCTTCTTAAGACAGAAGTGGCAAACTTCACGACACCCATGCTGATGGACAATAGAGGTACGACTGCTGAATCCTATACAAATGCACTTTATAAGCACTTACACGAGTGCATGGATCGTGCAATCCCTAACAGAACCAAGATGCTATCCTCCAAAAAAGGAAGCCAATCTGGTAGTCCCCTGCCATAAACAAACTCTACAAGAGAAGAAAGAAACTGTTGCAAAAAAGAGTAAAATCCCATGATTGGAGGAACTCCATGGTCAGTCTCAGTAAGAAGCTGAGATCCCTCATCAAATCCTCCAAAGCTAGTTATGAAAACAAAATTGCCACTGATTCTAAAGACAACCACAAAGCATTCTATAGCTATGTCAAGAATCTCAATGGCAACACTCAGATCTGCTCTGATGAGTTACAGCACAATGGCACTAAATATACAGAACCAACTGATATTGCCAACATCCTGGCAGATAGGATCAGTGCTAACTTTTCCCCTCTCTCACCCTCTAAAGGGCCCATCTCTATACCAGAAGAATGTAAAGTTCCTGTAATCACAGCTGCACAGGTAAAAAACGCACTATCCAAAGCCAAGAACACTGCATCCATGGGACCTGAAAACATCCCAGGTTGCATTCTACATGAACTACAGAATGAACTGCCACCCCACCTAAGTAGCATGTTCAGTCATAACCTCACCTCAGGCTTTGTGCCCACTGAATGGTGAACAGCAATGGTTATCCCACTCCACAAAGGGGAAACCACCACGGACCATGGGAACTACCACCCCATCAGCCTGACGAGCCTGGTCTGCAAGGCTATGGAACGTATCATCATGGAACTTATAAACAATGACATTGGTAATCTCCAAACTCTGGACCCAACCCAGTTCAGATTTGTAAAAGGCAGATAATTTTTCCTAAACCTGATAGACTTCTTTGAAGCGGTAACCAAAGCCGTAGATGAGGGTAAGGTGGTTCACACAGCCTATCTAGATCTCGCCAAGGCTTTTGACACCCACTCTGGAATTATAGATAAACTCACTAAACTAGGTATAAATCCCTATGCCACAAGATGGGTTGCCAACTGGCTCACTGACAGAACAAACACTGTGAAAGTAGCAGGCTCTAAATCCAACTTCAGACCAGTAACAAGTGGAGTACCACAAGGTTCAGTCCTGGGTACTCTCCTGTTCGGTATCTACTTCTCTGAAGTACAGGCTAGCACAGAAGGTCATTGGCTAACAAAGTTCACAGATGACTGCAAACTAGGAGCCATAATCAAAACACCTAATGATGTGGACATCCTGCAAAAGGGCTTCACTGAGACAGATGCCTGGTGTCAAAGCCATGGCCTCAAGCTCAATGCCAAAAAGTGCATTGTCATCCATTTTGATAAAAACTCTGAGCCTATGAACTACTACATAGGCGATAGTCTACTTAACACAGAAAGTGTGATAAGAGACCTTGGGACACAGGTGGACAGTAGTCTCTCCTTTGATAATAAAATCACCACAGTAGTCAGGAAATCCTTCTACGTGGCACACCTCATCACAAAAGATTTCTCATCCAGGAAAAAAGAGGTCATTGTTCCCCTCTACTCATCATTCATTAGACCCATTATAGAGTACAACGTCCCTTTTGGTTTGTACCTCACAAGACATCTACAACAACTGGAAAGGCCACAGAAATACCTCACAAAGAGGATTACCAGCCTCAAACAGATGCCCTACGCAGATTGTCTCAAAAAACTCCAGCTTTACTCTGTTGCATATCGCTTACTCAGAGGCGATCTCTGCCTAACATACAAAGCTATGTCCAACCCAGAGCTGTTGGACATGCTCCCCTTAAAGAAATCCCAATCCCTCTGAGCTACACGCTCTAGGGACCTAAACCTTGTCACCACAGAACATGCTGGAGGGAGAGATTCCTGTCCCAAATACTTCCCATACTCTGGAACAAACTACTTATCTATATCAAACAAAGCTCCTCATTAGCACCCTTCAAGAAAAATCTTGATGGGAGATAGGAAATTCACCCAGGGGATCACTTCTGTGCCTCTGCTTGACAGGGGCACAGGAAAATAATTTTCTTGGGTGGCAAAAGCCAGGGTACTGTTTGGCTAGGCTTATATAGGCCCTAGGACCAATAGCCTAGTACCTACCTATGAACATATGAAATGTGAGGTTTGATAAAACAAATGAACACAGTAATAAAGACTGATCACAGAAATTCATGTGATATAACAGAAGTAAATAAGATACATTTCTATGCAGTAAAATTAATAACAGAAAAAAAATCTTCCCACAAAAACACAGGGCAGTAATGGAAATGAAGTGGGGAAATCAAATGCCATCACTGATGTATCAAATAGAGAAAACTATAAAGCAATTAAGACAACAAGTGTTGCTGTTAGAACAGATGTTGGAACAGATCAACAAAAATACTCAGAAAGATAGATGTAATAAAGCTAACGCAAATTTTCAGAATAAACCAGAATCAATTGTACACTATTGCAAATAATAATCTAAAGATGTCAGTGCAGGCAGAAAAACTTAGAAGATATGCAGATAAATATAAAAGAGAAGTACAAAATAGCAATTTATTGATGACACAAAACGTTTTACAGAGCACTGGGAAACAAGGCAAAATCAACAGAAACATCATCAGAAAAGAACAAATAGACACAGTTTGGAGAGAGATCTATGAAGATGCTATGGAACATAAATAAGAAAGATGCTGAATGAATGGAAGGAGTAAAAGAAAGGATAAGAAGTTCAGATGTACACACGATATGAAATGGATGAACTAACGGCCAGAGAAACTGAAACAAAATTATGAAAAGCTCCTAACTGGAAAACCCTAGGCCCAGATAAAGTACCTAACTTCTGGCTAAAAGTAATAATGTCTTTACATGAAGATTTAGCCTTGAGCAAGAACTATATATATATATGCACAACCAGAACAGACTCTAACCTGGTTAACAACAGAATAAACAATACACCTCCTTAGCAGTGAACCTGCAAGATAGCCTAAAAACTATAGGCCAATGACTTGCCATCCAATAATGTATAGCTATACACTCAAATGAATCTAAATAGAGGTTATAAGTCATTTAGAAGAAAACTCATTCATGGCAGTAGACCAAAAGAGTATCAAAAGAAGGACACATGGAACAAAGAATGATTTTTTATTAAATAAAGTCATAATGGAGAATTGTAAAAAGGGAAAGAATCTAAGTATGGCATGGATAGATTACAAAAAAGCATTTGACAGCATCCCACATTCATGAAAAAAAGACTGCTTACAAATGTATAAGATACACCCTATGTTGATTAATTGCATTACAATGACCATGGAACAGTGGCAAGCCTCTTTACAGATAAGCCATGATAAAGGACAAATTACTAACCCAGGGATAAAAATTCAAAGGGGATATTCCAGGGTGACTCTTTATCACCACTGCTCCTTTGTCTTCCCCTTAACCCATTAAGCTGTCTACTTAACAGATTCAGATATGGTTACAGTTTGGCTCCCAGAAAACAACAAAGTGTAAAGATTTTTCATCGTTTTTTTTTTTTTTTTTTTTTTTTTTTTGCGAATGGCTTAAAACTGTCTATTTCATCAGATGTGGAATAGAAAGCACAACTGCAAGAGGTTAAAAATTTCTCAGATGATATAAGAATGTCATCTGGTCTTGATAAATGTGCAAAAGCAATATAGCAGGAAAGCTGCAGCACCATAAAATATATCAGCTTAGGACAGGAATGTGATATAAAGGTACCTGAGCAGGAGGGACTCTATAAATATTTGGGAACTGATGAAGCAGCAACAATAAAATAAGAATAAATGTTAACAAAACTCTGTAAGGAATACTTTAGAAGACTAAACAAATACTGAAAACAGCCCTGACATCTAGGAACAAAGTCCAAGCTATAAACCCATTTGCTCTTCCTGTTCTAACTTACAGTTTTGGGATGATTGATTGGCCCCAAAACATATTTCATCAGTTGGTCAGGGAAACAAGAAAAATACTTCACGCTTGTCAAATGATATATAAAAATTAGTGTATACCAAGTTTATATATCCCTCGCTTTGAAGGAGATATGGGCTTCCTTGAAATTATTTGTATAGATCTGCGATCATGAGAGTGAAGTGAATACATATCTGCTGACCTCATCAGATCCAAGCATCGTGAAAGTTTTAAAATATGAGAAGAAGACTAAGATGGCCTCTCTGCTTAGTCTAGCAGAAGCATTCAGGTGTCAACCAGGAATGGAAATCAAACAAGAAGTGAAAAATCAGACAGAAAATGAATGTGCCAAAAAAAAGAGAGAGAATATAAGCAGAAGGATAAGATGAGAAGAAAAGAAATGTGAAAAACCCAAAAATATGCTGCCAAGTATAGAAAACTCCTGGAATAAACGCATGCTGATCCAGATTTGACACAGAAATAGTTAAAAGAGGTGAATTTACATCAAAAGATGAAAGGTTAATATTAGTTCTACAGGACAGTGAACTACATACACATTGGTTTATAAAGTAGATTGAACATGTAGGAGAATCAGACAAATGGAGTCTCAGTGAAACAGAACTGGAAACAGTCACGTCTTGTTTTTGGGTGTGACACACTAATGACAGAGGGCCTGTATACTGAAAGGCATAATAAAGTGGCACAGCTGTTGTACTGGGGATTGTGCAAACATTATAATATTGTAAGTAACTTAGAAACATTGGAAATGTGAGCCACAGAGCATTTTAGACAATGATGAAGTTTATAGGACATAGGAGCACCCATTACCAACAGTTCAGAAAATAGATGTCAAAAAACAAGATATTGTAGTCCATGAAAAGAAGACAAAAGTAGCATTGACCATTAAAATTGCTACATCCAGTGATTACAGTGTTTTACATTAAGAGAGACACAAAGTTATAAAATACTAGGATTTGTAGGCAGAAATTAGAGCAATGTGGAAATAAGATACCCAGGCAGTTCCAATAGTAGTATGAGCAATGAATCTCACAAAAAACATTTACAGTCATATTTGGTTATATAACCAATACATGTAACTCTGTATGAATTACAGAAGGAATCAATTCTGAGCACACTACACTTGCTGCAAAGAGCCCTTTTCACTAACATCAAAGACTAAAACAATACTAATTTCATGAACTTTAATCATACTCTTACTAAGGAATGGGGTCCATTCCCATCATGGTATTAGAAACCCAAAAGAGAAGCCATTGTAAAAAAGACTGCATAA
>NC_056731.1:1756896474-1756946474 GCF_019279795.1 Protopterus annectens | reverse complement strand
TATATTTTGTTTAATTACATCAGTCTCAACGCAGTAATAACTTTATTTGTTCTTTATATTTGTACTTGTCTCTTCCCACCCTTTTGGCACTGTCCTCTTTCTGAGATTCATTTATTTTATTTATTATTTTGTTTCTCTCCTTTTCTTCTACTATTTTATGCAGCTGCAGCAACAAAGTGAGCAGCAGCCAACCCATCAGTAAGGCCTGTCAGCACCCAACCCATCAGTAAGGCCTGTCAGCACCCAACCCATCAGTAAGGCCTATCAGCACCCAACCCATCAGTAAGGCCTGTCAGCCCCCACAGATGGCAGCAGCAGTGTGGCCACCACCACCTTCAGAAACATCCAGCACAACTGGATCCCAGCCTTCGACAGCTGCCTTCACACCTCCATACCTACCTGTACCACCTGCTTCAGATTGCCCTTTACAGGATACTGGTATAGTTACACCCAGTGGTAGCAGTGCAAGTAGAGGTGATGCCTTTCTCACCCATCAGCAGTTGGCAGATATCATGGGGGATATCACCTACAGTAGGATGGATGCCTAAATCAGCCATATGAAAAATCTTTTGCTGCTACATCCCTGTCTAGCAATGGCTTCACAATCTGAGGCAGGACCCGGTGGTCATGGTAGCCAGGGTATTGAGTAATCTCCCACTGGGTCCCAGTTGCCAAATACTGCATTTGGAATATGCTATCATATCCTCCCATCCAGTGTTCACCTCCCTTTTGTGTCCATACACAACCCTGTTGGTAGTTCAGTCCATCCCTTGCCATCACCTTCCCTCTGTTTGTCTGATGTCTAATTCATCATTGTGTTTCCCCTCCCTCCGTGTATTACCACACACCCTGTCAGTCAGGTCTGTCTTCCAAATTGCCTAACCTCTTACTTCCCCAACTTACCCTTCCCTTCAAAGATATAAAATGAGCACCTGCCCCATAAAAAAAAAGTATCTCCCAACTTCCCCATTTCCATCCTGCATGTCTTATTTGCTCACCTTCTGCTCTACCCATTGCTTGCTTGCTTTCCCTTTCCCATCTCTTTCCTATACTCCCATTTCCACTCTTAAATCTCCTCCAAAAATAAACACACTACATTCGTGTCTGTATTGGGGTTCTAAATCACATTATCTTTTTTTAGTCGTGCGTTATATGATCGGTCTTTTATAGCACCATCAATGCCCATGTACAACCACTGAGGAATGGCACTGCCCACTGTATAGCAACAATTGCATCAATCACTGTCATCTGCTAAGTATATTGGCCTCAGCTGCCATTGGTCATGCAAATGAGCTGAGTGTCACTGCACTGCAGTGGGCAAATATGAAGTACACTAAAGCTCATTTCTTAAGTTTCACAGCTTTTTTGTCTGATTGTAAATAAACGTATCTGTGTACATAAGAAGGAATGAGGGTTCTATACCCTCAGGGTTGAATGCTTTTTGTCACTTTTCTGCTTCCATTCTGCAAATAGGTAACAGTCTCCTGCTATGTGCTTCACTGACAACTTCAGGCTGACTAATGCTATGACTCAGCCTATGAAGGACATCATTTATAGATTGTCAATGAATAGAGTGCAGGGTTCAAATTCCCACAGGGCTGCATGCGTTTAATACTTCCATTCTGCAAATGTGTTACTATCACCTACTATGTACTTCTCTGATATCAGCAGTGGGACTGCTGCCACGAGTCAGCTTGTAAACAAAGTGATTTCTAAAGTGTCAATAAACAGATTTGGGGGTTCATACTCCATCAAGGTTGTATAGGTATTTTTTCCTTGCATTTGAATTATAGTATAAGATGACAATGGTGACAGCTGTTTTTTATCAATCTTGTTACTTTTCTGTACCTCACATATCTGTTTGATTTTAAAATCACTGAGTGTGTCAGCACCTCTCTGTGTAGTGTTGTGTACGATATTTTTTTTGTTTCTATGGCCCTTCTCTATCCTCCTACCTTAAGCATACTTCCCTTACTACCTTCCACAAAACTGCTGTCAGCATATATGCATTCTTGGTTTATATAGATCATCATATAGACACTGCCAACTGTTCATGGGATTTTGCACTGACTACCCTCAAGGCTTATGCTCATTACTTGTATTGTGGTCACTTGTACTCCTCTGCAGCAATAACCTGCTCCTACATGATCTATTCCCAAAGGTCCCTACTGCAGCTGTGATGAAAAGCTGCTTGTTGTTCCAATTTGCCTAACTACATGCATTGTTAATGAGCCTTGGGGGTCATTGTCCATTCATTGTGAACAATGCTGGCTTAACCATGACTGTTGGCGAGATGTTTCTGAATACCCTGTCTAATGTCATCTGTCATGCAAGACATTGTTGGATCTTTCTATTTTCTATGACTTCTATCTTATATTCTTTCTCCATCATACCCTAATGTCAGTGCATATATCCTAAAATGTCGGTTTCCTTTTGGTCCCATTTACTAAAAGATGTATTTGCTTTTTATTCTTGTTCTGGAGTGGAATGCCTCTTCTGCTCCTTACCACAGAAAAATCAAATAATAAATAAACGTTTAATTCCTTACCACATAATTACATACTGGCATATGCTATCATCTTCCCAGTAAACATATATGTAGGGTGGGACACATTCCTGAGACCCTCTGCTGCGGAAAGAGTTGTTTGTCAAATTACTTGTCAAACAAAGAGAATTACATTAATTCAGTAACATAAATAAATGGAAAGTACTGCTCATAGTTTAAAGAGCTGTGAGGGGCTGTACATTTTGTAAGTCATCTACACAACTTCAAATTATTCTAATACAACTTTTCATTTTTCATCAGTACCCATGCAGCACTATTTCCTTCTCCATTCTGAGCCCTACATTTTCCTGGTAAATATTTTGTGTCTTAGGTATGATTTAGAATCCCTGCTTTCAGCTACAGTACCTAATATAGTGCATAGTCTCCTTTCAAACAGGACCTCTGTCCCATAAACTATGGAAAGAAGATAGTGATTTTCTTTTTTTTTTTTTTTTTAGTTTTATATATTTGGGACACTCCAAGAAAGTTATTTCCTTATTATGGTTCCCATTCTTTTGAGAGTATTAGATTTTCCTTATGGTGCTTGCTTTTCTCTTTTAAATGTTAGTTTCAAAGTTTTGTTGGTCTTGCCCCAGGAGAACATTCTCATTTTCTTCAAAATCTATAATTCTTTTTTTCATAGTATAATTCTATTACTTCTATTTTTTCTTTTCTTAAGACCCTAATTATCCTTACATTTTTACAAAGCTGTTCAAGTGCTGGCCCTGTTTTTATGTGAGGGCAGAATTGGAATATGGGGGGGGGGGGCGGGGTTTTTTTTTTTTTTTTGCTTCCCCCATAGACTGCACTGCCAACATGCACAATACAAGTGCAACTGGTTTCGATAAACTGCACTGCAAAAGGAAATCCCACAAAGGCTGCTCACACAAAATGCCTCAACAACCTGTAGAATAAAGGGTTATTCTGTGCTATTTGCTCATAACACACTTGCCCACTGTTACTTACTCAAAAAGGCAAGTGATTGAACTCCCACTAATTCTATCTGTCATAACTACTCCCCCTCCAAGCACCTTGTGTTATAAAACTGTATAGCCCTACCAGAACCCTAATCATCACCACCTTCATCTCTATCATTATCATCAACAGCCTCCTTTTTCCCCATTTCCTACATGAGGTCAAGGTATTGAATAAACTGTTGCCAACTCTCTAAATTTAATGCCATCCTCCTGCCTTCTTCTACAGTCATGCCCGACTGTCAGAGGTCTACTGTCACAAACTCCATACATCTCTTTGCTGAATGCTCTTGTTTCTTATTGCCTTTTTTCTTTTCTGTCCCAAATCTTCTTCACGAGACTGTCTTCTGCTTTTCTGCATGTGTGCCCAAAACACTGTAATCAGTTCTCTTTGACCTTCTCTGTAATTGTAGTTACTTGGGCTTCTATTCTGATATCATCATTTCTTCATCTGTCCCACAGTGTGTATCTTACCACCTGTCACAGGCACTTTATCACCATTACCTCTTGCTTCCTCAACTGCTCTGCCTTTACTGCTCAGGATTCTGTACTATACAGTAATACTGGTCACACAACTGTTTTGTACACCTTACATTCAATTTCTTTGACATTCTTCAGTCACACACTAACCCTGACACTGTGTGCCAATTGGCTGTACCTCTCCAATTCTAGCTTTGACCTCCACATTCAGACTTCACTTCTCCTCAACCAGCCTATCCAGTACTTGAAACAGTTAACCTGTTCCACTACCTTCCTATCTCAGTTCTCAGCTTCTTCTGATTTCTCAGATTTGCTGCCATTACAACCATCTTAGCTGTACTCAGTTTTATCCTGCATACTTTCAGTTTTGAATTCCATTCCCATATCATTCCCTGAAGTTCGTGTCTGCCTGTAATACCATATCATCTGCATACAGTAACTTTGTCGACCTTTCCTCTCTGACCTGTTTGCTAAAGGAATCCATCACCAATATGCAAACTAGTGAGCTCAGAGCAGAACCCTGATGAGGATTCACTCCCACTGGGAACCCCTGTGTGAGTCTGAACACTGATAACACTTATGCCATTGGGTCCTTGTACATAGCCTGCACTAATTCTACCAGTGTTTCTGAGACTTTGAACCATTGCAGGACTGCCCAAATCAGCTTTCTTGGGACCCTGTCATGTGCTTTCTTCAAGTCTAGGAATGCCCAGTTAGACTTTTTTCTTATATATAGCTTCTTCTCAACCAAAACTTTAACTCTAACCCTAATTCTCCCTTCTTACTCCTTAACCTTATAACTTCCCCAAATCTAAAATCTTCCTCCTGTTCCCTAATTTTGACTCCCTTCCTTCTGCATCACCCTAAAATTTGCCTCCTGCTCCCTAACCCTAACACTCTCATCTTACTCCCTTACCCTAAATCTCCCTTCATACTCCCTAAAATTAAAATTCCCTTCCCATTCCCTCTATCTAAAATTCCCTTTTCTAACCAATCCCCCTAAACCAGACTCCTATCCCCTCGCACTCCCTCCCCACGGCTGATGCATTTACCCCACTCAAACCTGAATAATGTGTTTGGGTAAGCTGCAGCAGCTGTTTGCCTGAACTCATATCTGAGTTTGTGCATGAGCAATAGCCTATCCAAGCTACAAGATGCTCCAGTCCCTGGATTTGACACAATAGTCTTTGAGTGCTTGGGACTTGAGCTCTTGAGCAGACCTGAGTAAAGTATAGGCAAGCCTATATTTTCCTTCTGTCCTAGTAGACATTACACACTAAATGCGAGTTGGAACTGCAGCATTGCTTCATGGTTGTGTGGATTCAGGAATTTCATACGCAGTCTTGACAAACATAGGCTGGACTTAAATCAGCTGCCTGAACAACAAAAACAACAACAATAATAATTTTATTATTATTATTATTATTATTATTATTATTATTATTATTATTATTATTATTTTTATTAGTACTTGCCTTTTATATTTTTCCACATTCCCTTTATAACTCACAATATTGCCTTGAATCCTATTCACATTTTATTATTATTACTACTACTATAGCTTGTCCATCACTCATCATTCTTTCTTTGTATGTAATCAGCAAAAATATCCAACCAACACATTTTTCCTAATATAGGCAATGCAGTCAATATGCACTTCAGTCTTTCTAGGGAAGTTATTTTAAGTTACACTTAAACTTTCTAATAGTATGTTTTGTTAGATTACATATCAGAATGGTAAAAATCATGCATGACAAAATGACGTATCCAAACCCAAGCTGCCAAAATGTAAAGAATTGATACTCTTTAAAAACAAAAGCAGCCTTGTCAAAAACAAGACTGCTTTGACTGAAACCACAATAAAGAATTTTTTTTGTAAAAAGTAGTCCACTATGAACTGGATTGTGTCGCTTGACTCTCTCCTTAATACAGCCCAGTCCAAAGTCTGTACTTCACACTGGTAAAGGAATTTAACCCCTTTGCAGCAGCCCTCTAAGAAGAGCACATCTGTTTAACTGCTGGTGAACTTTCAGCAAAACATATTCATTAAAAAACATCCTTCTCAGAAGAAAGTTTTGCTGCTAAGCCTAAAATAAAAGCAAGTTCAGAAGTCTGCGTTGTGAAGCAACAGCATGCCTTACCTTTTTTAAATATAGTAACATTCATCCATGATGTCTGTATAATAGAGCTTTTTCCTTGGGCCTCCTCTGAAAAAGGGTACTTTTCAAGTCAGACTTTCTCTGACTTATTATTTATTTATTTATTTACTGTGTCAATAAATAAATAAATAAAATTGTAATATGCACATATTGCACTGTTTCTTTCTAATCCTACCAGTATTTGCACATTTTATCCACATACTGCCAACTCCATTAGCATTTGGACTAGGTGCAGTTAAAAGACAGCACTGATCACATGGTGTTTATAAGGGTTCCTATCAGAAGAGTGGATGCTTAAATTAGCGAATGCTCTTATATCAAACTTTAAAACGTGAAACCTGAAAATGTCGAAGGCACGGATCATCAATTTTTTTCCCATGGAAAAAATCAGTGGGCTGTTCTCTGGACTTTGCTGTTTTCTCCACTGTGGTGCGATCTCGGAGTTGGTATATTTAAGTTGGGGGTGTGTGCGGGGCGAAGCTCCCCACTTTATTTTGCCTGTACATTGTTTTGTTTTTTTTTTAGATCAGTGTATTTTTTCCCTGGTAAAAAATTTGCTGGACTGTTCCTTCGACATTTTAAGATTTCGCATTTTTAAATTTGATAAAAGAGCGTTCGCTATTTTTAGCATTCGATCTTCTGATGTAGACGCATTTATAACAAGTATTAGACATACTTCTTGACTGTTTGTTACTTTTTTCTTTGATATCTAACAGCTATATACCAGTACCTGTTTGCTTTCGCTTTTTGTTTCCTTTTCCATATTTATTTTTTACAAACAACTTTATTACAACAATCCATATTTACATACACATACAGATATAAACACACACATGTAATTTTATGTTGCTTGGTTGACCAACAAAACATCGAACCACAACAATAGAGCATAAATGCTCAAAAACCAAAATTATCGAAAGAAACTTATTAAACTTGTTTTTTCTGTTAATTCCAAGACTTCTTAAGAGCCTGAAGATGTCCTGTAATAAACAGATGAAAGTGCTCAACTATATCCTGGCTATGGTTCCTCTTATGGTGTGTTATTTGTTCTACATTAAGAAGGGTTTATGACAAAAGTAAATACTAAATTAAAATGATGAAAGATAAAGGTTAATGAGTAATATTTAATGATAGGCACTTGATAACTGTGATACAGAATTTAAATGAAGTTATAGAGGAATTCATGAGTAGGAAGATATAATTCATCTAATTATATAAATTAGTCATTAAATAACCATAATTGTACATATGGGGAATTCACAAATTTACATAAGCTATGTGTCTTTATCATGCAAATCAAGACAAATAAGAAGTAATGAAGTAATTGGTGATAAGATAGCCATCTTAGCTAGTCCAAGATTATAAAAAACAACTCCAGTTCCAAAAGTATTAGGAGCGAAAGCGCTCATCTTTTGTAATAACACTTGTATTTCATAATGCTGGCTGAAGTTGTCTCTACAAGCACAAGAACAGGTGTTTTTTTATAGTTTGTTTGGTACTTATGTATTATCGCAACCAGGCTTTAAACAACTAGTTGTGGATATTACAGATGGGTAAAAAGCATGACTGTAAAGAAAACTGCTATAGTGTAATGGTGCCATGTAAATGGTACTTGAAGTACCACATTTAAACATGGAAGCCTGACTGATTTATTTTTCCCCTTTTATCGTGGTACAGATGTCTGGAGAATCAACACTAGGATGGACATTGAGCATATAAGGCTTTGTGGTTTAAAACCACATCCTTTTTGCTCATTGCTGTGGCATAGTGGTTACATGGAATTATTTTTCTTGTATATTTTATACTGCTCAACACTGAATTATCTGGTAGGACATTAGTCCCCCCCTCCCCATCACACACACACACACACACACAGTTGAAATTCTATGTCCAGGGTTTACTAAACTTCTGTGCTTTTAAACAGATGTTCACTTGAAACACATTGTGTGCTAAGATGCTTGGTTCCCTGGACAGGTTCCAGTTAAGTATTACCCTCCCCTAAACACACATTCAAAAATGTAGGTAGGCTTCCTTTTCAGAAACTGTAGTGGGAGTTATCAGTTATCAGTCAGTGAATATCCACATTTTGCATGAAGATAGTATATGCTACTTGTATGATTCATGGAATTATGTGCACTGAAATTCTGTGGTAACATTTCCCACATGTACAACTTTGTTTTTAATGAAATTACTGCTCTCAGGATTAGAAGGCACAGTACAATAGAACCTGGTTGCGATAATACGTAAGTACTGTTTGTTTATTTATCCATTCCGTTCCAGGTTTGTGCTAGTACAATATTAATCAGAGGAATAGTTTCATTAGTTAATAACTAGTTAGGTTATGAGTATATAGGTTCCAGTAAATATAATGTTGCATTTGCATTTATAGATTAGTCAGGTTACATTTTATGTTAAAATTAGCATGCTTAATGAAAGTTACTTACCCAATCCCATTTCTCCAAAGCTGCATTACACTGAACACACGGACTGCTGAATTCCTTTCCCTGTGAAAGGAACCACTTGGCCACCATGGTGAACTTTGCCTTCTCTTCAGTTTAGTCCAAACTTAGAGTTGGTATATTTAAGTAGGGGGTGTGGGGGCAAAGCCTCCCACTTTGGTGGGTTTACTTTTGCTCTGTTTATGTTTATTCCCATGATGGCAGTGAAAGGAATTCGGAAGTCCCTGTGTTCGGTGTAATGCAGCTACGGGTAAAAAAACATCTAAAACGCATAAGATAGAATTTCATAACATCTAACAGTACAAATCACATGAAAATATCATCCCCTCCATATATAATGACATATAATGACACCAAACTACCAAGCACACTTTTTACTACATTCCTGCAGGGGGGGCTTGATACTGTGGGGTTAGGAAATTAACTTTTCCCCACTGTAGTACGATCTTAGAGTTGGTATATTTAATTTACGGGGGGGAGCCCCCCACATGGGGGGTGCAGGGGGGTTTGCCCCCCTGCATAAACGTAGTAAAAAGTGGGTTTGGTAGTTTGGTGTTGTTATATGTGGAGGGGATGTTATTTTTTTATGATTTGTAGCATTAGATGTTATGAAATTCGATGTTATAGGTTTTAGATGTTCTGGTCTCAATGTTATGAAATTCAGTGTTATAGGTTTCAGATGTTTCAAAGTAGACCTATATATATATATATATATATATATATATATATATATATATATATATATATATATGTGTGTGTGTGTGTGTGTGTGTGTGTGTGTGTGTGAGTGTGTATCTATCTATATATATATACGTCGATGTTCACAACAGCGAGACCACAACATTGAAATTTCATAAAGCTGAGTCGCAAATTAACACTGGGAAAATAACCACTGAACCACCATGGTGACCTTTGCCATGTTCCCCACTGTAGTGAGATCTCAGAGTTGGTATATTTAGTTAGCGGAGGTGTGGAGGGTGCAGCCCCCCCACATGGAGGGATGTTGGGGGTGAAGCCCCCCACATTGGTGGGTTTAGATTGCTTCCATTAGTATTAAAGTGATTGGTGATCTAGTGGTTGTTTTCCCGGAGTTAAATTGCAATGTTATAGGAGTTCGGCTTTATGAAGTTTCAACATTGTTGTCTCTCTGTTGTAAATGTCAACGTTGTGGTAAGGTATATGATTATCTCATTAAACACTAAATGCTCTCATGATGTAATTTAAAAACAGTGATCATTTTAGACAAAATCTAAAATGATTGAAAAGAAACAAAACATATTTATTTATTTATTTATTTACTTATTTATTTATTTTTACAAGAGGTGAGCTGCGCCACACCCACCACATCCCCTGCTAATTATATACACCAACTGCAATATCACAAAGTAGTGGGGATAGGACAAGTTCTATTACTCCACTGCAATGCAATCTCATAGCAACACAGTCTCATACAATATGCTGCCAGAAAAAAATTCCATACAAAAGAACTCTCGCTAATATGCGTACTTGTTCTTATTTACAGGTTAAAAAGTGTTCACTTGTATGAGCTTTCACTCATATAAACATTTGCTGTAATGACCTGTAACCATGTGTGTGTGTGTGTGTGTGTGTGTGTGTGTGTGTGTGTGTGTGTGTGTGTGTGTGTATATATATATATATATATATATATATATATATATATATAGAGAGAGAGAGAGAGAGAGAGAGAGAGTACAGAGTGCAAGAAATGTATTTTCACCAAGAATCTAGAATCCATGCTCTCTCTCACTCAAAACCGTAACACAGAGAAGATCGTCAACTCACCCACCACTACATATTCATATAGTACCACTACTCGTACACATAGTACACATCAAACACATAAATCCACATATGTGGAAGTTCTCTTGAAAAACTTACTGAAACACAAGAGACCTCTAAAACACAAGTTTGCTACAGCTAACACAGCCTCCACAGCACCCATGACACATAGCAACACCAATGTCCCACCCACCGTGCCGGTAAGGTATAACACTCAAAAAGGTTTTCTTGTCATTGGAGACTCAATAGTGAGACACACAGATGTCCCACTCACCAGGCTGGACAAGGAGAAAGTCATGGCCAGCTGCCTGTCTGGTGCCAGGATTTATCAAATCACATATGCACTCAGGTCTCTCAGCAACAAGTACCGTTATGATTCTGTCATAGTTCATGTTGGTGTGAATGACCTGAGATGTACCTCACTGGACTATATGAAGAGAGACATGGTTGAGCTCTCTGAGTATGTGTCCTAGGTAGGTATGTCCCTAGCTTTGAGCAGCACACTACCCTCACCTAGAATAATGCCACAGTATAAACAAATAAGTATTGATTTCAATAACTGGCTTAGTTTTTGGTGTCATTCCAAGGGGATCCAGTTCCTGTCTGCCTGGGAAGCTATGGTCAACAAACCTCACTGCTTTCCCAGAGACGGTTTGCTCCTGGCACTCCTAGGATTTTGGCTGCTGGCAAAGGCTCTTGCCTCCCCCATAGTGCCTTTTTTAGGCAAGTTCTTGAAAACAACATTACCGACATGAAATTAACCAATCAGAACAAAATAAGGGTCATGCTGCTAAATGCTAGGAGCTTAAACCAAAAACTGCACTCCCTGGAAGCACTTCTATCACTAGAAGATGTAGGTGTCTGTAAAGTAACAGAAACCTGGTTTAAGCTCTCACAGAGTATCCTGCTACTATGCCTTTCACACCTTTAGACCACAAAATAAACATGTGAAAACCAAAGGAGGCGGTGTTGCAATCTATATTAGAGATAAATTCATCTCACATCTAGTTAGACTGGACAACTCCATGGAGTTACTCCAGGTCCAGGTTATGGTTGGTAAGACCCACATTCAAGTCCTAGCCAGTTATAGATCCGCTTCCATGGGTCACGACACACATGAAGCCTATTTAACCAAACTGAAGACAATCCAAATTTTACTGAACACACTGGTTATGGGGGATTTCAGTTATCCCACCATCAACTGGGAAACTTACTCTAGCCCAAACTCACTAGCACAAAAGTTCCTTGACTTTGTGAATTCAAATGCTCTGGAGCAAATTGTCCATGCCCCGACAAGAGGAGCAAACATTCCAGATCTGGTCCTCACCAACATATCAAACAGGTGCACTGCTGCAACTATTGGACCCTCAGTTAAAATTGACCACAAAACAGTCACCTTCGAACTGACACTAACACCAGAACTCACAAAGAGTGAAATCAGACTAAAAAACTTAACCAAGGAAAACTGTACCCTCCTAGGTGAAGGTATAAATGCATTCCAACCCCCACCCCAAGTTGAAAGTGGTAACTACGCTGAAGCTTACACTAGAGCACTGTACAGTCACTTGAATAAGTGTATAAACTTGGCTGTACCAGATAGAATCAAAACCAGAGCCCCAAATAAAATCAAGCTGCCATGGTGGATGTCCAGCATCAATAAACTATACAATAAATGCAAAAAGTTGCTGTCCAAGAAAACAAAGACAAGGACTCAACAATGGAAAACACCCTCCTGAGCATTAACAGGCAAAAAAGACAACTTGTCAATTCCTCCAAGAGCTCCTTTGAGAGAAACCTAGCAAGTACTGCCAAAGGTAACCATAAGGCCTTTTACAGCTATGCACGTAACCTAAAGGGTAGGACCCAAGCATGTGCAGAACTGGTGGTCAACTGTATCACACACACTGACCCCACAAAGAAAGCAAACCTGCTAGCAGATAGGTTTGATGAAAATTTCACTCCCTTATCCCCTCTTAACTTACAACAAACCCTCATCCAACCCCCCCCCCACCTTGTATATCTGAACAGCAGGTCCTCAAAGCCCTGTCCAAGGCAAAGAACATGGCCTTTAAGGGACCAGATGATATCCCAGTCTGTCTTCTAAACAGGCTAAAACATGAACTAGCATCATCACTAAGTACCCTTTTCAGTCATAGCCTAACCACAGGCTTTGTTCCTGCGGAATGGAGAACAGCTACAGTTAATCCCCTCAACAACAACAACTAGCAACAGACCCGGGGAATTTCAGAACCATAAGCCTGACCAGCCTCATCTGTAAGGCCATGGAATGTATCATTATGGACCTCATAAATAAAGACATAGGTGACCTCCAAATCCTGGATCCTACCCAATTGGCTTTGTTTAGGACAGATCCTGCCTGTTAAATCTGGTGGAGTTCTTTGAAAGTGTAACCAAGGCCACTGATGAGGGCAAATCTGTGCACACAGCATACCTTAACTTGGCAAACACTTTCAACACAGTCCCACGTTCAGGCATTACTGATAAACTTAACAAACTGAATGTAAACCCCACTTGTTGTAAGATGGGTTGCCAACTGGATCACAAACCAGACACATACTATCAAAGTAGGTGACTTCACATCAACCAGCAGACCTATTATCAGTGGGGTGCCACAGAGGTCAATCCTGGGCCCCTACTGTTGGGTATATACTTTTCAGAGGTTCAGGTCAAAACTAAAGGGTTGTGGCTGATCAAGTTTGCAGACAACTGCAAACTAGGTGCAATCCTTGAATCCCTAAATGATGTCAGTATACTCCTGGATGGTCTCACACAGACCAATGACTGGTGTATTAGTCACAGTCTGAAACTGAATGCAAAGAAATGCATCATCATTCTGTATGTCACAAACAATGTCCCTTCACACTATCAAATCAATAACAATACACTATGTATCCATGAAGTAGCAAGGGACCTGGGATCACAGGTTGACCATGAACTTAACTTCTACCACCACATGTCTACCATTGTAAGAAAAGCTTTCCACATAGTTCACTTGATTAGTAAAGACATTGCCTCAACAGCAAAAGAAGTTATAACCCCCTATACTTGGCACTTATCTGACCCATAATTCTGTATAATGCCCCATTCGGTATGTACCGTACTAAGCACCTAAAGCGATTAGAGAGACCTCAGACATTTCTAACAAAGAAGATCAAGGGCCCCCAGCATGTGCCTAAAATTTCTGTCACTGTAATTCCATATTGTATATACATTTTAGGGGAGACTTATGACTGGCCTACAGAGCAACCTAAGACCCAAACCTAATGAACTTACTGCATATCTATAAATCAAATGGGTCTAGGGCTACCCTTTCCTGGGACTTAAATATGGCCTGCAACTAAATAGGACATGCTGGAGGGACAGATTTATCTCCCAGCGACTGCCATGTCTTTGGAACAAGCTACCAATATATGTGAAACAGAGCACCTCTATGACACTGTTCAAGAGGATGATAAAAACAATCCGAGAACATATATAACCTGCCTTTATTGAATAAAATATTGAGTGCTTTCTTCCCTAAAACTAGGAACTTCATCAGAATAAATTCACAATACAACAAATCCCTTTTAAATACCATGACTCACACTTAGATTGGTTGAACATTATCCAATCAAAGCACAATAAAATGAAAAAAGTGAGATAAAAAAATGTAACAGGATTAAATTATGTCATTTTCGCTGCTCCTATGTTATATGAGTGAGCTAAAAAGTTATGAATTAGATTTTGTCAATTTAAGAGGTCTTAATAAGGTATGACACACTATGTGTAATTTATTGTTTTAAGATTTATATGTATTAATCAAAATTATATTTATTTTAGCATTATGGTACTTTAAACAGGTGGTGATGTCATAGGAATTTATCATTTTTTACCGGTTATTTAAGTTTTCTATGTGTTATTACTGTTCAAGAGGAACCTGGATGAGTGGATGGGGCACCATAAATTCTTACCAGGGATAGTGCCCATAACCCTTCTGGACATGGGCAGTCATCACTAAATGCAATTTTAGGTATGGACTAGCACCTCTACAGTATTACATTGGGTTGAAATGGCTAGGCTTAAAATGACTTTCAGATCGATACCTAGTAATCTCCTATGATCTATGACCCTGTGTGTGTGTGTGTGTGTGTGTGTGTGTGTGTGTGTGTGTGTGTGTGTGTGTGTGTGTGTGTGTTTGTAACTAGATGTACAACACAAAGAAAAAAAGAAAAGTTTGTCCCTGAATGCCATATCCATCCACCCATCCACAACCCTTTTTTCCCATGTTTGCATGTGGGGGAGGGGTGTCACTTCAGGAGTGACAATCATCTAGAGCCAAGGTTTACACTGCCAAGTAGCTGGCCCTGCCTCTATTGGTCCTCCACACCACACACTCACACACACACACACACACACACACACACACACACACACACACACACACACACTCACATGTAGGGTCAATGTGTGTCCACACCACCTACTGCATGACTTTGGAATGTGGGAGGAAACACCCACAATGCCATATCATTAAATGTTAAATGTTAATGGTTTAATGACCAGAAGAGAAGTAGTCTTTGTAAATGCAAGAAATTAAATACAACAAATATATTATTCTTAGAAGAAACTCATCTCTTACAAGAATCTATTGTTAAACTTAAATTCAATCAATGTACTGTATTGATTGATTCCTTTAATTCAGAAAAAGAAGAGATATTTTAATCTTAGCAGCAATTTCAATCTTAGCAGCAGTGTCTAAAGTTGCATTTTCTTATAAAGATATAAAAGGAATATTTCCCATGGTAATCATTGAATTCAATAACAGGTTATTTACATTAGTTAAAGTATACTGGATACTGGGCCCTGAATTAAAAAAAAATGCTAAAAACTGTTTAGATGCATTATTAAAGAATACAAATAAGAAATTTAGCGAGATTGTAAAACTATTGGAGAAGATGCTGACACTAGAATATCAACCTCAACCAAAATATTGAGAACATTGAAAAAATTGTTAAAATTTTAAATCTGACAGGTCTAAAGGACTTCAGAGATTCAGATTCTTTAATATTCACTCCTATTCATTTGCATTTGGGACACGAACATTTCTTTTTTTCTTTCTTTACATTTGTTAATCAGGTTAGAACACTAATTCACATTGGCTATGTTAGACTCAGCCCACGAACTGCTGCTTAATCGGTTTGCTCAAAGTCACAAAGTAGGCACATGGAGGCTGAAGAAACCCTGGACTACAGCAATCATCTCATTAAAAGCTCATAACCTTAGTCCTCTGCTCTAATTGCCAGGCAACTGACACTGATTAATAGGATGTTCACTTTTAATAAAGTTACCTCTAAAATAGTATTCTTAGAAGTAATAGCTTGGCCTTCTCTAAATCACAATGCATTTAACAAGAAAACAGCTATAAAGTAGAGAAATTAACAATCCAAACTGGGATTAACATCTTTTTCTGCTGGCTACTGTTGGTCTCCTGTTCTGTTTTGGATTGTTTGTTTCTTCCGCCCAGTTTATTTGTTTGTTCTAAAGTAGAGAAATTGCTATTATTAATAAAATACCCTCATATATAATGACATTTGATTAATTTAAAATCTGGTTCTACCTCAATTATCCCTAAAATAAAAGAAGATAAAGGCCCAACCTCACTCTTGTCACATTTATCTAGTTGCTATTTGTTTATCAAATAGGTAAGCTGGTTTGTAGACCCTTTTCAACCATGGTCCAAAGAATAAACTCAGATAGCCAAAAGCAATTAAATAAAGCATAAAGAAGCTGAGAGATTTATTCAGAAAGTTTTCCACAAGGGCATACATAGGGTGCACCCCTCATAGTAACCATTTCTAGTTCAGAGATAGCCCTACCATGATGCTTTAGCTTTAGCACAACGATATGAATGAAGATGTGCAGTACCATGGTGAGCTGTCTCTGTGGCCATGCTAAACGTAACAAGATATTCTGGGAGAGCAGCCTCTGCTAGTTAGCCATGTGTTCTCCCCAAGAAACGCCTGCAGTATGGCATTATGTAGAAGAAAATCTCCCGGATGTGAAGAGTACATCAACCACACATGCATACCTCTCAACTGTCTACACTTTTGCAGAATTTCGAGATTTTTTTCCTGATATTTTGCATCTGTTCCTCATAAAATTTGTGGTTTTCTGGAAAATTCCTGAGGACTGAAATTACTAAATAATTATATACATTTGAGCTTCAGACTTAATATTCATTAGAAAATGCATGCTAACACACATTCTGTTATTCTAGCAACTTTCTAAGTTTATTGAATTTTTTTTTTTCTTTTTTTTTTTTTTATTTAATGACACTTGATTGCCAGGAAAGTCTGACTGGATAGGTGCCCATTTCAGTGGAGGCCTGAGGAGAAAAGTTTCAAAGTATTACAAAAACATTTTAAGAACAATAATTTTAGAATTTTCAAATAAAATACAAAAAAATCTGCAATTTAAATAATGATAACAAACTGGACATAATGCAAAAACGAATAAGAATAGATATAACTTACATTTTAATTATTTAATATTTAATGAAATGTAACCAGTATATACAGAAGTTAAGGTAAGTTAGAATAATATAAATAGGAATTGCAATATGAGGTAAGAGAAAAACAGGGTTATGACATAGTGGGATCTGGACTGAACAATCTATAAGGATTGAGACAGGATGGCAATGTTATTGGCTGATATTTAAAGGTACTTGCCTGGAAGCCATCAGCTGAAGTAGAGCATGGTTTGAGTTTCTTTAAGAGTAGTTTTATTTAAAGGTACGTGCCTGGAAGCATCAACTGAAGTAGAGCATGGTTTGAGTTTCTTTAAGAGTAGTTTTATTTAAAGGTACGTGCCTGGAAGCATCAGCTGAAGTAGAGCATGGTTTGAGTTTCTTTAAGAGCAGTTTTATTTAAAGGTACTTTCCTGGAAGCCATCAGCTGAAGTAGAGCATGGTTTGAGTTTCTTTAAAAGCAGTTTTATTTAAAGGTACTTGCCTGGAAGGCATCAGCTGAAGTAGAGCATGGTTTGAGTTTCTTTAAGAGTAGTTTTATTTAAAGGTACTTGCCTGGAAGCCATCAACTGAAGTAGAGCATGGTTTGAGTTTGTTTAAGAGTAGTGTTATTTAAAGGTACTTGCCTGGAAGCCATCAGCTGAAGTAGAGCATGGTTTGAGTTTCTTTAAGAGTAGTTTTATTTAAAGGTACTTGCCTGGAAGCCATCATCTGAAGTAGAGCATGGTTTGAGGTTCTTTAAGAGTAGTTTTATTTAAAGGTACTTGCCTGGAAGTCATCAGCTGAAGTAGAGCATGGTTTGCGTTTCTTTAAGAGTAGTTTTATTTAAAGGTACTTGCCTGGAAGCCATCAGCTGAAGTAGCACATGGTTTGAGTTTCTTTAAGAGTAGTTTTATTTAAAGGTACTTGCCTGTAAGCCATCATCTGAAGTAGAGCATGGTTTGAGTTTGTTTAAGAGTAGTTTTATGTAAAGGTACTTGCCTGGAAGCCATCAACTGAAGCAGAGCATGGTTTGGGTTTGTTTAAGAGTAGTTTTATTGAAAGGTACTTGCCTGTAAGCCATCAGCTGAAGTAGAGCATGGTTTGAGTTTGTTTAAGAGTAGTTTTATTTAAAGGTACTTGCCTGGAAGGCATCAGCTGAAGTAGAGCATGGTTTGAGTTTCTTTAAGAGTAGTTTTATTTAAAGGTACTTGCCTGGAAGCCATCAGTTGAAGTAGAGCATGGTTTGAGTTTCTTTAAGAGTAGTTTTATTTAAAGGTACTTGCCTGGAAGCCATCAACTGAAGTAGAGCATGGTTTGAGTTTCTTTAAGAGTAGTTTTATTTAAAGGTACTTGCCTGGAAGCCATCAGATGAAGTAGAGCATGGTTTGAGTTTCTTTAAGAGTAGTTTTATTTAAAGGTACTTGCCTGGAAGCCATCAGCTGAAGTAGAGCATGGTTTGAGTTTCTTTAAGAGTAGTTTTATTTAAAGGTACTTGCCTGGAAGCCATCAGCTGAAGTAGAGCATGGTTTGAGTTTCTTTAATAGTAGTTTTATTTAAAGGTGCTTGCCTGGAAGCCATCAGCTGAAGTAGAGCATGGTTTGAGTTTCTTTAAGAGTAGTTTTATTTAAAGGTACTTGCCTGGAAGCCATCAGCTGAAGTAGAGCATGGTTTGAGTTTCTTTAAGAGTAGTTTTATTTAAAGGTACTTGCCTGGAAGGCATCAGCTGAAGTAGAGCATGGTTTGAGTTTCTTTAAGAGTTGTTTTATTTAAAGGTACGTGCCTGGAAGCATCAGCTGAAGTAGAGCATGGTTTGAGTTTCTTTAAGAGTAGTTTTATTTAAAGGTACTTGCCTGGAAGCCATCAGCTGAAGTAGAGCATGGTTTGAGTTTCTTTAAGAGTAGTTTTATTTAAAGGTACTTGCCTGGAAGCCATCAGCTGAAGTAGAGCATGGTTTGAGTTTCTTTAAGAGTAGTTTTATTTAAAGGTACTTGCCTGGAAGCCATCAGCTGAAGTAGAGCATGGTTTGAGTTTCTTTAAGAGTAGTTTTATTTAAAGGTACTTGCCTGGAAGCCATCAGCTGAAGTAGAGCATGGTTTGAGTTTCTTTAAGAGTAGTTTTATTTAAAGGTACTTGCCTGGAAGCCATCAGCTGAAGTAGAGCATGGTTTGAGTTTCTTTAAGAGTAGTTTTATTTAAAGGTACTTGCCTGGAAGCCATCAGCTGAAGTAGAGCATGGTTTGAGTTTCTTTAAGAGTAGTTTTATTTAAAGGTACTTGCCTGGAAGCCATCAGCTGAAGTAGAGCATGGTTTGAGTTTCTTTAAGAGTAGTTTTATTTAAAGGTACTTGCCTGGAAGCCATCAGCTGAAGTAGAGCATGGTTTGAGTTTCTTTAAGAGTAGTTTTATTTAAAGGTACTTGCCTGGAAGGCATCAGCTGAAGTAGAGCATGGTTTGAGTTTCTTTAAGAGTAGTTTTATTTAAAGGTACGTGCCTGGAAGCATCAGCTGAAGTAGAGCATGGTTTGAGTTTCTTTAAGAGTAGTTTTATTTAAAGGTACTTGCCTGGAAGCCATCAGCTGAAGTAGAGCATGGTTTGAGTTTCTTTAAGAGTAGTTTTATTGAGGCTGTAAGCACGGGTTTGAAAGTGAAAATGGATGTGGTGATATATGGCTGTCGGGCAGGGTTGGGAATAGATGTTGGGGAATCCTTGGTTAGAAATGCTATACAATCTATGAAATAAGAGTCGAATTCTATTGCAGTTTCGAGTAGTGAGTTATTGGGAGAGGGGTTAGGATTGAATTTTTGGCTGGGATATAAGACTTCTTTAATCGCTGGCCAGAATTTTTTATGGTTCTGTTTACAATTGTTCTGAAAGTTGTTACAGTACATTTTTTGTCTTCATTTATTTGCTTTTTAGTTCATTTGCAGAGCATTCAAGTTTTCAAGATATTGTAGTGTTTTATATTTCTGCCACTCTTACCATGCTTTTTCTCTGTTCTGCATTAGCATTCTACTCTTTTTGATTGGTAAAACTGCATGATTTGTTTTTAGCCTCTTCTTCTAGGAGGTGTATGGCAATTTAGGATATTTAGGAAATTTGTGCTGAATTCATTTACACCATCATCTAATGGGAGAATTTTTGGGATGTTCCAGTTAATAGATGATAAGGTAGTAATGAATATTTCTGGGTTAAACTTGGACAAACAATATGTTTAATTTCTCTAAGTGTCTGGGATTCTAATATCATGACAGGAATGGAACCCACTACAAAGTTAGGATAAGATTTTTTTTTTTTTCAGTAATAATTCTTTATTCTTTTCCAAATGTTAATACAATACTACAACATATTTACAATATATACATGAATGCTTCCAACAGTTACATAGAGTCATTATACATAAATATATATTTCTAAATAGGTATTACGGAAAAAGAAAATAAAAATCTAGTATCAATACAAGGCTTATCTATAGTAAACTTCATAATTAGTCTGTACTTCCCGGAGAAAAGTGGATTGGAACCTTAAGCTAAGACAATATTAAAGATTTGCTCCCATATTTTTGTGTTATTTACACTTTTCTTATGATCATTAATTAGTAATTTGTGTGCTAAGATATGTTTTATCGCTACACTCTTAAGGTTTTCCCATGAAGTCTGGGATGGATTCAACCAATTTGTAGCTATGTACAGCTTCATTAACAAAAAAATATTTATGAGTATGATCCTTTGGGATCTATGCAAATTAATTGGGGGAATATGAAGAATCATAAACTCCCAAGAAAGTGTAGACTGTTGATATCCCATTTTTTGTAGTTGGAATTTTAAAGAATTCCAGAGTTTAAAAATACATTTACAACTCCAGAACATGTTTAAAAGGTCAGCCGTTTGATCTATACAATATGGGCATTTAGGTGAATTTTTTGAATTGAATTTATATAGAGTGAGACGAGTGTAATACGCATTATTAAATATCATCAACTGAGTAAATAATAACTTCTGAAGGGACACTGATTTTAAGGTTAAGTTAATTGCTCTCACTATTTTACTATCTTCAATCGTTAACAGTTTCTCCTTCCAGTATTTGGATAAAAGTACTTGGTTATTGTATTTCACATCTTTCATCAAACTATATGAGGCTGCTATATAATTACAGTCCTGTGTTAGAATTTGCCATAAATTTAAGCAAATGTTTAAATCTTCTTCTTTAATTTTAAAATTCCTATTACTAAAATAGCTTATTGATAAGTCCTTTAACTGTCTCATTATAATTAAATACGAGTTAGGGAGATTCATCTTTCTTAGCATGTCATGTATTGAGATCCCGAGAAAGGGATATAAATCAAGTATGGTTAAGTCACTTATAAGTGGGAATTTCTTAAGATCTATCAACTGATTACCAATTTTCAAATTCGGGTTCTTATGAAATGGTTGAAAAATCATCATATATTGTAAGAAATTTAATGAGTTAAACAGACTTTGTACTGATATTATATATATTCTGATATGTTCCATCAGAGCGTACCTTTTAAGGGTATCTTTATTTAAAAAAGGTAATGCCTTACAATTAATGCCCAGTCCAGCAACATGTTTATGATTCAGAATCAGCCACTTAGGTGCCCATTTAGAATTGGACCTATCAAAGTTAACTACTTTTAGAATTCTATTAGCATTTATTATTAAATAATATGTTTCAAAATTCGGTAACTCTAACCCACCCCTGTTTTTTGGAGTCATCAATTTATCATAAGATATCCTAACTTTTCTAGGTTCCCATACAAATCTACCTAATTCCGTATGAAGTTGTTTGAAAAATTTCCTAGAAATTTGAACTTGAGTAGCTCTAAAGATATATAATATTCTGGGAAGTATGTTCATTTTAATAATTGAGGTCTTTGCCATTATTGGTAATTTCAGATTATTCCATCTTTTTAAATCAGAGGCTATCTGCTCCCAAATTAACTTAACATTATTTACATAAAAGTCTCTATTATCTGTTGAAAAAACAACCCCTAAATATTTTATTTTTTCTTCGGATTTTACCTGACCTACCAATGGTAAAAGCGAAAAGGGTGTAGGCGTCTTTAACGGAAATACCTTGTTTTTTTTTTTAATTTATTTTGTAATTAGATATTTTTGCAAAGTCTTCCACAGCTTTTAATATTTTCTTGATATCTGAAACAGGTGTCGTGCAGTAAATATTGAGATCGTCCGCAAAAGCAGCCATGGAAATTTTCGTACCATATATTATTGGAGCATTGTGATAAATATTTTGTTTGATATGTAAAAATAATGGTTCTAAATATAGATTGAATAATATAGGAGATAACGGACATCCTTGACGGGTACCATTCTTAATTTGAATTCTTTTTGAGAGATTCCTATTAATAACTAGATTTGTATAGGGATTATTATATAGTTTTTTTAAAGTTAAAATTAATTCTTGAGGTATATTAAAACATGCTAAAATATCAAACAAACATTCTAAGTTCACTCTATCAAAAGCTTTTTGCTCGTCAATTATGAGTGCATAAGCATTAAAATTCCTGTGAGTAGCATAAGAAATCAGTGTATGAAGTGATAACGTATTATCTGTAGTTTGTCTGCCATTTATAAAACCGGCTTGTTCCTCTGATATTATCAGGTTAGTTACCTTCTTCAATCTATTAGCCAAAATTGATGTCATAATTTTCATGTCTATATTCAAAAGTGAAATAGGTCTATAGTTATCCGGGTTTTGTAAATCAGCATTCTCTTTCGGTATAAGAATAGTTTTCGAAGCATTAAAGTGCGGGTCATTAATTTTATTATTAGTTATATAGTTAAATAAGCTCAGCTTGCTAATAAAACTCAGCTTGCTAATAAAACTGACTGTTGAAGCCTTGTGTCCCCCCCCCCCGATAGTACAGTAATCCTAACTGTCCAATAGACAGTATAGATTTAATTCACATCCCTGTGACTAAATTAAATTAACCATCAAGCAGCCCTCTCAGTTCTTTCTGCCTTAGTTTGTATCACTTGGAGGATCACCTGCTTATTTGCATCTCTATCATTGCTAATGTATCTCCCTACTCTAATCGGTGCACAAACTGGTTACTAATCAAGTCAATGTAAAGACACACTCCCAACCTTAATAAACTTTGCTGTCTCTTCTCTCCTTCACTTTACAGGTAGTTTGAATTACTTACCCTCTCTGAGGCCTTCACTGATTTCCACTGATTGCCTCTCTGGTTTCTTTGCATTCCACCTGGTTTACACCCCTTGTGCTATCTCCCTCCCCAACACAAAGTCTATATTAGAATCCTGCTGAGCATGGAGCCATCTTTAAATTTCTAGTCTCCCATCAGGACACAAGTGCTTTCAGCAATTACATTCTGCTAGCCGGTAAGCCATTAGACCTCAGGAATTTGTTTTAAAAGTGTTCAGATTTGTCAAGTAATACTTACTTTTTTCTCTGGCCTTGGTTGGCTCTGGCTCTGCCCCGCTCCGTTCACCCTCGCTAACGCTCGGGCTCTCCGCTCCCCTGCCCTGCCCCCTATTCCCTCCCGCCCCAACTACCTCTACATTTATAGTAATCATAGCCACACCCACAGCTCACCCTCACATCACCTCCACCAATCACAGCTCCTCAAGTCATATCACATTAAACCTCACCAACTTGCTCCACACAAAATACTCCCAATTACTCTCATTCCCACTAGGCATCTTTTGCATCACCCACATTACTTCCCCATCCACATATAGTGCAACCCTATAATTCCTATTCAGACCCCCCCACCTAGAAACAACATAAACTTTATAACCATGACTATCACACAACTAAATCTAGTCTGTCTTCTCATAATTCTTTACAACACCACAAGTTATCACTCTAGCAATATCCCTAAACTTAGTAGCACAACACTGCATTATGCACTCTCATACACAGACACCACACATTATAATAATATCTGCCCACACTTATTCAAGAACTACATAACGGACCAATTCAGAACTAAACACATATGCTCTCATTCCTACTCCAAAAAACACAATACTTTCTCACACTCCTCACCAAACTCCAACATCTGTATAACCATTTTAACTCCAGGCTCACCATAAGTGGGGATATCCACCCCAACCCAGGCCCAAATCCATCCTGTCCAACACAAACTGCTCAAACACAAATGTCAGAACATAACACCCCCACTTTCTTCATCCCTGGGCAAATCAACAACAGCAGCAAAACCAACCATCTTTTAATGCTAAATATTAATATTAGAAGTATCAAAATAAAATACCTGAACTCCAGGCCACAATAGCACACTACTCCCCAGACATAGTTGCTTTAACAGAAACCTGGCTAAATAAAAACATAGCTAACTCAGAAGTTCTCCCTACCGGCTACAATATCATTAGACAAGACAGACCACTTCGTAAAGGGGGTGGAACTGCCTTACTCTACAAGTCCAACTTAACTGTCCGTCAATTACCAAACTCTTACCCCTCCCCCAATAATTGGGACATACTTATCTCACAACTTCAACTTCACCCTAAAAGGTCATCACCATAATTGTGATCTATATTCCACCTGGTAATACACCTGCTAGCCTTGAAGACTTCTTATCCTGGTGTTCTTCCACATACTCACAAGAAACCCTTATTCTGGGGACTTCAACCTAGATTGGTTCACCTGTATATCAGAACCACCAAGTAATCTAATAAATCTCCATGGCTACCAGCAGCTAGTCCAAATTCCAACTAGGTGTGATAAAAATCTAAAAGGGAATCCATCCTTGACTGGGTCCTAACTAGCAACCCCACATTGTACCCTCACACAGGCAGTCTCCCAGACACCTTAAGTGACCACAACATAATATACTTTATACGTAGTAGAACAAGCATATGCAAAACCACTAACTATATATCCACTAGAAACACAAAAATTCTCTCCTGAGGTCCTCAACACTTTACTGTGTAACTGTGACTGGACCCCCCTAAAAACCCTCCCACTTGACCAGGCTGTAGCATATTTCAACAAAACATTTCTACAACACCTAGACACTGTCGCTCCATTGCGCAAAATCAAGGTTAGAACCTCTACAAACCCATGGCTCAGTAAAGAAACCAAACAAATCCTCAAGTCCAGAGACACTGCCTGGCGTTACTATCAAAAAACCAAAGAAACACAAACCCTAACTAAGTACCAAGAACTGCGCAACCGTGCAAAAAAATGCATTAGGCTGGACAAAAAATCCTACTACACAACATTACAAACTAAATACCAACACAACCCACAAAAATTTTGGCAAAATGTAAACCAGCTACTAAAATCCACCCAAAAGGCTACCCCCAAACCAACCACCTCTGACAGTAATGTTCCCATTGAAACACAATTCAACTCCCACTTTGTGAACTCAATTCTATCCTTAGTATCACAGGACAGTTCCTTCCTCACTATCCCCCAACATAAATAACACTAATACAAGCTTTACCCTCAAAACAGTTTCCACCACTTCAATCAAAAGCATGCTCTCCAAACTAAAAACCTCATCAACAGCAGCCAACCTACTCCCCAGCTATTTCTTGAAACTCACAGCAGATGCTATTGCTATCCCAGTCTCCACTCTCATAAACAGATCAATTGTTGAAAACTGTGCCTAAACTCTGGAAAATATCCTATGTTACACGCATACATAAAGGCGGACCTCCACTGAACTTAATAACTACAGACCCATTGCTTTACTCTCCCCCCTGGCCAAAATCCTAGAAAAATGCATCCATACCCAGATGCTAAACTATCTCCTAGACTGCAACATCCTGTCACCTACTCAGCATGGTTTCAGACCTGCCCATAGTACCACTACAGCTCTCCTCTGCTTCACAGATGCAGTAAACCGTCTCAAAAATGAAGGCCTGCAAGTGTCCACTCTTTTTGGATATGTCCAAAGCATTTGACACAGTCTCGCACCAAATCCTGCTAAACAAACTAAACCAATATCATCTATCTAATTCCACTCTTACCTGGTTCCAAAGCTACTTAACTGACAGGTACCAAGCTGTGAAATGGGAAAATTCTCTCTCTCCTCAGCTGCCCATAACTATAGGAGTCCCACAGGGTTCTATCTTAGGACCACTACTATTCACAGTCTTCACAAATGACCTCCACACCTCCACACAGCATGCATCTATAATTCAGTATGCAGATGACACTACCTTAATCTGTGCTGCACAAAACATTCCCACCCTCCTGCAAACAACTCAACTAGCATTCTCTGACGTTGAAAACTACCTTACCAAAGCCCAACTTATCCTCAATCCAAAGAAAACTCAGCTTATGATTATAACCAGTTCTAACAAAACACTAACAGTCAATTCACTATCTACTCCACAAATGCTACTCCAATTGCTCCAGTGGCACAGGCTAAGCTATTGGGAATAACCATAGACTCCCACCTAAAATTTGATAGTCATCTGAACTTGACTATTAAAAAAGTACATGCCAAACTGGGGTCACTCTACCGTATCAAACCATTTCTTACCAACAACACAAGATCAGCCATTGCTCGCTCCCAACTTCTATCCACCCTACTCTATGCATCTCCCATTCTGACTAATCTCAACAAAACTGAACTAAGCAAAATGGAAGCTTGCTATAACAGAATTGCCCGTTTTGCTGCAAATTGCTCATATAGAACTCATCACTGTACTGCTTTGAGACAGCTCCCCTGGCTTGAACTGCCCAACCTCCTAACCTACAATCAGCTCTGCCTCTGTCATTCTATCTATTACCTCCCAATAAGTGTCCTGCCCTCAAAAACCTAGTACAACATCACTCAGCCAAAAGGCCTCTTAGATCATCAAGCAAACTACTACTAGAAGTCACCAACAGCTACAATAGCTTTGGAGATGCACTATATAGTAGTTCAGTGGCTAAAAATGGAACTCTGTCCCTACTAGCATTCAAAACACATCATCCAAAGCCTCCTTTAAAGACCTCATCAGGCAACATCTCAAGCAAAGTTGGCAGTGCCATGATTGCTCCCAGGCTAGTGAAAGCGGATAACATATGCATACTAAATCTAGAGCAATTGATAATAGTTTTTCAATCTTACTCACAAACACTGGCTAATCTACAATGTATGTACTGTACCTGTGTACTATGTATGTATTCTACCTACATTCCAAAGTTCAGCTGTACACCACAAATCTATTACTTACCTTTATTTTTAAAATTAATATTTTTTTGATTGTTCTCTCCACTGTAACTGTTTGTGCCGCATACCACTGTAAAAACATGTCTCTTGTAATTTGTGTGTATACTGATTATGTCTAAATAACTAAATGTGTCTGTAATTTTTCTTTGTGGAGCTTTTCTCCCCGGGCCTCTGCTGAAAAAGGGCCTTTTCGGCTCAGTCAGACACCCCCGGTTAACAAATGTAAAATAAAAAAAAATAAAATAAAAATAAATAATAAATAAATACCTGTGAAAGTATTTTCCCCAATATATCACTAAAAGTTTTATAAAATTCCGTGGTCAAACCATCCGGTCCCGGAGCTTTATATGGCTTCAACTTCTTAATTGCATCAGTTATCTCCACTGAAGAAATTGGTTTAACTAAGTTCATATAAGTTAGGATAAGATTTGAATGCAGGTGTTATCATGTACAGAATACCTAACCTCAGCCCAGGCATACTACTGTATTGCAAGATGCTATGCTCACTCATAAACAGCACCTGGTTTTCCCTCTGTAGCGCCACAAATGAATGAGGGCCTAAGGCAAGGCAGAGAAGCTCTACTGTGTACTTTGGCCTTTGAAGAACATATTTTAGGAAAAACAGCAGTCAGGGTAGAAGAGACAGATGCAGTTGCCAAATTAAGTGCAATATGGTCAGGGTGAGTCACATCAGCTAAAGGATCACAGAAGCCAATTCCTCTACAATTTCACACCAAGATTTAGCAATGCCAAAGTAACTCATACACTCCTTCTAATCCATCATTGAAACTGAGGCTGGTTTATGTAAACCAATGTAAGACAACTCTGAGTAAGGATCTCCAACAGTCACCATTTTCTGAACCATAGTAACAGCTTGATCACATGTGCTTTGCATTCCCATTCCACTGAGCTCATCAACACCTGCAGGAAGTGCTACTCTGTTCACTCTTAACACCCGTCTATGTATGTTTGTTTCCCTGGTGCCATGGCCAAACCTTCCTTACTCAGTATGAACACTAACTCATGCCTCCCTAAAAACAGGCCATAGGCCTAGTGGGACTCACCCACTCAACAAAACACAGCATAAAAAAAAAAATAATAGCATTCATGTAGTGCATACCTGCAGTCATACAGCAGCAGGCATTAAAATATAACATTTTTAATATAACACTTTTGAACAGTAGCTAACATACATTTTTTTAAATGAACCATCTCAACAATCTAGTTGCATCTACGTATGGGTACAGATCATATTCAGGTTCTAACAGTTAACATTTTTTTTTGTTCAACACTCATCATAGGAGATGGATCTATCAGTAAAATGATTAAGGAATGAAACTTGAAGTGGACTTAGTATTCTGTACCATTGATCTTCATGGCTGCATGAATTGTCCAGTTATAAAATAGATAGATAGATAGATAGATAGATAGATAGATAGATAGATAGATAGATAGATAGATAGATAGATAGATAGAGATACACTGTAGTAGTAAGCATTCTCTGATCCCAAAGAATCATGGGTTTGCACCTCTATTGGACTGATTTGAGTAACGTCTTCAGTGTCTGTACAGTCCAATACGGGAGTAACAGTACCTTTCACAATCTGGGCAACAATAGGCAGATGTCAGGCTGGTATGTTCACAGATCTTCCTGAGGGCTGTCTTATCCTCTGTTCTCCTTGCCAAGGTGGTTTCATATATAGTGAGAGCTTCTTTCACTTCCTATTTCCAGGCAATCTTGACTGAGGTGAGAGAATACTAGCTGTTCACACTGATGGAGAGAGCACTGAGGTCATGCTTGCATATGTCCTTGTAGTGTAATTTGGGTCACCCTTTCAGCCTCTTTCCAGCTCTCTAAAAAAAGGTGTTTTGGCATTTGGCCATCTGTCATATGAGACATGACCCAACCAATGCAAACGTCTCTGTTTCAGGAGGGTGAATATGGAAGTGGTGCCCGTCCTCTCAAGCACTGTGCTGTTGGGGATCTTGTCCTGCCATGAGATACCAAGTATGAGCCTAAGGCAGCACATATAGAATACATTGAGCCACTGCTCCTGTTTTGAGCACAGAGTCCATGTTTCAATGGCATACAGTAATGTTCTCAAAACAAAGACTGTGTAAACCTGCACCTTGGTGTGCACAGTGAGCTTATTATTAACTTATACTCTCTTTGTCAGCCGGGAAAATGTTGTGGTGAATTTTCCAATCTGTTAGTTGATCTCTCTGTCAAGCAAAAAGTTGTCAGAGGCTGTAGAACCTTGGTACATAAGCTCATGGACATCCTCCAGCTCATAGTCACTCACCATGATTGATGGCTCACTGGCCACATTTTGGCTTATCACCTGGGTCTTCTTTGAGCTTATCATGAAGCTAAATTCCATACTTGCATCTGCAAAGCAAGTCATAAGTGACCAAAGTTCTTGCTGAGTGTGAGCCACAATAGCTGCATCATCAAAGAACAAGAGCTCCCTTAGACACTTGGTCTTCAATCTAAGTCTCGATAGCTGGAAGAGGTTGCCGTCCATTCTGGTTCAGAGAAAGATACCCACTGTAGTAGTTCCAAAAGCAAATTTCAACAGAACTGAAAAGAAGATACCAAACAATGTTGGAGCCAGTGCACACCCTTGCTTTACTCCACTGAGAACCTTGAAAGGTTCAGATGTGGATCCATCGTACATGAAGGTCCCCTTCATGCCTTCATGGAAGGCCCTGATAATACTAAGCAGTATTGGAGGACAGACGATCTTTGCCAGAATTGCAAACAAGCCTTTCCTACTGATGAAGTTTAATTTCTTAGTAAGATAAATGAAGGCAATATACAGAGGTTTGTTCTGCTTCCTGCACTTTTCTTTTAGTTGCCTAGCAGAGAAAACCATGTCCACCGTAGACCATCTAGCTCTGAACCCACACTAATACTCGGGATAAACTCTCTCTGCAAGAATGTGGAGCCTCTTCAAAACAACAAACACAAACAGCTTCCCCATGGTATAGAGAAGGGAGATGCCAAGATAGTTGTTACAATCACGTTTGTTATCCTTATTCTTATAGATAGTAACTATGTTAGCATCCCTCATATTTAGTGGTACACTACCTTCTCTCCAGCATTGGCAAAGTATTGCATGCAGCTCTGAGATTAGGGTACAGCTAGCACATTTAAGGATTTCTGAGGGAAAACCATCTTTCCCCTGGGGCTTTTCCCAAAGAGAGTGCTTTTAGTGCATCATTGAGTTCCTTCAAGGTGGGCTCAGCACTGAGTTTAAACATAGTTGATAGAGGCTCAATGGCATTCAGGGCTCTCTCCACAACTATGGTCTCGCTGGCACACAGCTGTGAGTAGTGTACCACCCACAATTCCATCTGCTTTGTTCTGTCCTTCAAGACCTCACCTGTAGCTGACTTAAATGAGATGATTTACCTTTGTGATGCACCAATGACTTGCTTAATCCCATAGTACACTCCTTGCATGCTACCAATATCCTCAGCCTGCTGAATCTTGAAGCAAAGTTGGAGCCAGTAATTATTTGCCCACTGCTGAGCTACCTGCTGCACTTTACTCCAAGCACACTGGACTGCCTTAAAGTTCTCCTTATTGGACGAGGACCTGTATGCAGCTGCCTGTCTCTTCTTCTCAATCAGGGGTGTCAGCACTTCAGTGTGGGCTTTAAACCAACCAGCACACTTGACTGTCTTCTTCCCAAAAATGGATATTGTAGTATTATAGATAGCATCCTGTAGCTTTTCCCATCTCCTGTTGGTGTTAGTGTCATCCAGGTAGGGCAAAGCCTCTTCAAGTACTTGAATAAACTTGCATACTTTTGAAGTGTCACAAATTTTGCATATGTCAATGTATGGCCTCCCTTCCTTTTTCGAGTGAAAGAACCTTCATGTCTGGAAGTTCACCTTACTACACATGAGCAAGTAGTCGATATCACAGTCTATGCTTTGGTAACTGCATGTTACCCTCACACTACCTAAACAGCTGCGTTTGGTGAGGACAAGGTCCTATGTTTCAATCCTGGGTACCACCATGAAACTTTGTGCTGGGGCTTGACACTGAAGAAGGTGTTGGTTACGCAGAGGTCATATTGGGAGCAAAGTTCAAGAAGACACTGCCTGTTTTCATTCATATTTTCCTGTTCCAAAATGTCCCAGACAAGCTGGTCAGCTGTGATGGTCATTTCCAACTCTGGCATTAAAATTGCCAAACATGAATAATGGCTCATGGAAAGTAACCTCATTGATAGCAGCACTAAGTTCATCATATAATTTGTCCTTGACTTCCTGGTTAGAAGTTAAAGTAGGAGCATATATGCTGAAGTTGTTCACCATGACCGCTAGTGTTTGTAGGTAAATTTTCAGCAGTCTATCATTTCCCATATTTGGTGGTATGGCTGAGCCAGTGCGGTTGCTTTTGACTGCAAAACCAATACCATTTTCCTTGGTCTCTTCTAGAATCTTTCCATGCCAGAAAAAAGTAAAGTTTTTCCTCCCTGAGATATCCAATGGACAGCAGCCTTATTTCCTGAAGAGCCACAATGTCCATCTGCAATCTACTCAACACTTTGTTAAAGACTACTGTCTTCTGAGCATCACTGATGCTCCGTTGATCTTCCATAAGGCCTGGAGTCATCATCCTTACATTCCATATGCCTAGCCTAAAGGCTAGTTTATTTTGTTGCTTTTTTGTTTTCCCAGGTGTATAGTTAAAGATCCACCTGTTGGGGGGGGTTCCCTAAGCCATACACACCCAGTGGAGCAAGTGAACCATGGTGAGGCAGCACCTATTTGGCTCACCAGTAACTGCTACTTCCTGTGTTGTGTCACCACTTACAGAACAAAGCTGTTGTATCCTCTCCAGGGTGCAGGCCTGGACAACTGAATCTGAGGAAATAGCTGATGCCCAGCAGCAGGTTCCCCCTCTCCATGTCACTGACGTAATCCAAGAGAAAAGGCAAGGCCAGTAAAATTTGGTATCAGTGTTGTCATAGGAACTGCCAAAGTGAGGTCAACTTCAACCCCAATCTGCCTTATGGACTCCATCTCCGGATTTTTCCTTGGGGTTTACTACCGAAGCCTTCACCATGATTAGGTATTGCCACAAGGCAGCGGAGGTTTTAAATCAGAGTTTTCCTTCTCCTAGGTGGGTTACATTGCCAGGCTAATGAGCTTCACCTGCCCGAAGCAACTGATTTTAAGACACCAGTCGCCCACCTTCACCCCTTCCCCTGTCAGTCCAAATGGTTTTACCAGACTTAGAAACTAAGCCACACGTGAAGACCAGGAGCTGGACTTGCATTGTCAGAGGTTATTTGAGATGCATGCCATGGGACCATTTAATAGATAGTGGAAGCTTATCCCCACTACCACCTCCGACTATGACAACCTTTGAAATCAAGCTATACACACAAGTATACATACATACATACATATATATATATATATATATATATATATATATATATATATATATATATACACAGAGCTAATCAGAGGAGGGGCACTGAGCAAAACTCTGATCTGTGATATATAACATTAATTATCCTGTTTTTTGCTTATTTTACTAGTTATTGCTTATTCTAGATACTTATAGCACTTTTATTGTCTGCTGCATACTTTTTAATGTATTTTATAACTATAAACTAATCTGCACTGTTGTACTACAATTGTCTGCCTCACAGGGCCTAATAAATAAGGTTTTTACTGTCACACTGTTTGTAAATCTTTTCTAGCTAGTTTCACTGTGTGTAAGGTATTAACTGGAAATTTTCTCCATTTGTTAAACATCTGTTTATTTGTTGTGATTTCCTGCCAAGGAGTGTATTATATAACTGATTTAGTTTTCTACCCCCCCCCCGTCCCTAATGGTGTCTTGTTCTTATACTTGGTGGCTTTGCAGTTGCCCGCCCCTACTGTAAATTTGATCTGGGACACTCCTCCCTGTCTAGTGTCATTAGATCATTCTACCTAATACAAAGAGAACATTTGAGAAGGCCAACCCACTTAGGTTCTTAACCTTGAATTATCTTCTGCTCCTCCTTACTCCCTTTCCACTTTGCTAAAAAAAAAACTTTGCTAGAATGAATCGCCCTGTGTTGTGACTAAGTGTGCTTCTCAGCTGCTAAGTATATTTTTGGCACATTTTAACTGTTCAGAGTTGAATAAAAGAATAATTGAATTCAGTTCAGAATACATTTTGAATAAATTGCATTTAGTTAAACTGTATTTGCTTTAATACTGCTACACACTCAAGTGTGCTAGCTTGCACTGCACTTGAATTGTTTTTAGTGCTGTTTTAGCTGCTTTTCTGTAAAAAAAAATTCTAAGCTTGTTTCCTGCCTTTCCTATAACTAGTCTAGTCCAAATACAGATTTCCTCTATCCGGACTGTTTGTAAGCTTCTGAGCCCCCCCCCAAGCCTTTCTCTGTTGGATGGAAACCTTCTAGCTTATCAGTGGGAGTGGTAAGCACTAGGTAGCCTATCTACCACAAGAGGAGTGGTTTCTGGCCCAGAAATTGTAGTTTATTGGCCGTTTGGGCAGTTTTTCCATCTCTTCAACTTTCTGTTTTAAAAGCCAGCATTTGCCCTTTTCCCGCCTTTCCTATAACTAGTCTAGTCCAGATACAGATTTGCTGTATCCAGGACTGTATGTAAGCTTCTGAGCCCCCCAAATCTTTCTGTGTTGGAGAGAAGCCTTCTAGCTTATCAGTGAGAGTGGTAAGCACTAGGTAGCCTATCTACCACAAGAGGAGTGGTTGCTGGCCCAGAAATTGTAGTTTATTGGCCATTTGGGCAGTTTTTACATCTCTTTCAACTTTCTGTTTAAAAGCCCATGTTTGCACTTGTTTCCCACCTTTCCTGTAACTATTCTAGTCCAGATACAGATTTGCTGTATCCAGGACTGTTTGTAAGCTTCTGAGCAGTGCCAAAGTCTGCTCTTCAATTTTTCCCTTAGATCTGCTAGTTCTCTCCTCACCTGCACTTTTACTAGCTTATTAGTCTAGCACTTTATCAGACTTCTTGTAGCACAAAAAAGTGCTACCAGCACTAAACTTTCTAGCTCCAGTACGTATTATTAATGCCCACCCCTCCAAGCATGTCTAAAGGTCAGTTCCTTGTGCTTTCTCCTATTAATCTGGTGAACTTGGGCATCCTGAGGCAATGTAGCAACTGCTTCATGTACACTGACAACCATCTCCTGTTACCTCCCAACACTCAGACTTGCTGGAGATGCACTGTCTTCACATAAAAACACAAACCACACACCCACCTTCGTGGAGGCTGTCAATAAAAATCTACCGAAACAGCAGAGACCTCCAAGGCAGAAACACACTCAACCACCACAAAACAACACTAATCATGAGACACATAACACTCCTAAATAGTATGCCACTCAACCAAAGCCCCTAAGGCAAAACAGCATGCCCAACACACTAGTCATAGGTGACTCGATAGTGAGGCACACTGATGTCCCACTAACTAGGTTGAATAAGGAGAAAGTAACAGTCAGCTGCCTGTCAGGCACCAGGATCTGCCACATACCCATGCACTTAGGTCCCTCAACAACAGGTACAAATATGACCCTGTCATTGTACATATAGGTGTGAATGACCCAAGATGTACCTCTCTGGACTACATGAAAAGAGACATGGAGGAACTCTCGGATTATGTAACCCAGGTGGGTATGACCCTAACCCTGAGCAGCATCCTACCATAACCCAGAATGATACCACAGTACAAGCAGAAAATGATTGATTTCAACAACTGGCTAAGTTTCTGGTGTCATTCTATGGGAATCCGGTATCTGTCTGTCTGTGATGACATGACTGACAGACCTCGATGCTTTTCCAGAGATGGCCTGCATCTGTCACTCCTGGGTTTCTGGATACTGGCCAAGGCTCTTGCCACCCCTATAGTGCCTTTTTTAGGTGTTCCAAAGATGAAATTACCACTGTAACAGCAGCAAACAAATGCAGTCTGAGGGTTATGCTGCTCAACGCTAGAAGTCTAAATCTCAAAATGCACTCACTCAAAGCACTCCTTAAAATGGAGAACATTGACATTTGTGCCATAACACAGACCTGGTTCAAGGCAGCAGAAAGCACCCCTGCACTAACAGGCTATAACTCATTCCACACCTTTCGGCCCCAAAACTTGGACCGAAGCTCCAAAGGTGGTGGTGTTTCCAAATTCATAAAGGATGTGCACACCTCCAGACTGGCAGCCCAACATAACACATCTGAGATACTTCAGGTGCAGCTAACATTGGGTAAGACAGTGATTCAGGTCATAGCCTGCTATATGTCCCCAAACATGTCCCAAGACTAACACTCCACTGTCATACTGGGCAACTTCAATTACCCTTCCATTAACCAACTTGCCCAACGTTTCCTGGAATTCATTAATTCCAGTGCCCTGGACAAGCTCATTCTTACCCCCACTAGAGGTAGCAACATCCTTGTCCTGGTCATTACTAATATGGGCGACCGTTGCTCTACACCAATAGTCAACTCCTCCCTCGTTAGATCGGACCACAAACTAATCTAATCACCTTGGAAATCCACATCCCTCTCACCACCCACCCCCTGCAAAGGTAACCACCATGAAAAACTTCTCCAAAGCTAACTTTGGGCTCCTAAAAACAGAGGTGGCTAACTTCACGGCACCCATGCAAATGGAGAATAGTTGCATGACTGCCGAATCATACACCAATGCACTGTATGAACACATACACAAATGCATGGATCTCGCCATACCCAATAGAACCAAGACGGTCTCCTCCAAAAAAAGGAAGCCAATCTGGTGGTCCCCTGCCATAAACAAACTCTACAACAGAAGGAGGAAACTGATGCGGTATAAGGTGAAGTCCCAAGACTGGAAAAACTCCCTTATCATCCTCAACAAAGTTAGGATCCCTCATCAAATCCTCTAAAGCCAGCTATGAAAACAGAATTGCAGCAGATAGTAAAGACAACCAGAAGGCCTTCTATAGTTATGTAAAGAATCTCCAATGCAATACCCAGATTTGTCAAAATTTGCCACCCAGGAGTCGAGATTCCTGCGTATACAGCTAAATAAAATCAATTCCAAACACAAACACAGGAAAGCTCATCGGCAGAGCAATACAGTCCACATATACAATTCCCAAAAATTCCCAACAACAATATAAGGCAGTATTCACTTCACCATGGGCAAAAACAGAGACTCCAGATACGAAAAACTTCTATTTATTGATCCAAACACAAACTTGGCTTTTAGCGCTTTCACCCGAATGGGCTTCTTCAAGCCAAACAAGACACAAATTCAAAGCATCCAATAAATACTTTCTTAGTAATTACATCACTTCCTATGAATTAATTAACTAATTAGTTTGAATCTAAATGTTCAAAGACATCACTTAAAAATGATATCAATACTAAAACAATGTATATATTGCTCAAAAGGCACATCACATTTAGTATGCATAGCATCACTAAATATTCACTTATAAAACTTGCAAAAATGTTTAAAACTTCATGTACATAACACAACCTAACTAAATATATACACATAAAAAATAAATAAAATGCATGCATAATAAAATATATTAACTATTTAATAACAATTCATTGGGGTCCCACCACACTATACCCTCAGTCTTCTTCCCTTCAACATGGGTTTCAAGGGCACCCTATCATTCAATCAGGGGGCCCGATCTGCTCTAAACCTGATAATCCATTTAGTTTCAGTTTGTTCAGTATGATTCATCACATCATCTCTCCTAATTGTAGGTCTAATCACTTGTATTACTAAAAAATTAAAAATGTGTTCAGCAGATGTTTCTATCACGTCTAGATAGAGCATTCCTGACAGATTTGATCCGAATGTTATACTGATGTTCCCTAATCCTGTCTTTTAATCTTCTGTCAGTCTTGCCTACATAAAAAGCTGGACACAACCTACAGGTGGCCAGATAGACAATATATTTAGTTTCACAATTTGCCCTAGGATAAAAATAGAAACAGTGTTGCGTGACAGGATAAACAAACATGGCTGTACTATCTATCAATGAACAATAATTACATTTACGACAAGGCTGGGTAGTACCAGCTGCGGAACTCAACATACAATGGTTGTTAACTCTGTCTGAGCTACACAAAATCCTCTGTAAATTAAGACGATTCTTGTATGTGAACCTTGGAATATGGCCCACTATGTCATGAATATTAGGGTCAACTGTTAATAGGTCCCAATATTTGGAGTAAATGTCCTTAATAGCTCTCACATCCTGAGTATAATAAATGGAAACTCTAGTTTCCCAATTAGGGATAACAGGCCCATCTATCGTATCATTCCCTACACGAGAAGTCTCATACCTGGCCATAAAATATGGTAATGCCCTGTCCCTCCTAAGGGCATCAACCCCCAAAAAACCTTTCTCAATCTCCTGTAAACTATAGGACCTATCATATAGTTGTTGCTGTAGGTTAGATAACTCATTGTGAAAACCCAATTCTGTGGAGTTGAGGTGTGAAACACGCATAGCCTGTCCTTTTACAATATTTTTGAATACAAACCATGCTCGTTCTGTGCAGAAGGGAGTTCCTATAACAGGACTTCCTATATACCCCTGTGTTCAATAACCCATTGTGAAGTCTTTCAAAAAAAACATCCAAGTATGGGACCATGGTCTCAGATGCTGTCATAGTAAATTTCAAATAGGAGGTCAGAGAGTTGATCTGCTCCAAGAAATTGGAGAGGTCATCTGCACTTGCAGTCCAAATCAGAAAAAGATCATCCACAAAACGTGCATAAAACACAACAGATCTCTTAAACTATTCCATTACAAAGAGACTACATCTCTCCCAATCAGCCATAACCAGGTTGGCATAGCTATTGGCACACAAGGTGCCCATAGCCACACCATCCTTCTGACTATAAATCTTATTATTAAACGTAAAGATGTTATTGGTTAAAACAACTCATAATAACTCACAAGTAGTGTCAAAGGATATTTCAAGAGATCCTTGGTTATTTTGTAAACATCTCTGAACACATTCTATACCATCGTCATTTGGAATGATGGTAAACAAGGACTGAATGTCCAATGTAACTAACCAGTATGGTAAATCCGAAGGTAATGCCGACATCTTATTATATAACATCAACAAAAATTGTTCAGTATCTTTCAATATGTGTGTATACGTATTAACTATTGGTCTAAGTCTAGATTCTAAATACAAAGAAACAGGTTCTGTAATCCAGCCCCTCCCAGTGACAATGGGTCTCATAGGTGGACAAGTTGGGTGTTTATGTATTTTGGGCATACCTTGTATGCTAGGTATTAACGGGTTGTTAACTAAGAAAAAATTATACAATTGGTCAGTTATCAAGCTTCTACTTAGAAGACTTGATAATACAACTGATACTCTATTAGTTATTCTTTCAACCTGACTCGGGTTAATGCAACGATAAAATTGAATGTCACTAAGCATATTCTCCATACTAGTTACATAACCACTTCTATCCATAATAACAACGGGAACCCCCTTGTCTGCTGGTCTAATAATAACATTAAGGCCATTCCTAAGTGTTTTCAATGCTGCTCTTTGTCTGGGAATCAAATTTCCATGCCATTTCCTATGTTTATTGCTCATATTGTGCTTATGTAAGTCTTCCTCTACGAATTTCGAAAACGCATCTATCAAAGGATGTAAATTGGGTACATACATACTAGGTTTACTGAAATTCTGTCTTGACCTATTAGATGTAACATTACCAAGGTCCAACTTCAGTTGCAAGTTACGGGCAAAAGTTTTTACATCCATCACTGTATCAGTTATGTCACTCTGGGGTATAAAGGAGAGTCCCTTCTCTAAAACATCAATTTCATCCTGAGTTAACTGTCTATTGGAGATATTCCATATTAACGACTTGTTGTTTTCTCCCACATTTACTTTAATGTTGGACCCACATAATCCTCATCTGTCATCCACCTTTTCTGTCTCACCCTGCTCATGGATCTGTCCCTCCCACCTCTTCGAAATGCTGAAATGGGGAAAGGGGTATGACCGGCTGGTCCAGCAAGTCCAGACTCTAAATCGCTCTTAGTCTTCCTTCTAACTGAGACATCACCTATAACCAAACTATTAGATGCATGTAAATGCTGTTTAGAACCTATAGTTACATCTGTCTGTGGAATATCAGAATTCCCAATATCATTCCCTGCATCAGGGACGGCAATAGATGGCTGCAAAATATCATTCTCCCCATCTTCATTGTGTACAATAGCCATCGTAACAATAACATTACTATCCAAGTGATCATCCCTCCTAACGGATTCAACATGGCAGTTATTCTCTTTATTGCATATAACTTATATATCATCCCTTGCTTTAGAGGTATTGTGGGCTGCCGTCCCCTGTCCGTTCTTCTCAAATATAGTCCTAGGCCAAGTGAACACTTGACTGTTTTTGAAATCAACAGTGTCTCTACGGATCTTACTCTGTTTCTGCTCCATCAGCTTTTTTTCAAATAGATACACATTGTCTAACAGTCTCTCAATACTTCCAAGTTTGTGTTTGGATCAATAAATAGAAGTTTTTCATATCTGGAGTCTGTTTTTGCCCATGGTAAAGTGAATACTGCCTTATATTGTTGTTGGGAATTTTTGGGAATCGTATATGTGGACTGTATTGCCCTGCCGACGAGCTTTCCTGTGTTTGTGTTTGGAGTTGATTTTAAATACCCAGATTTACTCTGAGCTGCTGCACAATGGTACCTCCTATACCGAGCCAACAGATATTGCCAAAATACTGGCCAACAGTTTCAATGCCAACTTTACCCCCCCCCCCAAAGGACCAGTCACAATACCACTAGATTGCCAGGTACCCAGTATTACTGCTACACAGGTTAAAACAGCACTATCCAAGGCCAAGAATACAGCTCCTATGTGACCTGACAATATCCCTGGCTGTGTTCTACATGAACTACAGAGTGAACTGGCACATCACCTGTGTGCCCTGTTCAATCACAACCTCATCTCAGGCTTTGTCTCTACTGAATGGTGCACTGCTACAGTCATCCCTTTCCACAAAGGAGGAGCGACTACAGACCCTGGGAACTATCACCCCATTAGTCTGATGAGTCTTATATGCACAGCTATGGAACACATCATCATGGACCTAATAAACAAGGATATAGGGAATCTTCAAACTCTGGATCCCACACAGTTTGGTTTTGTGAAGGGTAGATCATGTCTGCTCAACTTGGTCAGTTTCTTTGAGTCAATCACCAGAGCTGTGGATGAAGGCAAGGTGGTTCATACAGCCTACCTTGATCTGGCTGAGGCCTTTGATACCATTCCCCACTCAGAAATCATAGAAAAACTCACTAAGCTAGGCATCAACCCCTATATCACTAGATGGGTTACAAACTGGCTCACAGGTAGAACCCACAATGTGAATGTAGCTGACTCCAAGTCAGACTGCCGACCAGGACTAGAGTCCCACAGGGTTCGGTCCTGGGTCCTCTCCTGTTTGGTATCTACATCTCTGAAGTCCAGGCGAACACAAAGGGACTCTGGCTGACAAAGGTTGCAGACAATTGCAAGTTGGGAGCTATTATTAACTCCCCAAGTTATGTTGACATCCTACAGAAAGGCCTCACTGAGACCAACGACTGGTGTCAGAACCATGGCTCAATGCCAAAAAATGTGTCATCATCCCCTTTGGGAAAAACCCGGTTCCCATGAATTACCACATCGATGGTAGTCCACTGAACACAGAAGGCATTATAAGAGATCTGGGAACACAAGTTGACAACAATGTCTCTTTTGACCACCACATTGCCACTATGGTCAGAAAGTCCTTCTATGTGGCACATCTCATTACTAAGGGTTTTGTATCCAGAAAGAAAGAGGTTATTGTCTCCCTGTACTCTTCCCTCATTAGGCCAATCATTGAGTAAGATGCCCCATTTGGCATGTACCTCACTAAACACCTGCAACAACTGGAGAGGCTGCAAAAATACTTCACAATAAGGATCCCAGGCCTTAAACATTTGTCCTATATGGACAGACTCAAAAAAACTCCAACTATTCTCTGTCTCATATCACCTACTTAGAGGCAATCTCTGCTTGACTTACAAAGCCATGTCTGACCTAGCTCTGTTAGAAATGCTACATCTAAAGAAATCCCAATCCCTCCGCACTACATGCCCCAGAGACCGCAGCCTCATTACCACAGTCAACAGGACATGCTGGAGGGACAGGTTCATAACCCAGAGACTGCTCATGCTATGGAGCAGACTTCCCATACATGTCAAGCAGAGCACCTCACTGGCCCTCTTCAAGAGAAATTTTGATGAGTGGATGGGAAATAGAAAATTCACCCCAGGGATCTCTCCAGTGGCTTTACTCGACAGATGCACTGGGAACTAAGGTTGGGTGGCACGATGCCAGGGTAATCCTATGGGCTAGGCTTGTAAAGGCTCCAGGGCCATTAGCCTAGTGCACACCTATGAACCTATGTATAAATATGCATATATATATATATATATATATATATATATATATATATATATATATATATATATATATATATATATATATATAAATATATATATATATATATATATATATATATATATATATATATATATATATATATATATGTGTGTGTGTGTGTGTGTGTGTATGTAAATATATATATATATATACATATATTTATAGGTCCTGGTCTGAACATCAAAAGTACGTTTCGCAAAAAAAAAAAAAAAAGAAAAAAAAATAACACGCAGTTTGCATGTAGATTTAGTTGTACATCAACATATAGTGTTGATTGTACAACTAAACAAACTGTTGCTTAGATCGCGTTACAGCGGGGATAAGGGAATATTCCCTTTTCCCCACTGTAGTTTGATTTCGGAGTGAGAATATTAAAGTGAGGGGGTTGTGCAGGGGGGCTCATAAATATGCGTAGTGTTTTATTTGTTTAGGTTTTTTGGTGTGTTTATTTTCCCCCTTGAAAGTGCATTTTCGATAAATTGCACTTTCGTGAAAGTGAGTTTGCTCATGTACGTTTAGATCCATACACACACACACACACATATATATATATATATATATATATATATGTATATATATATATATATATATATATATACTGTATATATATATATATATATATATATATATATATATATATAGATATATAGATATATATATATATATATATATATATATATATATATATATATATATATATATACATATGCATATACATTCAAAACCCCTTTTTCCCATTTTTGCATATGAGGTCAGGGTGTCAATTCAACAGTCACAATCATCTAGGGACACAGTTTACACTGCCTTGCCATGAATTTTCTTCCACACTGCACAATTCAACATACACACCTATGGCCAATGTAGAGTGTCCAATCTACTGCATGTCCATAGACTGCAGGAGGAAACCGGAGCACCTGGAGGAAAACCACGCAAACACAGGGTTGGCATTCAAACTCCACACAGAAGGCACCCGAGCTGAGAATTGAGCCAGGGAACATCTTGTTGTGAGGTGACAATGGTATCCACTGCACCTCTGTGCTGCCTGCTATCCATTACACCAATGTATATACAAATACATATATATACATATATATATATATATATATATATATATATATATATATATATATATATATATATATATAAATATATATATATATATATATATATATACACACACACACACACACACACACACACACACACACGCGCGCATGCGCGCGTGTGTATAAGCAGAAAATGTTTTATTTTAATTATCCTCAGTCATGCATAGGATGTTGTAACACTGTCTGCATAATAAGTAATATTTTTACCAGTGACACTCTTTAATTGCAGTAATTACATTGACCAGATTAAGGTAACTTATTGATAGAACACCGCAGTTTAAAGTGTCATTTTAAATGTTAATCAATCATTTAAACAGGATCTCCGTTCCCTGCTCAGACTGGAACCCGTGCCCCACATATTTCCTGTTCCATTTGACTCTTGTTCCTACTCTTACTCCACTTCCATCTCCAGCACATGGGAAATGGCACCCACATTAATTGATCCATGATGGCTGGGGCAAGTCTTTTAACTTACACACTAAATCTTCTCCACATATACATACATAACTGTGTTCTGGCAAACAAACTTTCAATACAGCTGAGACAATCAACCTATATTTTAAGTTATAAATCTTACACTCTGAAATAATGTCCAGAAAGTTATTTTTAAATCTTCTTGATTTACATTTACCATTTTCCTCACTATACGTGCCTCTCCTGGCTACCACATTATTTGTTTCTTTTCACACAGAGATCACCCTAGACTTACTTTAATAACCCTCCAGTATGACTTCACAATCTCTAACAATGATTCAGTAAAACCTGTTCATATGCCATCTTGGTTTTCACAAAATTCAGTAAATTCCATATGTTTTTCCTTACAATAATCAAGTCAGTCCCAGTTTCGTTCTACGAGCCTTGAACTCTATTATAAGCAACGTTTCCTGGGCATATTCCATCTGACCTCCAAAATACTCCATCTTATTTCACACTTCCACAACCTCCTGTTGGACCTCAAGCACTTTAAGTCTTCTTAGACTTCAGTCCAGCAACAGATATGCACAACAGACCTAACCTCAGTTCTTTCAAATTCCTGATTATCTCCTTAGCTTTCAGTCAAATTGCTTATATCACTTAACTCACTAAGACTTATGTGATTTGGTATGTCACACCTCTAGCAGCCTACACACATCCTTACATTCCAAAGCATTTTATGAGAAATCAACATGAAAAGCATAATCCCACATCCCAAAGACATGCAGTAGGTGGATTGGACACTCTAAATTGACCCTAGGTGCGAGTGTGTGCGTGTGTGTGCCTTATGTGGAAGGTTGGGCGCCGGACTGGCAACTTGACACTGTAAAACTCCACTGCCAATCATGACCGGACACATGATCCGCTGCGGTGACCCCTAACCGGGAAAAGCCGAAAGAAGAAGAAGAAGAACATGAAAAGCATAATACAAAGGCATGCAAGTATTTTAGAAACAATAAAAAGCTACTACAATGGTACAAGCATAGATGTTATCAGTAAAAAGTCTTCTTTTCATTGATAATAATCAGTGCAATCAGTCTTTATATCAATGCTATTATTAATAATATTATTATGTATACAAACCCAGAATGGTATTTTTCTCTAATGCTTCACAAGCAAATCATCATATCTTAGAAACTGCACAATGTAGATGTATTTTGATAGCTTGCTTTGGTTAGCCTGGCATAAGCTTTCGTTCTATGTGTATATTTACTAAGATATTAACAGAAATATGAAGAACTCTGATCTGGCTATCACAGCAGCACAGTGGATAATGTTGTTGTCCCATCATTATGGCTTCCCTGGTTCAAGTCTCAGTTGGGCTGTTTTCTGTGTGGAGTCTGCATGTCCTCCCTGTGTTAGTGTGGGTTTCCTCCCACCAGAGAAATTGAAGAAAGACAACATATAATAACGAGTAAGGCTTGTGATGACTTCTTAACAGATGACTCAGTAGAAATCCAAAGAATTGTTACATACCAATACAGCACGCGTTTAATACTGTGCACTAAATGACATACATCTACATGTGTACTGTCAGTATAAGTCTTTGCCTCTGTATGGCAGGACTGCTAATTTAGTTCATTCTCCCTATATCATGGCTTATAGACCAGCTTGTGTTGTAGATATTACACTTTGTTTATTTCATTGATTTATCAGTGTTGGAATGTGCTGTACACTCTACTGCATGTTTCTACGCTTTTCCCAGAGCTCCACTATATACATGTACTGCCAGTCAGATGAATCCAATCAGCAGTATAATAAACAAAATAAATAAATACAAATGTGTTCATTCTTCTGTTTGTAGACATTTAAAGAGAGTGTACCAAAAATACTGAATATGGTGTGGAAACGCTTCTTCTGATAATTGACAGATAAACTGCATTAAGGGAGTAACGTGAAGAAAGAAGGCCTAAACCAGGAGTCTTATTAATAAGCTTAAAAAATTGCTGGGTATGTGTAACAGGACATACATTTTTAATACTTCAGAGAATTTAAAGAATCCATAAAGCAATAAGTAAAACACAGCTTGAACAGATTGTGGTGATATTATAAATATTTTTTTCACAGAGATGTACATGAGTTCATCGAATGGTCTTATTGAGGACACAGCAAAATTAAAAACAAGTATAATTTTAAAGTACCTAAGGCAAACATAAAACAGTTGAAATATAATGTATAAAGAAGTAACATATCGGTTAACTTCTCCACACCACAGAAAAAAATGAGTAGACGACTTGTCCTATTCTACTTATAGTTTTGTTACACTCTTTCAAATCTGCTTCCGAAGTTTGATTTGGTCCATCCTTGCAACCAAAATAATAATTCTGTTAGAAAATGCTGCATGTTTATTAAGTAATTCCTTTGCCTTCAGTCATACTGACAAGCATTGTTCTAGTCAGGGACTCAGGACACTCTTGACCCGGCTTGCTAGTTTCAAAGACTGCTGGCCTTTGAAAGTAAAAGCACTTAACTTCTGCAGCAAAATGTGGGCAAAGTTCATCTCTGCACAGTCATTTGACAGGAGCCCTAGTTCGCTTCTGTACATTCTTATTTTCTGTTCTCAGTGTATCGGGTAGCAGTCCCTGTAACGCAGGTCATCAATCCTCATATTAACCCTTCTCATCCCTGGCATTGTTCAACTGCTTCTGTTGCTCTCTTAACCTATCTTCATGAACATTGCACACTTTGACAATAGTATTGCAGTCTGATAACTTTCCTGGGAATCCCCTAGATCCACTTAAAGCTATCTTTAGCTGGTTTTCCTTTATTACACAGTGGTGTGTTCTTCGCTTGTTAGTTATTTTAAGTGCATTAATCTTAGAGGGAATCCTTTCACTCACAGTGAATTTTTACACTATAAGACATCAGCTATACTTAGTACTTTCTCAGGAACTACTATAGAAGCCTCCTGAAGTCTGCTAGCAGTTACGCACTGACTTACTCATTTGGGGTCTTTCTGCAGTGGATTTAATATAGCAAAGCATCAAACTCCTTTTGTCATATAGTCTTTCATTATTTCCTTCCTGCTACCTTTGACAACTTATTGTAAATGGACCACTCTGGGAATGCCTACTAAACTGTACTTGTTTGGGAATCTATACAAAAGGGTATAAAATAATACAAATGCCAGAATGCATGTGTTCAGTCTTTTTGTCTACTTCTTTTCCCGGTTAGGGGTCACCACAGCAGATCACCTGTCTGCTCATGATTAGTAGTGGAATTTTACAATGTCGAGTTACCAGCCGACCTTCCACAGAAGGCACATGCATGCACCTAGGGCCAATTTAGAGTGTCCGATCCACTTACAGCATGTCTTTGGGATGAAACCAGAGCACGAGGAGGAAACTCACATGACTGCAAGGAGGACATACAGACTCCACACAGAAAGCACCCCAGGTGAGGATCGAACCTGGGAACCTCTTGCTGTGAGGTGGCAAAGCTAACTGCTGCACCACCACAGCGGCCCTAGTCTTTTTGTCTTCTCTGATGGTTAATTTCTGCAGTTACAACTATATGTAAGTTTCTTTGCTGCTTTGAGGTTTTAAGTTGCATCATTCCAGGAGTAGCACATTGCATTTCTCTGCAGTGAACCTAGACTACCACCCATTAGCCTATGCTGATAGCATTCATAAGCTTTTGTCAATGTACTGTCCTCTCCATCACCTACTACTAGTCCTTTTTGTGTCATTGGCAAATAAACTGATCCTGTTTTCTATGGTTAATAGATGTCAGTGAGAAATGAACTGAACATCACAGGCCCTGGGATGGGTCACTGTGGAAATATACTACTTGCATCCCTCTCGCTTTACAATGCCCCTCATTTCTATTCCCCATATCCCACCCTGAAGCCATCTTTCCACTCATCTGATCATTCTCTCTTATATACCAAACTCTTTCAGCTTGCTTCTCTGGTGTCTGTAAGGTAAAAAAAGTGTTGGACTTGCAAAGTCTAAAATATACATCACCTAGTTGCTTCTTAACTACTTCTGCAGTGTCTCAGGCATAGAATTGAATTGGATTTGTTTGTCAGAATCTTCTGGCTGGAAACACATTATTTAATCCAGGAATGTGTCCTTCAATAATCTTGTGAGCTGTTCCACCAGTGCTTTTCCATCTCCCTCCGTTCTGCGAAGGTCAGACTCACTGGTCAGTAGTTTCATTACTTTTGTTCCCTCGTATAATGATACAACAGGTACATACTTCAAGTTCTTAGCAGGCTTAGCACTGACAAAGGATCTGTTGAACAATTCTGTTACAGAATCTGCCAATACTGGAGATTTCAAGGAAACTTTGAGCTATCTAATCCAGCTTCATGTGACTTATCCTCTCTGAGTACAAGTAGTACCACTACTTCCTTACGTTGATCCACATCCTAAATTCTGCTTTCCTTGCTTGCCATATAGTAACTCAGTGCCTGTCATGTTAGAGAAGGTAAACGTAAATGAGCTGTTCAGAACCTCAGCTTTTCTCGCCTTCCTTCTAAAATTTCATACCTCATCTATTTTTCTGCCTTCCTAATTCCACTTCTTTTTTTTTTTTACTTTCTGTTTCTTTGCCCGCTCTATTTCCATTTTCCATGTCCTAACTCCTTCTATTCCTTGCCTTTTTGCTTCATGATGACCTCTTCCTTAAGCCAAGCCCGAATTAATTAAAAAGTTTACTATAAGCAGTGACATGGCAGGAAATTGGAATCTCCCAATTTGCAGGTAGACGGAAAAGTATACATCAGCAAATGACAAAAATATAAATTTGGGTAACTACAACGTGTCCATACAGGATAAGATCCAGTTTCATGTCATATCCTGCTGTAAGTTTATAACTAATGTTTGTTAATGATGTGAGCACTTATCAGACATCTTACACTTTTATATAAAATACAAAAAATATTCTAAATGCCAAATGATCAGTTATCAGAGTTAAATTAATAATGTCTGTCCACATGCTGACCAGTATATTTCAAATTTTGTCTGGGTGTCAGCTCTGGTGGCATATAGGGATAACGTCCTAACTATAGCCCCAATGGCATGCGTTTGATTAGTGACCTGGGCATTTGATGGAGCTGGCCAGAGAGGAAGGGAATGACTGTCCTATAGCATATTGCCCATCATGGTGGAGGGAAGGAGGTGATGTTCCTGATTGTTTGCTTTTTTTTTTGTTTTGTTTTTTGTTTTTTTTTAATGTCATTTAGCATGTTTTTCTCTGCATTAGCTTTTTATATCTAGTGATAGCCATGTTGATGGTTTTGATTTGACTCTCTTTTTGCATTGAGGTACAAGGGAGTCTAATATGAAGAGGAAAGTTTTGTTAAACAGAGTTGCTGCATCATCTAAAAGCAGTGTATTTAGTGGTTCCCATTTGCTATACTGTTATAGACAAAAAACATTCTTATTTAAATTTGGTTAAATTTCTCTTTTATATTGGATTTGTCTATGAATTGTGGTGTGTTTCCATACAGAGAAGACTGGATTATGATCACTAATTGTGGCAGGCATACTTCCTGCAACGGTAATTTTGGTGGGATCTGATGTCAATGTCCAGTCCAAGATACTTTCTTTTGCAGTAACTTTATTCATTCTGGTGGTCACATCTAACAGCTGTGTTAATCCATATAGATTAGTAGTGGAGTGAATACTTTTAGGACTCCACTTGGCCATCCATCCATCCATCCATCCCTCCATCCATCCATCCATCCATCCATCCATCCATCCATCCATCCCTCCATCCCTCTATCCCTCCATCCATCCCTCCATCCCTGCATCCATCCATCCATCCATCCATCCACAACCCCTTTTTTACATTTTTGTACATGGAGTTGGGGTGTCACTTCAACAGTGACAATCATCTAGAGCCAAGGGCACACTTCAGTTGGGTTGACCACTTAGGCCACTCAATATCAAAATCACCTAGGATTACAATATCAAAAGATATATTTGAAGTTAGCCAAAATAATACATTAGCACATGCCGATTCATTTGCAGTAGGAGATTTATAGAGTGTACTTACTAAGATTTCAAGCTTATCAGTGTTTAGTGTTTGTATAGGGTGCACAGCCATGTTAAAAGCTTTCAAAAATAGAATGGCTACACCACCAGTTCTTTTACTAGCATGATCATTGTAGATAATCTTGTAGACAGGAGGAAGTTTTTGTTCATTTTCTATGTGGGATTTAAGCCAGGTTTCTGTTACTGCAGTTATGTTAAGGGTGTAGAGAGATATCTAGCTCTACAGGTCTGTTATTTTATTCAACATGCAATACGTATTTATATGATATAGTTTTAGTCCAGAAGGGCAGCCCCAGAAGAGTACATTAGTATATGTATACTAAATTCTGGGTTAGTTTGAATGTCCCCACATTTCAGAAATAATTTGTGTTTAAGTTTACTTTGGTGCATGCACTAATGTTTGGTTATATCTGGCTTGTTTAAATCTGTTTGTTTTGTTGGTAAATATTTTAAGATTACCAAGTCATTTGTGTTAGATCTGAATATCTGGGGTTATTGTTAAACTGTTAACTGTTTTTATATTAAGTGTTGCATGGAAGGGTCGCAGAAGCAGAATGCATTAAGTGGGCTGTAATAGCTGGTGATCAGAGAAGTAAAAAGGAGATTCTATAGGAATGAGAAGCGTACTAACTGGTTCTCTGACAGAGTAGCTGATACATAGAACAGACTACAAAATTATATTAAAGCAAGTACTAGTTTATATATTTTTAAGAACAGCCTGGACACCGATTATGGGAACAAGTGTTTTGGTCTGTTGGTAA